>NC_089491.1:166041152-166357985 GCF_036850765.1 Saccopteryx bilineata | reverse complement strand
TGACCCATTGTTCTTGCAAGCCAGAAACTTCCACATTCTACTCCCTCCCCTCCCTAAAGGAGGTATACAACAGGAAAGCCTGATAGAAAATCCTGACCTTTCCTTTTAGAATATCAATATCAATTTTCAGTTTTTTGATACCTTACATCAGTGTTCCCCAACCTTTTTTGGGCCACGGACTGGTTTAATGTCAGAAAATATTTTTATGTACTGTCCTTTAGGGTGGAATGGATAAATGTATCATGTGACCGAGACAAGCATCAAGAGTGAGTCTTAGCCTGACCTCTGGTGGTGCAGTGGATAAAGCGATGACCTGGGAACACTGAGGTCACCGGTTCAAAACCCTGCACTTGTCTGGTCAAGGCATATATGGGAGTTGATGCTTCCTGCTCCTCCCTCCAATCTTTTTCTCTCTCTCTCTCTCCCTCCTTCCTTCCCTCCCTCCTCTCTAAAAGAAAATTAATAAATAAATAAAAAGAGTGAGTCTTAGATGGATGTAACAGAGGGAATCTGGTCATTTTTAAAAAATAAAACATCATTCAGACTTAAATATAAATAAAATGGAAATAACACAAGTTATTTATTCTTTCTCTGTGGACTAGTATAAAATGGCCCATGGACCATTACCGGTCCGTGAACCGGGGGTTGGGGACCACTGCCTTACAACATCCCCAATGGTTTTATTTCCTAAGTCAAATCCTTAACTTAATTTACTGAAGAGTATGAGGCTGTTTTCTAGGAATATTAACTTCTAACATGTAACAGGTATTTAACAGACAGGAACAAACCTTGCTATAAAATTGATTAAACATGGTACAAGACTATATTAAAGTAAGAGGACCAATCACTACAGACAACAGGATTGTTAGCCAGGGTGACTAATTAAACATTCTTCAAAAACCAGTTAACTGATTGTTCAAATATTTTTTTCTCTGTACAAACCTCCTAAAACTTGCACAAACCTTCTGCAACTTACATAACCCTCAGCTTTCATGAACTTTCTTATTCAGAAATAACTGACTTTTATAACAACTTGCTTTTTTTTCCTTTTAAAAGTATTTCCATACCTTATACCTTTTATTATCAAAACCATATAATTCCTTTCTAGTCAGAACTCTTGATTTACAAATCTTTAACCTTTAGTGACAATTAAGTTGACTTTTGTTTAATCCTAGTTTCCCTTTTCCCAAAGTCTAATTAAAAGAGTCCTTAGTGCCTGACTGGGCAGTGGTGCAGTGGATAGAGCATAGAACTGGGATGCAGAGGACCCAGGTTCAAGACCCAGAGGTCACCATCTTGAGTGTGGGCTCATCTGGTTTGAGCAAGGTTCACCAGCTTGAGCCCAAGGTCACTGGCTCGAGCAAAGGGTCACTCACTCTACTGTAGCCCCTCAGTCAAGGCACATATGAGAAAGCAATCAATGAACAACTAAGGTGCCACAACAAAAAGTTGATGCTTCTCATCTCTCTCCCTTCCTGTCTGTACCTTTCTCTGTCACTAAATAAAAATAAATAAATAAATAAATAAAATTTTAAATGCTTTTAAAAAAAGAGTCTTTAGTTTTTCCATATATTCACCATACTTAGACCAACCAGTTTCCGGTTTGTAGTTGGAGTAAGGCATGCCATTTTTCTACTTTAGCAGCAGTGGGAGTTGTCAGCATTACCATGTATGGACCTGTCCACATGAAAGTCAGTCCTTGGGTGATGTAATGCTGGAAGCACCTCTTGGACAGTCTTTGAATAGTTTACTGAATAACCTGTAAATCCTGGCCCTGGCCGGTTGGCTCAGCGGTAGAGCGTTGGCCTGGCGTGCAGGGGACCTGGGTTCGATTCCTGGCCAGGGCACATAGGAGAGGCGCCCATTTGCTTCTCCACCTCCCCTCCTTCCTCTCTGTCTCTCTCTTCCCCTCCTGCAGCCAAGGCTCCATTGGAGCAAAGATGGCCCGGGTGCTGGGGATGGCTCCTTGGCCTCTGCTCCAGGTGCTAGAGTGGCTCTGGTCATGGCAGAGCGATGCCCTGGAGGGGCAGAGCATCGTCCCCTGGTGGGCAGAGCAGTAGCCCCTGGTGGGCGTGCCGGGTGGATCCCCGTCGAGCGCATGCGGGAGTCTGTCTGTCTCTCCCCATTTCCAGCTTCAGAAAAATACAAAACAAAACAAAACAAAACAAAACCTGTAAATCCTGCAAGTACTTAAGGAAAGAGTGGTTACATTTCTTTTACTATTTGATTCATGTAATATATTTGCCTGGACATTTTGGTACTTTTGGGCACAATGTAACTTCATATTAGTATCTAATTAATACTAGAATGGGCCAGCTAAACCTGGAAAGAATTTTATATAGCAATTTCCTAAAAAATGTCAATTATGTTATTAAAGTATATTTTAAATGTTTTCTTAAGAAAATTTCTTTTTCTCTGTTTTTCTTTATAATTTTCTTATTTTGCCTAGTATTCACTTGGGTATAAACTAAACATTCAGATATTATGCCTTCTGTAATAGATTCTAAGTTTGGCTTTTCTAATTATTCCTTTCCTGTTGGCCAAATCTTTTTCTAATTGGTTTTGAATATACCTTTTTCATTTTATCGTTACTTTATTGCTCTTTTCAGTCACCCACACACAGCTAGCTGAATCCTAACCTAACTGTGTGCCTGAAGACAGGGCTTGTCTCTTGGTTTGCTGTTTACTGTTTGCCTTCTGCTCAAGTGCAGCACTGGCTAAGACCGGAGAATGAGGGAAAAGGGAGGGGGCATGTGTACATTTGTCTCTCCTCAGCTGCTCACTTCACATTGCCACTTGGTTTTTCTCTCACTCAAACAGCTTACTTGCTAGTCCTTTTGCTCCAGAGTTTGGAGAAACACTTTTAATTTGTGAGCTCTGCTTTTCTTTCATTTAAATCATTTGCTTGCCAGCCCTTTCTATATTGGGCAAGCTTTTAAGCCACTGTGGTGGATTCATTGTTAAATTTAGCCACCGATCAATGTATGGAAACTGATCCAGACAACCTGGGTTTCCAATTACTATATTCCAGACTGTCCTTATTATACAGGAATTAGAATTCCTGGTTGCTATTACTTATTACAAAACTGAAACCTGTTTCAAAAGAATCTAAGAATTAGTGCACCAATAAAACAAAAATATGAGACAGGTAGTTAACTAGCACCCGGAATGAGAGGGTGTTTGACTATAGAGATATTAATTATCACACAACAACAGGTGAAGAAGCCAACAGATGAGAATAATTTTCCTTCAGGGGAGAAGTCAGATAGAGTACCTTGAAGTATATTTTGAGAACAAAAAGTCACTTAACATAGCTTTTAGTCAGAAGCTTTCAATCTTGACAGAAAAGACTCAAACAGATGCATTTAGACATTAAACAAAGACTTATACACAAACAATGCATGCCTATTTCAATTAAATAATAGCAGATAATTTGGCGAACAAAGACAAAGCCTCATAGATGAGGGAAGAGCTCCCCTTATGGCCTCTCAGGTGCACACAGGCTGCAGCACCAGAGATTTCTTAACTAGGGGTTTGAGAGACAGAAACATTAAAATAAAGACTGAGATCTTGACAAACACAGAGGTGTTCCTGAAAGGTTTAAGATGGGACTGATCAGCACAGTATCAACTCAGTCCCTACTCAGGTTTCTTCCCGAGAACACCGCCAAATGTGGAAACTAGTTTCAAATAAGCAAAGCAGCTGGTTCTACCTACGCCAGAGTTTCAAATCAGCAACACCAAAATTCTATTTCAATTACATGCTCTGGAGCTTCAGATTAGCAAAGCAAAGGGTTTGTTTACCTACAGGCTGCCAGAGTTTCAGCTAAGCAAAACAAAAGATTTACTTTACCTACAGACTGGAATTATGGGATAGTAAATCCATGGATCTAGATTGGTCATATATCTGGATTGACCTTACCTACAGGCTACCAGTATTCCAAATCAGCAAAACAGGAGATCTGCCTTACCCACTGGGTTACAGATTAATAAGTCACAAGTTTACCCTACTTACAACTAGTCCCAGACCAGTACCAGTCCTAAACAGGAAAACAAAAGCAATACTATAGACTAGTAACAAACAGCAAAGTAGTCTTGAAAGCCCTACCTACTCACCCGGGTTTCATATCCCCGGAGTTTTTTTGTTTGTTTGTTTAGTTTTAATAGGGTGACATTGATAAATCAGGGTACATATGTTCAGAGAAGATATCTCCAGATTATTTTGACATTTGATAATGTTGCATACCCCCTCACCCAAAGTCAAGTTGTCTTTCATCACCTTCTATTTGGTTTTCTTTGTGCCCCTCCCCTCCCCCCATGCCCTCCCTCTCCTTCATCCTCCCCAGTAACTATCAACTCTTGTCCATGTCTCTGAGTCTCAATTTTATGTGTCACCTGTGTATGAAATCATATACTTCTTAGTTTTTTCTGATTTACTTCTTTCACTCAGTATAATGTTATCAAGGTTCATCCATGATATTGTAAATGATTCGATGCCATCATTTCTTATGGCTGAGTAGTATTCCATAGTATATATGTACCAAAGCTTTTTTTAAATTAAATTTAATACAGTGACATTGATAAATCAGGATACATATGTTGAGAGAAAACATTTCCAGATTATTTTGACATTTAATTGTGCTGTATACCCCTCCTCCAAAGTCAAATTGTCTTCTGTCACCTTCTTTCTGGTTTTCTTTGTGCCCCTCCCCTCCCCCACCCGCTCTATCCTTCCTCACCCCCTCAGGCATATAAATCAATGGAACAGAACAGAGAACCCGGAAATAAACCCACACCTTTATGGACAACTGATATTTGACAAAGAGCTGATAAGCTCTTTTTTTTTTCTTTTGCTCAAGTCAGATGAGCCCGTGCTCAAGGTGACAACCTCGGGGTCTCGAACCTGGGTTCTTCCACATCTCAGTCCAACGCTCTATCCACTGCGCCACCACCTGGTCAGGCTGCATTCCTCTTTTGCTATATTCTTTTCCCCCTTTGATCTGTTTACAATAGGCCCCTTAGTATTTCTTGCAGCATTGGTTTGGTTGTAGTAAATTTCTTGAGGGTTTTTTTTGTTTTTTTTTTGTCTGGAAAGCTTTTTATTTCTCCCTCAACTTTAAACAATAGCTTTGCTGGATAAAATAGTCTTGGTTGTAGGCTCTTGTTCTGCATTACTTTGAATATTTCTTGCCATTCCCTTCTGGCCTCAAGTGTTTCTATTGAGAAGTTGGTAGTCATCCTTATAAGGGTTCCTTTGTAGTTGATAGCCTTTTTTTCTCTAGCAGCTTTTAATATTTTCTTTTTATCACTTAGCTTTGGTATTTTAATTATGATATGTCTTGGTGTAGATTTCTTTGGGTTTCTCTTTAATTGAGTTCGCTGAGCTTTTTGAACTTCTGAGACGTTTTCCTGCCTTAATTGAGGAAAGTTTTCAGCTATGATATGTTTGAACAAAGTTTCTATCCCTTGTTTTTTCTCTTCTTCAGGAACCACTATGATGCGGATGTTATTTCTCTTCATGTCACAGAGCTCTCTTAGAGTTTCCTCAGGCTTTTTGAGTCTCTTTTCTTTTTTCTGCTCTGTTTCCATGCCTTCATTTATCTTGTCCTCTAACTCACTGATTAGATCCTCAGCTTCATCCATCCTGCTTTTAATTCTTTTCATTGCATTTTTTATTTCTGATATTGTATTTTTTCATTTCTGAATGATTCTTTTTTATTATTTCAATATCCTTTTTTATATTTACTATCTTTTTATTTAGGTGTTCATAATGACCATCTATTATTGTTCTAAGATCTTTGAGCATCCTAACAATCTTTATTTTAAATTCTGCATCTGGTAATTTGGTTATATCTTACTCATTCAGGTCCTTTTCTGGGGATTTCTCTTGATTCATTTGTTTCATTTCTCTTCCTGCCCATTTTGTCTGTGTTTAAGAAGGTTTTGGCCACTGGAGTCCAGTGGGTGTGGCCTCTGTTTTTCCTAGGTGTGGTCTGTCTGCAGGCCCACCACCCCCTCTGCTGCTACTGCCTAGGGCAATTGGGTATCATTGTTGCTGGTGCCAGCCCACTGAGGATGTTTCTGTGGTTTCTGCCTCTCCTTCCTAGGAGGGGCTGTGATCACGTGCTTGGGTGTACAAGATTCAGTGACTTCAGCCTTCGCCCTGCTCCCATGGGTGGGTTCATGCGCCATGCCTGGGCCTCAAGCCCCATGCCCTGAGGGCAGGGGTGAGCACCTTTACTCAGTTGCAGGTGGGCTGCAAGCATTGGCTCCACAAGCTGGGTGGGGCTGCATACCATCGCTCAGTCATGGGACTCTGCCTGTTCTGGACTTTTGCTCCACCCCCACGAGAGGAACTGGTTTGCATGTGGGACCGCATGCCTTGGTTCCACGGGCCAGGCAAGGCTGCATGCCCTTGCTCAGGGGTGGGTCTCTACCCCTTCAGAGGCTCCTGTCATTCCTCCACAGGCTGATTGCAGCCGGGCAACAGCTGGGCTTGACCACTTTCCAGCGTCCCCTCTGCTTCAGCCGGTGAGACTGAGCTCACACCTGGGCCTCAGTTATGGCTGGCCGGCTTCCATCCTTGCCAACAGAACCACACTTTTGCGTCCCGCTGCCACCTGCCCTTAGGCGAGCCCTCAGCTGTGTGGGTGGGGGTGCTGCAGCTCAGACCTTAACATTCAATACTGTAGTCCCAAAAGCTTCCTCCTTCTAAGTGACTCTGCTCTAAGTATCATGGGAGAGATTGTTTGGCTGGTGTCCTGCTTTCCTTTGCTGGTATTGCTGTTTCCAGGGGAAATATTTGCTTCGGATTTGGGGAGTGACTCGTCCCAGGGGTTAGAGTGGCTGTCTCTCAAAGTATTTCTCCCTGTGCCTTCTAGATTACACTCTCTTTCTGCTGCTCTGGTC
Source organism: Saccopteryx bilineata (assembly GCF_036850765.1). Lineage (NCBI taxonomy): Eukaryota > Metazoa > Chordata > Mammalia > Chiroptera > Emballonuridae > Saccopteryx > Saccopteryx bilineata. The sequence continues at coordinate 166,351,077 of NC_089491.1, read as the reverse complement.
CTCTCCTCTCTTCCATCCCCTGGAGCCCTGGGTAGGTGGTTGTGAGAGAGGTTTTCTGTGTGGTCCCTTTAAGAAAAATCCTGGGTCTGAGAAATCTGTCTCTTTCTCACAAACAGTATCCTGACTTGTTTCTCACCTAAATACTGTCCATATGCCTCTTCTAGGCTCTGGGGCTGCAAACTGGGGCTGTGTTCCTGGGGTTCAGGACCCTCCCCTCTCCTCTAAACTCAGTTCCCTCCATGTGAGTCTCTCCAGGCTGCTGTTCGCTCTGGGGAGCTAGGCAGCCCTCTTTGTGTTTCCGCTTTTCCTACCAGTCTCAATGTGGCTTCTTCGGTGTTTATATGTTGAAGTGTTCTCTTAGTTTAGTCGAAAGTTGGCTTTTCCAGATGATGGTTCTGAAAATTAAGTTGTAATCCACTTTGGTTCTGGGAGGTGGAAGTTGGGACATCTTCTTACTCCATCACCATCTTGTCCCACATCCTTCCTGGAGTTTTAAATCAGCAAAGTTCCCAAATCCACTCTACCTACATTCTAGTCCAAAACAGAAAAGTGAAAGCAAGAGTTTAAAGTAGCCCTGGCCAGTTGGCTCAGTGGTAGAGCATCGACCTGGCGTGCTGAAGTCCCGGGTTTGATTCCCGGCCAGGACACACAGGAGAAGCGCCCATCTGCTTCTCCATCCCTCCCCCTCTCCTTCCTCTCTGTCTCTCTCTTCCCCTCCTGCAGTGAGGCTCCATTTGGAGCAAAGATGGCCCAGGCGCTGGGGATGGCTCCTTGGCCTCTCCCCCAGGTGCTAGAGTGGCTCTGGTCATGACAGAGCGACACCCCGGAGGGGCAGAGCATCGCCCCCTGGTGGGCAAAGCGTCGCCCCCCTGGTGGGCGTGCCGGGTGGATCCCAGTTGGGCACATGCGGGAGTCTGTCTTGACTGTCTCTCCCCATTTCCAGCCTCAGAGAAATTAAAAAAAAAAAAAGAGTTTAAAGGGAAGCCAGAAAGTTCAATAAAGCAAAAAGAGTTGCTCTACCTACCTCCTCGATTTTCTCTGCCACATTCTCCAAATTGTCAAATTTGGGAACCGGAAGGTGTTACCAAGGAATGGTCTGGACCCCCCAGGAAGGCCAGGAGCCCTGAAAAGTCTCAGGTGGCGTGCCTTTCCACGAGATTCAAGCAGGGCCGGGCAGCTTCCTGGAGAGATGAGCCGATTCGGGGTGTCTTGATATGGGGATGTGAAACACCAGATCTCAGATGAGCCCCCATATGTTATGAAGTACTGCACCCCAGATTCTGAAAGCACTGTACCTCATTTCATGGAGTTTACATAGAGATACCCAGTCCAGATAAATTTTGAAGAGTTTTATTAGAGGAGGAGATTTGTTAAATATGCTGGCCACTTATGGCTGACACAGGCCATCTGCAGGCCCAAATCATGCAGTGCCAAAAATATTTCAGGGGCTGTTTATATACCCTTGCTCACACATGGGCAGGGTAGAGCATGACATCGTGGTATGAGTTGGCAACATTTGTTTAGGGGATATGCAGAAACATTAAGACTCTCAAGGTAAAACAATTAAAGATGTTTACAAATCTTTCAGGGTTCATTTTCCCTCACTAGCCTAGAGGTATTTTACCCTCAAGACTCCAAGAAGGGGGAGAACCTACAATTAATGCAAGGTGGTATGTAAAGTTTGCCTTCTATTGAAAGAGAAGAAGTTTCTAGGTTAACCTTTATTTTAGATTTAAAACTGGATGACCCATTGTTCTTTTAAGCCGGAAACTTTTACATTTTTCTCCATCCCCTTCCTAAAAGAGGGATGGGACTGGAAAGCTTGATAGGAAAGCCTGACCTTTCCTCCCAGAATATCATTATCAATGTTCAGCCTTTTGGTACCTTACAACATAGTAATTAAATATAAGGAAATACAGAAAAATATGGAAGATGCATCCAAATAAAAATATAATTGATAGAATCAATCAAAGTCTGAAAGACCTTGGCTTTAATGAAAGGAAACCTGCCGGGCTCTCTCGTAAGGGAGAGCAACAACTACTACAGTCTTTAGGCTACTTTTTAAGGGTAAGAATAGGGAAGGAAGAAGGGTAGCAGGGTATTTGCTGATTGGCTGTCACTATCGCTGGGTGCAGGGGTGCTTTTCACCAATTATGGATGTTGGTGCATTTTCAATTATCAGCATTTTCAACCATCCATGACTTTATCGTACATTCCTTTGTGGTTGGTCACCTGCCGCAAGCCCTAAAATGAAACTCATGCTGGCAGGGTTCAAGAAATGAAACCTAAGATTCTGACTATTTGATATATTTATATAGAAATGAAAGAGAATAATTCCTAGAGAGGCTCAAGGGAAAAGGGACAGAGGTCATCATCTTCTGTAACTTCTTCCTGCTGAGTAGGGGCAGTGAAGGGTTATGGCCTCTCTAAGCATTATTCTCAGTGGGGAGTAGAGAAGTGCAGTAATGGTTTTCTGCTTGTTAGGGGTATATTTACAGGGGTCCAGATTTTTCTGTTTTTCAAGGGCAGGTTTCATGGTTGGTGTGTAGGGCTAGGTAGATTTCTCAATTTTCTGATTGGTGAAGGCCTGCATGCAGTTCTGTAAGAAGCTAATGAGCAGATGTTAAGAGGCAGGGTCCAAAAGCTAAAATAATAAATAGGAAAGTGCACCTTGGTGGGCCCTAATGGGGAGCAGGTGTATCTGGGCGGTGATTCAGGTTGACTAGAAGGGCCGTCTATAGGCATGTGTGGAGATGGAGTTTTCATTTTCTTTAACCTGGAGGCATGGAACTAGGGGGCCTTTCCCTAGAGTTTTGCCACCATGGGGGGTCATGAGGAGAACCTTGGGATTCACTATGCTGGGTGTTAGAGGTAAATTTATAACAGAATTGGGCAAATCTGGCTGGCTGAGAAGCAGTAACAGAGCTGACTTTGAGGACAAGAAATGAAAGGAGAGGCTCTGAATTTGGACAGTAGGTCCCGGCCTAAAACAGGCATGCAACATTGAGGTAGGAAGAGAAAAGAGTGTGTAAGGAGACACCAAGTATTAGACAAGGCAGTGGATCCATGGCCAATTGGGAGGAAAGAAGACCATCAACATCCACAACAGAGATCTTTAAAGGATGAGCAGGACCCAAATATTTGGGCAAGGCAGAGTAAGTGGCAAATGAGATCAGCTTACCTGTTACTTAGATAGCCACCCTAGGCTCTTTGATGGTGATGTGAGATGGGCCGACAGCCCTGGGCACCTTCAAGTGCCAGTAGGCTGGGCAAGGTTAGGTCACAGGTGGCTGGGATAGGGCTAGAAGAGACTGAACCCTCCCTTAGAGGAGTGAGGGGGCAGTCTACCTTCCAGTGTCCCTTTTTCCCACAGTGAGGACAAGGCCTTGGTGGGAGCTGAGGAGCTGGATAGGCTTTTTCCCAATGACTTTCCTTTCAACACTTGAAACTGGGCCCCAATGGAGTCTGACAAGGAGCCTTATGGGTGTTGGAGCCTTTAAGGGTGGCCACCAAGAGCTGGTATTTCGCCTGATTTCTTTTGGGCTGTAGAGACCTTAAAAGCCATGCTAAGGAGATCTCATTGAGGGGTTTGGCTAAGAGAGCAAAATTGGGAATCCAGTGTTTAAAGAAGTCTATTAGACCGAGGAAAGAAAGGATTTGATCTGTGGTGGTAGGTGGTTGGAGACTGTGGAGGGTCTGAGTTCAATTTAGGGTGAGACCTTGGGTGGTGGGGGTTAAGGTGATGCCCAGATAGACTATGGACTGAGAGTGAAGTTGAGCCTTAGCAGAGAAGATATGATATCCCTTCATGGCAAAGAAGCTAAGAAGGGTGGCAGTGTGTCTCCTTGAGGCAGGCAGGGAGGGGCTGCAGAGGAGTAGGTCATCTACATATTGTAAGAGAGTACTAGTTTTGAGATTGCATGCTGCTACATCCTGAGCTAGTGCCTGTCCAAACAGGTGTGGGCTGTCTCTGAACCCCTGGGATAAGACAGTCTATATAAGTTGCTGGGCTGCATTAGTGTCAGGTCAGTCCAAATAAAGGCAAACAGAAAGTAAGAGTCAGGGTGTAGAGCAGGAGTCCTCAAGCTTTTTACACAGGGGGCCAGTTCACTGTCACTCAGACCATTGGAGGACCAGACTATTAAAAAAAACTATGAACAAATCCCTATGCACACTGCACATATCTTATTTTAAAGTAAAAAAACAAAACAGGAACAAATACAATATTTGAAATAAAGAACAAGTAAATTTTTTTTTTTTTACAGAGACAGAGAGTGAGTCAGAGAGAGGGATAGACAGGGACAGACAGACAGGAACGGAAAGAGATGAGAAGCATCAATCATTAGTTTTTCATTGCGTGTTGCAATACCTTAGTTGTTCATTGATTGCTTTCTCATATGTGCCTTGACCACGGGCCTTCAGCAGACCGAGTAACCCCTTGCTGGAGCCAGTGACCTTGGGTTCAAGCTGGTGGGCTTTTTCCTCAAACCAGATGAGCCTGCACTCAAGCTGGCGACCTCAGGGTCTCGCACCTGGGTCCTCTGCATCCCAGTCCGATGCTCTATCCACTGCGCCACCACCTGGTCAGGCAAGAACAAGTAAATTTAAATCAACAAACTGACCAGCATTTCAATGGGAACTATGGGCCTGCTTTTGGATAATCAGATGGTCTATGTCCGGTTCCATATTTGTCACTGCTATCCATAACAAGTGATATGATGCGCTTCTGGAGCCATAACACGTGCATCCTGCATCACCGGAAGTAGTACTGTACGTGAGTGACACCATGCTTTGCGGTGCATCACATACAGTACTCCAGGAGACCACTAATGAAAGACGTGCCCCTTCCGGAAGTGCGGTGGGGCCAAATAAATGGCCTCAGGGGGCCGCATGCAGCCTGTGGCCTGTAGTTTGGGGAACCCTGGTGTAGAGAAGTGGTAAAGAAGGTATTCTTGAGGTCTAGGATCATGAAGTGAGTGGTGTTTGAGGAATGTGTGACAGTAATGTGTAGAGATTAGGGACTATTGGATGCTTCATTGATTAGTTGTAAGTCTTGTACAAGGTGATAAGCCCCTGAAGGTTCTTGAACAGGAAGGATGGGGGTATTGCAAGGAGAGTCCATGGGGATGAATAAGCCTTGATTTAAGAGGTGGGTAATTATTGGTTTAAGGCCTTAGAAACAGACACAGTTACACATTAAACAAAGACTTCACATATAAATTGTAAAATAAGAAATTTAAATGAGCACACTTTACTTGTTTTAAAATTATTTTAGAGATTTTCTGACAAAGAGACAAAACAGATTACTTACACAGCTTAAGAGACAACTCTGCCTTTTTAAGCTTCTCAAGATGGCAAGGAGTTGTCAGCATAGAGAGGAGGAAGAGAGGAAGCAGATGGATGGACAGCATGAACAGCTGGATCGAAAGAAGGAGGGTCAGAATCTGCAGGAGAAGGAGGAAGGTAGTTGAGGTGCTGATGGTGGTGTCACGTGGTCAGAGGAATAAAAAAGATCAGAGCTTAGAGGAGAGTTGAAGGAGGACAGGGGAGAAGAGGTTTCTGCTAAAAGTATTTGGTAGGTCAAGCAAGAGGAACAGAGGGAGAGTAGAGATTGGAGAAAGAAAGTCTGTACATAGGGAATTTCTGAGGCTTTCCCTGTCCAGTGGCAAAAATTATTGAGATCTTTGAGTGTGTTGTAATCAAAAGTAGTTTATATTGGGGCCATGCGGTAAGTCTCCATGATAAGTAAAAGAAGTAGACGGGAGTTGGGGAGGAAGGAGGAGCATCCCAAAGGAGTAGTCTCTGAGATCTGAAATTGGGAGGAGCCCCTGTTAGGCTGAGAATAAAGAAAGAGAAGAGCGTCTTCAAACTCTTTCAATTATTCTGAGTAGAGTGAGTGTGTGAGACATGAGGAAACTGATCATCACCAGAGACCTCAGTTCCAGAGAAGAAGAAAGCAACTTGGCTAGGCGCCTAGATTTTCAAGGAAGTCCATAGAAGCAGGCCACTTGGAGTAGAAGCCTCCTAAACTGTGAACCTCAGAGAGTAGAGTGAGGGTGAGGGAAGGAGAGGAGTCTACTGCAGATTGAGAAAGCTTCAAAAAACTCTTCTACCTCTGGTCCAGCAGGGGTTCAGGACAGGGTCAGATCGCTGGCCAATCATCCTACAATTACATATCCAAACAGAATCAGGGAGTAAGCCTAGGATAAGCTGCTGCTGCTCACTGCTTCCCTGGTTGTAAGTTTGGACAGCAAAGAGGGATCATCCAGGCAGTTAGTACCCTGTCCTGGGTTTCAGCACCAAATGATAAAATCAATCGGAGTCCGAAAGACCAGAGTAACAGGCTTTAATAAAAGGAAACCTGCTGGGCTGTCTTGTAAGGAAGAGCAGCAGCCGCTACAGTCTTTAGGCAACTTTTTAAGGGTAAGGATAGGGAAGTAAGAAGGGTAGCAGGGCATTTGCTGATTGACTTTTGCTATCACTGGGTGCAGGGGTGCTTTTCACCAATTATGGATGTTGGTGCATTTTCAATCATCCCCAGTTTCAACTGTCCATGACTTCATCGAACATTCCTTTGTGGTTGGTCACCTGCCACAAGCCCTGAAATGAAACTCATGCTGGCTAGGTTAAAGAAATGAAACCTAAGAATAATATTAAAAGCAATTAAGGAAAGTGAATAAGGCTATGATGTCTGGACAGGAATGAATCTAGTGTGTACAGATAAGATAGGCAGACTCTGCCTTTTGTGCAGGTCCTAGTTAGTGTTTGTGTAAAGTTATATATAGATAAAAAGTGGCTGGATGTCATAACTCTATAGGATAACATAAACAAGAAGTTTCTCTAGGAACATCTTAAAAGTGGCTTGATGTGACATTTCAGTAGATTAACATAAAAAGGGCTTCCTATGAGGAACTCCCAAAAAGGTGGTTAGAGGTGATAATCCTATAGTTTGACACCTGTTAGAAGGCTTTGGCCAGAAAAAGTACTAAAGCTAAGGGCTCCCCCTGGGGCAGTAGTCGCCCAGACTCCACCGTTGAATGCAGACTGTCTCCATGCCTCTCTGACCAAGGACAGCCAAGAGGAGCACGCTGATGGGGTCCCCTTAAGCTGTACCCAGGCATGCCAAAGGATTTGTAAGTAATAAACTGTCTGTGTTATTCTTGCAACTAACTTGTGTGTCAGTCACGTCTTTCCTCCCGTGGCAGTTGCTCTTGGCACTGATAAGTATTGAATAGAATCCTCATAGCTGCCTCTAGAGTAGTCTCAAAGAGGCTGCCAGCCCTGCTGTTAAGCGGAGTGTCCCACTGTGTGGGGAAATTGAATCAGGGATTCCTGATCCACATAGAGCTTAGGCCAGGCATGGCCAACATACAGTCCATGAGCCAGTAATGAGTTTATGCAACTCATAATTAAATTTTTAATATTCTCTGCTACTTTAAAATCTCAGCGACTGCCTGACCAGGTGGTGGCACAGTGGATAGAGCATCGAACTGGAATGCAAAGAACCCAGGTTCGAGACCCCGAGGTCGCCAGCTTGAGCACAGGCTCATTGGTTTGAGCAAGGCTCCAGTTGGACCCAAGGTCACTGGCTTGAGCAAGGGGTTACTCAGTCCACTGTAGCCCCATGGTCAAGGCACATATGAGAAAGCAATCAATGAACAACTAAAGAGCCACAATGAGAAACTGAGATTGATGCTTCCCATCTCTCCGTTCCTGTCTGTCTGTCCCTATCTGTCCCTCTCTCTGACTCTGTCTCTGTAAAAAAAAAAAAAAAAAATCTCAGCTACTCAGAAGCAGAAGCATATTTGATTATTGGAAATCAAGATATTTAAGAAGATAGTGATACGCGGAAAAGAATTCCGCATGTGACTAATCTAGGGTTAGCTTCCAATAATTGGTCTAATGGATTCATGATACTTCATTTTTTAAAAAAATTCCATTATAAGGATTTATAACTTTTGTACGTGTCTGTACTCAATATGAACTGTTTGACATTTAGTGGTGATGTGAAACCCACATTCTTTTAGGCAGAGTTTGCCAGTGTGCACCCAAGGTCAAACAGTTTGATATTTTTGTGGTTAAGTGTGCTGAATCAGTGGCATTGTAGCATAGACAATAGCTGCAGTTGATAACTGCAGGCTGTTTGTAAACATGTCCAGGCTGTTTGTAAAATGAATTAATTGTCTTATTTGCAATATAACCCCTTCAAACTCATTCTATTAATTAAATATTGTTTCAATTGATTGCGATACAGTTTGGATATTTATATGGTATGTAATTATATTTTTAATAAAATAATATTATATATTAAAATTTTTTTCACTCACATTTATTTATTCATAAACAAATTACATAATAAAATTTTGTTTACTTAAATGAATCATTTTTGTACTTATTTTAATATTTCATCTGGCCCGTGAAAAAAGTTTTCTTTCTAATCTGGCCCAAGGGCAAAAACTGTTGGCCACACCTGGCTTAGGCTCTACTGGGACATTCTTTAAAAACTAATGTTGGGAAATCCACTTTGTTATGTTTTAAGGAAGAGTCAGGCAGCAGCAGTAAACTCATCATTTTGTATTACTGATTTTAACAGAAGGCAACTATTTGGACCAGACAATCCAGTCTGACTTTTGCCAGTATCAGAACTCATTAAAAAAAAATGTCTCTAGACGTTGTGGATATTAAGGGATTATTGCTGGCATTTTTTTTTTTTCAGAGAGAGGGAAGGATAGACAGGGACAGACAGACAGGAATGGAGAGAGATGAGAAGCATCAATCATTAGTTTTTTTTTCATTGCGCCTTGCAACACCTTAGTTGTTCATTGATTGCTTTCTCATATGTGCTTTGACCATTGGGCCTTCAGCAGACTGAGTAACTCCTTGCTGGAGCCAGCAACCTTGGGTTCAAGCTGGTGGGCTTTTTGCTCAAACCAGATGAGCCCGTGTTCAATCTGGCAACCTCAGGGTCTCGAACCTGGGTCCTCTGCATCCCAGTCCAATGCTCTATCCACTGCGCCACTGCTTGGTCAGGCATTGCTGGCATTTTGAAAGCAGCTTTGTACTTACTGTCAGGATGATTTTAGCAGTGAGTATGTTATTGCCAAATCCTCAAACCAACTCAAACTGGCTTTCAAATAAACAAATTTGCTATTTCACATAATGAGAAGTTAGGAGGTAAAGTCTTTCAAGGATTGGCTATGTTAGGAGCTGAAGGCCTATTCTTTCTATTCTTGTTTTTTATCCTCAGGATTATCTCCTTTATAATTATCCTCAAGATTTTGCCCTTCTTATCCAACAACAAGTAGAAATTATAGTCATTCTTGATTACTAGGAATGGTCTAAGCGAACTTTTCTGGTAGCATTGCCCAAGATTCAAAAAACTGTAAGCAGATAAAAGAGTATCCTCAGACATGAGTTGTAAACAATTCCTTTATTATAAATAATCCAAGTTGATAAAACTAGGACAAAAATTCTCTTTAAACAAAAATTAAATATGGCTGCCGAAAATAACTAAAAATAACACAATGACCCATAGTTAAGCTCTCTCTTCAAATATCAGTACTACTTGTATATACCCTCTGACCTGGTACATTTTATTCAGTGTTTCAATTTTCCAAAAAGCATATTACATTAATCACAATTTGTTTAATTATTCTAAAACTGTCTTTTATACCAATCATCTCTTAATTATTTAAATTACCATGAGAACAGAACTTTGACCATTTCAGAGAAATTCTCATTTGAACTCAATGGAAAATATCCACATATTTACATATTTTATACTTTTCAGAGTAGGTCACTCCAGACTACTTGGAATATTTCACTCTTTTCTATGGAAGTGTAATCGACTTATAAGTTCTCTGAACATCAGTATTAAGGAGTTGTCCTTCCATGCTTCATAAGTACTTCTAAGTTTGTCATAATAACTTTCTTTTTTCAGGTTGAAATCTGATCCAAGTTTTTTAAAATAATTGTCTTTTTTCCATATTTCTCTCCAGGAGTCTTTGAATTTTTCCAAATAACTTTCTTTTTCAGATTCCTCTTTCCATATTCCTTCTCCTTTTTTTAAGGCTGTTAATTCAGCTTTAAGTAAGTTCCTGTGAATTTTCCAATAAATTTTAGAATCATAATTTAGGCCTTGAACAAGAACAGTTTTGCCAAGGCCTCTTCTCAAAATTTCTTCATTCAGATTCACACTAAAATATCTACCCTTGAATAAAAAAAGAACACAAACCAATTATTTAAGAAAATTGCTAATATACCATAACATCTATTTACTTTGAAATCAGTCATTCAGCAACTTTAGTCCTCCAGAAAAGACAAAAAGCAAAAAGGTCCCCAAGAGCTTAACACACCTAATGTTAAATCCAAGAATTTCATTAGTAGAAGAGGTCCTCATTCAAAGTCAATTGCCTGTTTTATAATACTTTGTTCACCACAGCCTCACTGGTCTATTTCAAAGAGCCCAAGAAGCAGTAAAGTATACAAATAGCAGTTTTGTTTGTTTGTTTGTTGTTTGGCATTGGAGCATGGGCCACACAAGACAGACAAAATGATAAGAGAACACAGCAAAAGAAACTAAAAAGTACGCAAATGCAGTTTGGTCAGGGCACATACAGGAACAGATCATCAATGTTCCTGACTGTTTGTCTCTCTCTCTCTCTCTCTCTCCATTCCTCTCTTGTTAAAATCAATAAATAAATTAAAAAAAATAAAAAAATAAAAATTAGCCTCACTTGTGGTGGCACAGTGGAGAAAGCATTGACCTGGAATGCTGAGGTCACTGGTTCATATGACCCTAGGTTAACTCGATCAAGGCACATACACGAAGTAACCACTACGAGTTGATGCTTCCACTCCCCCTCACCTTCTCTCTCTCTTTATTGATTTCAGAGGAGCCTCTACAATCAATAAATAAATCATAGCAGTTGCTTCTCATGGGCCTTGACCAGGTAAGCTCAGGAGTTCAAACCAGCAACCTCAGTGTTCCAGGTCATACTTTATCCACTATGCCACCACAGGCAGGCAATGAATAATAATAATTTAAAAATGCAGCCTCTCCTTCAGACTTGCTGAATAAATTATTATTAATAATAATATATAAATAAAAATATATAAATAAGTAGGCAAATACAAAAGGAACTAAATCATTATGGAGCTGTTAAATTAGGTTCAGAATTCTAGTGCTTAAGAAGACATAGGTACGTAAATGAATTTTTAAAAGACTTTCTGCAAAATAACATAAAAAGAGGCCTGGTCTTGAATCTTCATCCTTCAAAAAATTTATTTATGGGATCCCTCACTTCCTAATGAAACTGCAGAGATGGGATTTCCCCACTAACTATCAATATAAAGAAGATCCTGTTTAGCTGCTTCCATAATCTTTGTGGGATTTCAACAAATTATTAATAATTTTACTGCTTCATTAGACAAGTAATTTATAGTTAAATTCTAAAAATGATCGATTCCCGGCCAGGGCACACAGGAGGAGCGCCCATTTGCTTCTCCACCCCTCCGCCACGCCTTCCTTTCTGTCTCTCTCTTCCCCTCCCGCAGCCAAGGCTCCATTGGAGCAAAGATGGCCCAGGCGCTGGGGATGGCTCTGTGGCCTCTGCCTCAGGCACTAGAGTGGCTCTGGTTGCAACATGGCGACGCCCAGGATGGGCAGAGCATCATCCCCTGGTGGGCAGAGCGTTGCTCCATGGTGGGCGTACCAGGTGGATCCCGGTTGGGCACATGTGGGAGTCTGTCTGACTGTCTCTCCCTGTTTCCAGCTTCAGAAAAATGCAAAAAAAAAAAAAAAAAAAAAAAATTCTAAAAATGAAAACTCCAGGTTTAACTAAGAGATATTTTCTAGGACTATCTAAAGAAAAAAAATAATAACCTTTTGCCCCTTTAAATGCAGTAACTTTTGCTATATAATGCTAAAAAATTAATCGATACAGTTTTAAAATGTTTATCATATTTTTCTCAATCATTTAAGTTTTAAGATCTGATTCCCTTAAACCCAAATCAGAACAAACTCAACCTTACAACTAAAATTCAACTGATGCGAATGATCACAGTCTGCATATAGGTAGTTTGGTCACCTGCTAAAGCAACACAAGGTGGAGTGTGGGCCCAGGGCCAGGAAGAGCTGGGCTTGAATATAGGCTCTTCTATTGATTACCCTGAGTTCCATCTGTAAACGCAAGTAAAAACAGTGACTCCACTGGGTGTTTTTGAGGATAAATAAAAGAAATCCTCAAATTAAAAAGAAGATAATATTTTTAAAAGGTCTTTGGCACCTTTTATATAATTATGTATCATCAATTTACATTAGATATAAGATGCTTTAGGTAATTCTTTTTTTTTTTGTATTTTTCTGAAGCTGGAAACGGGGAGAGACAGTCAGACTCCCGCATGCGCCCAACCGGGATCCACCTGGCACGCCCACCAGGGGCGATGCTCTGCCCCTCCGGGGCATCGCTCTGCCACGACCAGAGTCACTCTAGCGCCTGGGGCAGAGGCCAAGGAGCCATCCCCAGCGCCCGGGCCATCTTTGCTCCAATGGAGCCTTGGCTGCGGGAGGGGAAGAGAGAGACAGAGAGGAAGGGGGGGTGGAGGAGCAAATGGGCACTTCTCCTGTGTGCCCTGGCCGGGAATCGAACCCGGGTCCCCCGCACGCCAGGCCGACGCTCTTCCGCTGAGCCAACCGGCCAGGGCCTAGGTAATTCTTATTTTGATGGAAATAACTATGATCTGAACATGCAAAAATAATGGATTCTATTAGGCTTTCTATTAATAATTCAAAAACTTAAGAATTAAAAATGTTACAATTCTAATCACTTTAACATAAAGTTTTTTCTTTAAATTATTGTTTATTATATAATAAAGGACTTTAAAAATTAGAAAAACTAATCTTAATTCTATCATAATAACATTTCAACCATTTAATTTTTCTAAGTTCTTTTTTCAGTAATCACCCACCAAAAATTTGGAGTAAGACACATCCCAGGCCTCATGACAGTGCCAGGGCAATACCAGCAGCACAGATGAAGCCTGAGAACTCTGAGGCAATGTTTCCAGATGCCTGACTGCTGATCATAAATAGTATTTAAATATGCTCAACTTTAGAATTCAAAGATTGAGCAATATTTACCTTCAGAAAATATCTTTTGTAGTTCCCAGTTGACAAGCACCATTCAACATGCATTTTCTAATAACACATGTGATGTCATAGTCTCATATCATAAATGTTTAGATTGTTCTCAAATTAGCGATGTTCAGAATCATAAATAATTTCAAATGTTTCCTTTTTCTTAATTTTCTATTTTTTTATAATAAATACATTAATGATAGGCAAGTAGACAGACATGAGCAGAGCAAGGACTAGAGGCCAGGCACAGAAGGCCACAAGGGTGGAAAGCCCCAGATGCCTAACTATGGGCTAAGCTTGGAAAACCAGGAACCAGCCCCATAGGTTGACCTTTCCTCCCTTAGCTGGTTGTGCAGTTTAGACCTTTGATTTCATATCTCTGGTCATAGGACTCAGACCCTTCCCTGACCTTTCTATCCCTTACATATCACTAGTCATGTGGTCTTAGACCTCCTTAAAGAAGGAACAAACAGGGGGCCAGAAAATTGTGCTTAAGCATTAACTCCTAGAGATAACAATTAAGCCTCAGTTGCGTTTCAGCTCCAGGCCCAGAAAAGTAGTAAAACCAGACAAAGGGAAGCTAGGGCTGATGTCAGGAGAAGCTGCATTGACTAAGGACCCCTGCCTTGCTGCTGACCAATCATTGGAAACCACCACCCTAAATGACACACCTATAGAACTGATGAATAATCTATTGAGGTCCTCCCCTAAAATCCTCAACCTTAAAATCCCTTAGAGGCCCCAGTATAGTCTCTCTTCCTGGAACATGTCTGTGCCTTTCTCTGCCCCTCCTCCTCTTTCCCCTCCCTCCACAAGCATGTTTTCCATGTCTCTCTCTTTCTTCTAAGCTCAAAAAGACCCCTTTCAAAACTTGCAACCAGGGGACCAGTGGGCAGCGGGCAGCAGCAGCTTATCCTGGGTTCATCCCCTAAACCTGTCTCCAAAGCCCTTTTTCTCTTACTTTCTTCTTGCATAAGGAATAAATTCTTTCTTTACTTGCTGCACTTTGTCTCTTGATTGAATTCTTTCACTTCTTACACTGTTTATTATGCAACTAACCAGTCCCAATTCCACAAAGAACCATCCTGCCCCCTGTAACATATATAACTCAAATTTTATAACAAAATTGATATATGAAACATCTGGTTCTCCAAACAAATTTTCAGCCCCATTATATATCCAATGTTCTAATTAATAACAAATTTATGTATAAATAAAAAAGATAAAATCTTGTTCATTATTTCTTCACACTACTTACCTTATTCACTAAAAGGTAGCAAAAAAGTGCTGAATCTTCCTTTCCAAGAAGTTGGAACCATAGTAGTTGGGAAGGTTTCACTTCATTTTGTAACCACACCCTCCCAGTTTCACTGAGTTCTACTCCAGCCAGCTTAACCAGCAACACACCACACGGCTCTTCTAAAATGGTTAGGTAGAAAAGATTGTAGCTTTAATATCATGTTGTGAATGCAAATTCCAAACTCATTTAGCCCTCAAAAAAACAGCTGTATATGTGTGTGTGTGTGTGTGTGTGCATGTGTGTGTGTGTGTGTGTGTGTGTATATATATATATATATATATATATATATAACATTTTTTTGTATTTTTCTGAAGTGAGAAGCGGGGAGGCAGAGAAATAGACTCCCGCATGCACCCTACCGGGATCCACTTGGCATGACCATCAGGAGGCGGTGCTCTGCCAATCTAGGGCATTGCTCTGTTGCAACCAAAACCATTCTAGCACCTGAGGCAGAGGCCATGGAGCCATCCTCAGTGCCAGAGCCCACTTTGCTCCAAAGGAGCTTTGGCTGTGGGAGGGGAAGAGAGAGACAGAGAGAAAAAAGAGGGGGAAGGGTGGGGAAGCAGATGGGTACTTTTTCTGGGAATAAAACCTGGGACTTCCACATGCCCAGAGGATGCTCTACTGCTGAGCCAACCGGCCAGGGCCCCAACTGAATATATTATGTTTGTTTATAAATACTCAGACTCTCTAGAGGTAAGGTTATTCATTTCTACATTCAACTTTTCTTTTAAAACAATATAAGTATGAGACCTGAAGATGGCAGCAGAGTAGGCAGATGCACAGACTCCCAGCTCACACCACCAAACTGAATTACAAACTAATTTATGAACAATCAGCATGAAAAACCAACTCTGGACTACAAGAACAGCTCATAAACACCAAGGAGCAAAGAAGAAGCCACAACAAACCTGGTAGGAAGCAATTGAATCTCCCCTGCTTAGAGGAACAGAGGGCAGGGGGGTGAGGATGAGAGCCCAGAAGGGCTCTCACTCCAAAAAAAAGAGCAGAAAATACTGCTCACAGCCACTTGCCTGGTGATGAGGGAAACAGGTGTGTTGAAAGAACTGGCTTGTCTTCCAAAAAGAAAGGAGAGAGACAGATGGTGAGGGGCAGAGGAATGTAGGGGATGACCTGAGAGGCCGACTCATCCAGTGCTGGAGTGGCCATAGCTGGAGGAGGGGCTGATCCTTCCACAAAACAAAATACTGAAGTGCTTCCAGGTCACAGATCTCCAGACATCTCTCCAACTCCAATAAGCGCAACGAGACACAGCTGAAAACAAGTGGGGAGAAGGGGCAGTAACTCAGGTCTCCATGGAGATCTGATCCCCCTACTGAAGCTGAAAAAACACCCTGTCCCCAGAGAAACTAGAAGAAGAGGCCTTCAGAGTCTCAGGTTACAGCCATCAGATTCCTGGATACAGTTTCAAATAAACCCCCCTCTGAGATCAGTAAACAAGACTATCACCTGTTAAAAAAACAAACAAATCAAGACTTCAAAGGGGCCCAAATCCAAAAGTGGACTACAAATAATAGCTGATGCCAACCCAAGAAGACCTAGAAATAACATAATTGAAAACTGGAGGTAGACAACACCAAGCCTAAACTCAACCAACTCTATAAATAAAACACCCAAACACACAGACATGATGAGAAGACAGAGAAGTGCAATCCAAATAAAATCACAAGACAAACAGCCAGAAAATGAACTAAGTGATATGGAAATAACCAAACTTCTGAATGTGCAGTTCAAAATAATGATTGTAAGGATGCTTAGGGCTCTTAGAACAAAAATGGATGGTCATTACAAACAGCTAAATGAAGAAATAGCAAGTATAAAAAAAGAATATTGAAATATTAAAAAAAGAATCAGTCGGAGATGACAAAAACAATATCAGAAATGAAGACCACGATGGAAGAAATTAAAAACAGGATGGATGGAGCTGAGGATTGAATCAGCGAGTTGGAGGACAACTGGAATGAAGGCATGAAAGCAGAGAAGAAAAAAGAAAAGACATTCAGAAAGTCTAAAGAAAATCTAAGAGACCTCTGTGTCAACAAGAAGAGAAATAACATCCACATCATAGGGGTTCCTGAAAAAGAAAAGAAAAAACAAGGGATAGAGAATTTGTTCAATTACATCCTAGCTGAAAACTTCCCTAAATTAATGCAGGAGAAGCTCTAACAAGTTCAAGAAGCACAGAGAACTCCATTAGAGAGAAACCCAAAGAAACCTACACCAAGACACATCATAATTAAAATACCAAAGCTAAGTGATAAAGAGAAAATATTAGAAGCTGCTAGAGAAAATAAAGCTATCACCTTCAAAGGAGCCCCCATAAGGATGACATCAGACTTCTCAACAGAAACACTTGAGGCCAGAAGGGAATGGCAAGTAATATTCAAAGTGATGCAGAACAAAAACCTACAACCAAGACTACTTTATCCAACAAGGCTATCATTTAAAATTGAAGAAGAAATAAAAAGCTTCCAGACAAAAAAAAAAAAAAAACTCAAGGAATTCATTACATCCAAAACAATGCTGCAGAAAATGTTAAGGGGCCTGTTGTAAACAGATCAAAGAGGGAAAAGAATATAGCAAAAAAAAAAATACAGCTTTAAAGAATAAAATGGCAATAAACAACTACATATCAATAATAACCTTAAATGTAAATGAATTAAATGATCCAATCAAAAGACATAGGGTAGCTGCATGGATAAGAAAACAGGACCTGTACATATGCTGTCTACAAGAGACACACCTTACAACAAAAGTTGCACATAGACTGAAGGTTAAAGAATGGAAAAAAACATTTCATACAAATGAAAATGAAAAAAAAAAGCTGTGGTAGCAATACTTATATAAAAAAAAATGGACTTTAAAACAAAGGATGTAGTAAGAGATAAAGAAGGCCACTACTTAATGATAAAGGGAGCAATCCAACAGGAAGATATAACTATTATAAATATCTACGCACCTAATATAGGAGCACCTAAATATATAGGAGACTTTGATGGATATAAAGGTCAAGATTAACAGCAACACTATAATAGTAGTGGATTTCAATACCCCACTAACATCACTAGATAGATCCTCAAGAAAGAAAATTAACAAAGAAACAGCAGACTTAAAGGATACACTAGATCAACTGGATTTCATAGATATCTTCAGAACCTTTCACCCTAAAGCAGCAGAATGTACATTCTTTTCAACTGCTCATGGTACACTCTCTAGGATAGACCACCTGTTAGGAAACAAAAGCAGTCTCAACAAATTTAAGAAGATTGAAATCATATCAAGCACATTCTCTGATCACAGTGGCATGAAACCACAAAATCAACCAAAACAGAAAAGCTCAAAAATTCTCAAACACACAGCAACTAAATAGCAGGTTGTCAAATAACGAATAGATTAAGAATGACATCAAAGAAGAAAGTAAAAAACTCCTAGAAACAAATGATAACGAGGATACAACAACTCAAAATTTATGGAACACAACAAAAGCAGTACTGAGAGGGAAGTTCATAATACTACAAGCATACTTTAAGAAGCTAGAAAATCTCAAATAAACAACCCTCCATCTAAAAGAACTAGAAAAAGAACAGCAAGTAAAGCCCAAATGTAGTAGAAGGAAGGAAATAATAAAGATCAGAGCAGAATTAAATGACATAGAGGCTAAAGAATCAATACAGAGGATCAATGAAACCAGGAGCTGGTTCTTTGAAAAGTTAAACAAGATCAATGAACCTTTAACCAATCTCACCAAGAAAAAAAGAGAGAAGACTCAAATAAATAAAATTCAAAATGAGAGTGGAGAAATAAAAACTGATAGAATAAAAATACAAAATATTGTAAGAAAATACTATGAAGAACTGTATGCCAAAAAAACTAAACAACCTAGATGAAATGGACAAATTTCTTGAAGCATACAATCTTCCAAAAATCAATCTGGAAGAATCAGAAAACCTAAACAGACCAATTACACCAAATGAGATCGAAACAGTTATCAAAAAACTCCCAACAAAGAAAAGTTCTAGGCCTGATGGCTTCACAAGTGAATTATACCAAATATTCAAAGAAGAACTAACTCCTATCCTTCTCAAGCTATTTCAAAAAATTCAAGAGGAAGAAAGACTTCCAAGCTCCTTTGAAGAGGCGAGTATAATTCTGATTACAAAACCAGGCAGACAACACAAAGAAAGAAAATGATAGGCCAATATCCCTGATGAATATAGATGCTAAAATCCTCAACAAAATATTAGCAAACTGGATCCAACTATATAGGGAAAAAATTATCCACCATGATCAAGTGGGATTTATTCAGGGGAGGCAAGGCTGGTATAATATTCGCAAATCAATCAATGTGATTGATTCATCACATAAACAAAAGGAAGAAGAAAAACCACATGATAATTTCAATAGATGCAGAAAAAGCATTTGATAAAATGCAGCACCCATTTATGATCAAAACTCTCAACAGAGTAGGAATACAGGGAACATACCTCAACATGACAAAAGCCATCTATGACAAACCCACAGCCAACATTATACTCAATGGGCAAAAATTAAAAGCAATCCCCTTAAGATCAGGAACAAGGCAGGGGTGCCCCCTTTCACCACTCTTATTCAACATAGTCCTGGAAGTCCTAGCCACAGCAATCAGACAAGAAGAAATAAAAGGCAGTCAAGTTGGAAAAAAAGAAGTAAAACCATCATTATTTGCAGATGATATGATACTGTATATAGAAAACCCTAAAGTCTCAATCAAAAAACTACTGGCCCTTATAAATGAATTCAAGAATGTGGCAGGATATAAAATTAATACTCAGAAATCAGAGGCATTTTTATACACCAACACTGATCAGTCAGAAAGAGAAATTAAGGAAACAATCCCCTTCACTCTTACAACCAAAAAAAAAAAAAAAGTACCTAGAAGTACATTTAACCAAGAAGACTAAAGACTTGTACTCAGAAAATTATAAAAGATTGATAAAAGAAATCAAGGAAGATACAAACAAGTGGAAGCATATACCGTGTTCATGGTTAGGAAGAATAAACATCATTAAAATGTCTATATTACCCAAAGCAATTTATAAATTTAATGCAATACCAATTAAAATACCAATGACATACTTTAAACATATAGATCACATATTCCAAAAACTTATATGGAACCAAAAGAGAACAGGAATAGCCTCAGCAATCTTAAAAAAGAAGAATGAAGGGGGAGGCATCACACTTCCTGATATCAAGTTATACTACAAGGCCATTATACTCAAAACAGCCTGGTACTGGCATGAGAACAGGCATATAGATCAATGGAACAGAACAGAGAACCCAGAAATAAACCTACAGCTCTATGGACAACTGATATTTGACAAAGGAGGTAAGGGCATCCAGTAGAGTAAAGATAGCCTCTTTAATAAATGGTGTTGGGAAAATTGGACAGCAACCTGCAAAAAAATGAAACTAGACCACTAAACTTACACCATCCACAAAAATAAACTCAAAATGGATAAAAGACTTAAATGTAAACCATGAAACCATAAGCATCTTAGAAGAAAACATAGGCAGTAAGCTCTCCAACATCTCTCGCAGTGATATATTTGCTGGTTTTTCTCCACAGGCAAGTGAAATAAAACACAGGATAAACAAATGGGACTATATCAAACTAAAAAGATTTTGCACAGGTAAAGAAAATAAGAATTGAATAAAAAGAAAAACTGCACAATGGGAGAACATATTTGACAGTACATCTGATAAGGGATTAATAACCAAAATTTATAAAGAACTTGTAAATTTCAACACCAGGAAGACAAACAATCCAATCAAAAATGGGTAAAAGAAATGAATAGACACTTTTCCAAAGAGAAAATACAGATGGCCAATAGGCATATGAAAAATTGCTCAACATCACTAATAATTAGAGAAATGCAAATTAAAACCACAATGAGATATCTCACACCAGTCCAAATGGCGCTTGTCAACAAAAGAACAGAATAAGTGCTGGCGAGGATGTGAAGAAAAGGGAACCCTCCTGCACTGCTGGTGGGAATGCAGACTGGTGCAGCCTCTATGGAAAACAGTATGGAGATTCCTCAAAAAATTAAAAATCAAACTGCCTTTTGACGCAGATATCCTACTTTTAGGAATATATCCTAAGAACACCATAGAATTGTTCCAAAAGGAGAAATGCACCCCCACGTTTATGGCAGCATTTTTCACAATAGTAAAGATCTGGAAACAACCCAAGTGTCCGTCAAAGGATGAGTGGATTAAAAAGTTTTGGTACATATATACTGTAGAATACTACTCAGCCATAAGAAATGATGACATCAGATCATTTACAATAATGTGGATGGATCTTGATAACATTATACGGAGTGCAAAAAATAAATCAGAAAATACTAAGAACTACATGAATCTATACATAGATGGGACATAAAAATGAGACTTGGAGACATGGACAAGAATGTGATGGTAAAGGGGTGGTGTGGGGGGTGGTTAGGGGTGAGGAAGGAAAGGGGGTAGGGTGAGGGGAGGGGCACAAAGAAAACCAGATAGAATGTGACGGAAGACAATTTGACTTTGGGTGAGGGGTATGCAACATAATCAAATGTCAAAATAATCTGGAGATGTTTTCTCTGAACATATGTACCCTGATTTATCAATGTTACTGCATTAAAATAAATAAAAATAAGATAAAAAATATATAAGTATATAACAGATGGAATAATTTCAAAAACTCATTTCAAGGAGCACCACTGGAGGATGTATCCCTCTCTCTGTCTCTAACACACACACACACACACACACACACACTCACACATGAGAAGCTTAAAGATTCTGAGTTCTCCAATCCTTTAATGTTGCCATCAACACCAACTGTTTTCCAACAAAACATGCTCCAGTTTTTGAGACCAAAGCTTTTGGGACCAAAAACATAAATCTAATTCAACACTATCTACCTTAAGTATTAATGTTCTTGCCCTGGCCGGTTGGCTCAGTGGTAGAGCATCGGCCTGGCATGCAGAAGTCCTGGGTTCGATTCCTGGCCAGGGCACACAGGAGAGGCGCCCATTTGCTTCTCCACCCCTCTCCCTCTCCTTCCTCTCTGTCTCTCTCTTCCCCTCCCGCAGCTGTGGCTCCATTGGAGCAAAAGATGGCCCGGGCGCTGGGGATGGCTCTGTGGCCTCTGCCCCAGGTGCTAGAGTGGCTCTGGTTGCAACAGAGCGACGCCCCAGAAGTGCAGAGCATCGCCCCCTGGTGGGCATGCCGGGTGGATCATGGTCGGGCGTATGCAGGAGTCTGTCTGACTGCCTCCCCATTTCCAGCTTCAGAAAAATGCAAAAAAAAAAAAAAAGTATTAATGTTCTTACATAATGCAATATACAAATCATGTATCATAGGAATGCACATTTGGAACCTATATAGGGTCTTATTAACCAATGTCACCACAATAAATTTAATTTTAAAGAAAGTATTAATATCCGAATTCTTCGATTGGCAGAGACCATTGAAATCCTTTAAAATCAGCAAATTCCCCATTGAAAATATGATGTTGTTGGCCAGATAGCTCAGTTGGTTAGAATTTCATCCTGAAGCAAAAAGATTACTAGTTTGATTCCTGGTCAGAGCACATACAAGAAGAGAACAATGTTCCTCTTTCTTTCTCTCCCCTTTTTCCTCTCTCTCTCTCTTTTTTTTCGTGTGACAAAGACAGAGAGAGGGACAGATAGGGACAGACAGACAGGAAGGGAGAGAGGAGACAAGAAGCATCAATTCTTTGTTGTGGCACCCCAGTTGTTCATTGATTGCTTACTCATATGTGCCTCGACTGTGGGGCTATTGCAGACCAAGGGACCCCTTGCTCAAGCCAGTGACCTTGGGCTCAAGCTGGTGAGCTGTGCTCAAACCAGATGAGCCCACGCTCAAGCTGGTGACCTCGGGGTCTTGAACCCTGGCCCTCTGCATCCCAGTCCGACACTCTATCCACTGTGCCACCTTCTGGTTAGGCTTCCTCTCTTTCTAAAGTCAATAACTTCTAAAAAATGATGTGGTCAAAAAGAGAATAAAGATATACCTTGCAGGAATAAAATTACTGAATACAGTTTAAGAAATATCCATGATATATTTTCAACAAAACAGCTTAGAAAAATTAGATGTTATATTTATTATTTAATGTCTAATTTTACTTTAAAAAATTTTTTTTAATGTTTATTGATCTTCCTGTATGTGTCCTGACCAGGGATCAAACCGGCAACCTCTGAGCTTGAGGTCAATGCTCTAACCAACCAAACCATCGGCCAGTGCAGATGTTACTTTAAAAAGTTTATAGTTTCTAATTGCAGCTTTGTTTATGTGACACAAATCCTTCTATCCTTACCAGCCTTTCAACAAATCTTTTACGCACATCTTAAAAAAAAAAAAAAAGCCCAATTCATACTAGACTGCATGACACAGATGATGCTGAAAAGTTATAAAAGCACCATGGGCCCGACCTGTGGTGGTACAGTGGATAACGCATCGACCTGGAACACTGCGGTCACCAGTTCAGAACCCTGGGCTTGTCTGGTCAAGGCACATACAGGAGTTGATGCTTCCTGCTCCTCCCCCCTTTCTCTCTCTTATACTCTCTACTCTCTCTCCTCTCTAAAATGAATGAATAAATAAATAAATAAATAAAGCAACATGGGTCCAGAAGCACTCTGAGAATAGGATAAGATTGGGTTTTTCAGAATGAACAGAGAAGCAGGGGCAGGAGTAGAGAGAGAGCATGTCAAGTAAGGGGAACACCATGTGCTCCTAGAAAAGACTGCAGACATGAAATGAATACTGAAGTAAAACACCACTAAGGAATTTGTTACATTTCTGCTTCATCAGGTGGATAGGAAACTTGGTGACTAAACAGTACTAAGGTTTTTTTAAAAAATAGTACGATACAAAAAAAACCCTAAATTTTTATATCTTATATAAAGTAGATTCATAACAATGGACAACTTCATGAGAAAGTAGAGGATTTATGAAGTGTAAACTCTCCTGAGAGCTAAAATGTCCAACACCTAAACACCCTAGGTAATCTCTCTTTAGGCAGCAACAGTCATTCAAATTGTGTATGCTCTGTTTGATTTGTTAAAAAGGGAAATCAATTGGGTCAGGTATATTTGGGGAGAAATTTTAATCTTAGTCATTTACAATCATATCTAACTGAACAGAGTAATACTCATTCGAGGGTAAAAAAGAATCCCTTTCTTCTTAAAATTAAGATAATATTAAGAAGATCTTTAAATATAACTAAATTCATTTGACAAGTTTTACCATCTCTGTTGGCTAACAATTATTGTTCTAGGGCTTTGGCTGGGTAACTCAGTTGGTTGAAGCATCATCCAGATATACCAAGGCTGTATGTTCGGTCCCCAGTCAGGGCACATACAAGAATCAACCAATGAATACATAAGTGTAATAAATCAATCTCTCTCTCTCTCTCTTCTTCTCTCTCTCTCCCTTCCTCTGTCTCTATAAAGTCAATAAATAAAAAAATATATTTTAAAAATTATTTTTCTAGGGACTATGAATAAGAAAATAGATGAAAAAGGTCCCTGCCCACCAGCAGCTCACAGTTTAGTGGGATATAAAGCTGATCATAGAAAAATTAGTTTAAGTAGTATAATTGCAGTGTGTATAATTGCTGTGCGGTGTAATAAAGAGGCTAATTCTGCTTGGGAGTTAAGGAAAGCTTCATAGAACTGACATTTGAGTTGGATACTAAAGAATTCAATAGAATTCAATAGAAACAAAGAGGTATGCCCAGGGGCAGGAGAACATATGTAAACAGCAGGAAGTTCTGTGTGACTGGGGTCTTGGACATGGAAGTACAGCAAGAAAGAACCATCCCCTGTCCAGCTCTCCAATCTCTTTCAGTGTCTTTGTCCCCTTCTTCCCTAGGCCCTGCCACCAAGTCTTCCTATGGCTTATCAGAAGAGCCAAGCTTGGCCTAGCCTGTGGTGGCGCAGTGGATAAAGCATCAACCTGGAAATGCTGAGGTCGCCAGTTCAAAACCCTGGGCTTGCCTGGTCAAGGCACATATGGGAGTTGATGCTTCCAGCTCCTCCCCCCTTCTCTCTGTCTCTCTCTCTCCTTCTCTCTCTCCTCTCTAAAAATGAATAAATAAAATAAAAACATGTGCAGAAGAGCTAAGCTCATTCCCACACACATTCTCTCATCTTCAGGTCCCTGCTTAAACAGAAATCCCTCAATGAGGCTTTCTCTGACCACTTTTTAGGTACAGGTTCCCCTTCACATGACCACCAATAATTCATACCCTGGTACCCTGTTCTTTCTCTTCATAGGTCTTAGAGCAAATTTCATTTGTTTGTTGTGTTGGCTTCACTTAACAATGTACAGCTAGTATACGGCTAAGAACATACTAGGTGGTCAGTTTTTGTGGCACGAATGTTAAAATGCCTAAATAAAATAATGAGTGGTTAATAAAAAAAGCCAGAAAAAAAGAAAATCTGGAGTTAAATTAAATAATTCCTTTTATGTAAGGCCAAGAGTTTGGAGTTATTAAAAATTAAAATGACATCTTTCACTATTTTATAAACAGCTTTTAATAAAGGAACACTTAAAAATAGTTATTTAGTCTTATTATACGTGTACCTTACTTACTTCTCCATGAAGATAAAATAGGTAAAGTAATAGGAACATGTTCAATTTCTAAACCATTCTCGGTTATTCGCCGTAATCGTCCACGTAGTTTAACATTCCTTCTTATAAATTCTACTGGAATATCTGAAGAACTTGTAAATTTTGATGTCTGATGATTTACAAGGAGAAAAATGGAACATTATTATTTTCACTTTAAAATTAGATAAGTCAAATTTTTATCTAGACCTTCAACAAGAAGACAACCACTGAAAAATTTTTATTTAGTTCTTAACTTTATATTAATATTTTAATATGACTTAATCAAAAGTGTTTATAGGAACATTCTTTAAAAATATTTGTCACCATTTTATTATTTCAAGCTATTATATAGAGCACATTAAACAGACTTTCAACTTCTAAAAGTTTACATCTTCAAATTATGACATAATTCATCAAAAAGAAGTGAGTATAATGAGTATAGATATGTGCCTGGTACCACACAAGTCTGGTTAAACAGTCACTATCCTATTCTATAGATGTGTAGTCTATTCATGCAGGTACTGCTGGGAAAATCTTAACAAAGCTAAGTCAAATTGAATTAGGACTCTTTATAAACAGAACATTTTTATTATTTTTTATCTCATAGGATATAAAAAAACATAAAAAGGGCAACATTAGAGATGTAATTAAATACCTAACTCCTAATGCCCTAAAGTTAGTCCACATTTTCTTTTTTTTTCTTTCACATTTTCTTTTTTTTAAGCGAGAGATAGAGAGATAGACAGGGATAGACAGGAAGGGAGAGAGATAAGAAGCATCAGCTCATAGTTGCGGCACTTTAGTTGTTCATTGATTGTTTTCTCATATGTGCCTTGACCGGGGGGCAGCTCCAGCCAACCCAGTGACCTCTTGCTCAAGCCAACAACCTTGAGTTCAAGCCAGCAACCTCGTGCTCAAGCTGGTGAGCCCGCGCTCAAGCCAATAACCTCGGGGTTTCGAACCTGGGACTTCAGTGTCCCAGGCCAATGAGACTCTATCCACTGTGCCACCACAGGCCAGGTACTAGTCAACACTTTATACCTATGTCTTCCACATTAACAATACTAAAGAATAGAGGGATGAGCTTCATGCATAATCATGGCTAGTTAAGAGTTTTTCAATAAGCAGGATAAATTAGTACCCAACTTCTTAAAACAGTGAAGTTGAACTAAACATTATAAAAAAATATTCCACATAAAAAAAATATTGTAGCAGACAAATCTAGAATGTGGAACAGTCAATGGGACAGATGACTTTATTTCTCTAATAAATCAATGGCTTGGGGGAAAAATACGGAGCATGGATTGTTGTAAAATAAATGAGACAAGAGATATAACAAATACAATAACTGGACCATCTGAATACTGATTTGAATAGATCATCTATTTAAAAGGACACCTTTGAGACAATTAATTAAGCAAGTTTTAAAATGTACTGGGTCTAAAATACTAAATATTATGAATTATATTTTATGTGATAATGTTAGCAGACAAACCGGCATTATGAGCCCCCTGATGCAATACAATAAGAAGTATACACCACCTTTTTGTTCATACTAAATCTAATGAGAAAACACACAAACCCAGATTGTGGGATATTCTATGAGATGACTGGCTTGGACTCTTCAAAAATGACAATTCATAAGAGACATAAATGAAAAATAAAGATAAGGTGGCAGTAATATTCTAGATTAAAGAAATATGACAACTAAATACACTGTTCACAAAAATTAGGAAATATTTCAAAATATGAAGCAATAAAAAAGCATTTGAATTTTTTTATTAAACAAGAATATCAGAAAAGCAAACAAGTCAAAGAAAGTTGTTCAATTACGCAAATGAGATGCAAAACCAACTTTTATTTCATTGGTGAAAATGCACTATACAAAAGGCTGAAAGTACTGGAGTATCTGCATGGTCCCTGAGTCCCTAATTTTTGTGAGCAGTGTACAATGCACAATCCTTGATGCATTCATCAATTGAGAAAAAAATAGCTATAAAGAATATTTTGACAATCCAATAAAAAAATGGGAAGAGGATATGAACAGACACTTCTCCCAGGAAGAAATACAAATGGCCAACAGATATATGAAAAGATGCTCATCTTCTTTAGTTATTAGAGAAATGCAAATCAAAACTGCAATGAGATTC
Source organism: Saccopteryx bilineata (assembly GCF_036850765.1). Lineage (NCBI taxonomy): Eukaryota > Metazoa > Chordata > Mammalia > Chiroptera > Emballonuridae > Saccopteryx > Saccopteryx bilineata. The sequence continues at coordinate 166,323,800 of NC_089491.1, read as the reverse complement.
CACCTCACACCTGTTAGATTAGCTATTATTAACAAGACAGGTAATAGCAAATGTTGGAGAGGTTGTGGAGAAAAAGGAACCCTCATCCACTGTTGGTGGGAATGTAAAGTAGTACAACCATTATGGAAGAAAGTATGATGGTTCCTCAAAAAACTGAAAATAGAACTACCTTATGACCCAGCAATCCCTCTACTGGGTATATACCCCCAAAACTCAGAAACATTGATACGTAAAGACACATGCAGCCCCATGTTCATTGCAGCATTGTTCACAGTGGCCAGGATATGGAAACAACCAAAAAGCCCATCAATAGATGACTGGATAAAGAAGATGTGGCACATATACACTATGGAATACTACTCAGCCATAAGAAGTGATGACATCGGATCATTTACAGCAAAATGGTGGGATCTTGATAACATTATACGAAGTGAAATAAGTAAATCAGAAAAAACCAGGAACTGCATTATTCCATACATAAATAGGACATAAAAGTGAGACCAAGAGACATTGATAAGAGTGTGGTGGTTACGGGGAGAAGGGGGAGAGGGAGAGGGAAGGGGGGAGGGGAAGGGGCACAAAGAGAACTAGATAGAAGGTGACAGAGGACAATTTGACTTTGGGTGATGGGTATGCAACATAATTGAATGACAAGATAAACTAGACATGTTATCTTTGAATATATGTATCCTGATTTACTAATGTCACCCCATTAAAAAAATAATTAATTAAAAAATTAAAATTAAAAAAAAGAATATTTTGAGAAAGTAAGTCTAAATATGAACAGTCTCTTAGATCATATTACTGCAAAAACATTTAATTAATTAATTAATTAATTAGTATTTTTCTGAAGCTGGAAACGGGGAGAGACAGACAGACTCCCGCATGCGCCCAACCGGGATCCACCTGGCACGCCCACCAGGGGCGAAGCTCTGCCCACCAGGGGGCGATGCTCTGCCCCTCCGGGGTGTTGCTCTGCCGCGACCAGAGCCACTCTAGCACCTGGGGCAGAGGCCAAGGATCCCCAGCGCCCGGGCCATCTTTGCTCCAATGGAGCCTTGGCTACGGGAGGGGAGAGAGAGACAGAGAGGAAGGAGGAGGGGTGGAGAAGCAAATGGGTGCTTCTCCTATGTGCCCTGGCCGGGAATCGAACCCGGGTCCCCCGCATGCCAGGCCGGTGCTCTACCGCTGAGCCAACCGGCCAGGGCCACATTTAATTTATTAGATGGGATAATTTTAATATGGTTATACAGGAACATACATATTCTTATTTAGAATGTACATTATGAAGTATTTATGGGGCAACTTGCTTTCAAATGGTCTCATGGAGATGGAGGAAGAGAAAGCACAACTGTGACAAATGTTAACAACTGAAGCATCTAGATAAAAATTAGGTGAGTGTAGACTGATCAGGTGCTAGCGCAGTGGATAGAGCACCGTACTAGGACCCAGAGGACCCCGATTTAAAACCCTGAGGTCACCAACTTGAGTGCGGGCTCACTGGCTTGAGCCCAAGGTTGCTGGCTTGAGCAAGGGGTCACTTGCTCTGCCGTAGCCCTTGACTCCCCACCCCCCGGCCAAGGCACATATGAGAAAGTAATCAATGAACAATTAAAGTGCTGCAACAAAGGATTGCTGCCTCTCATCTCTCTCCCTTCCTGTCTGTCTGTCTTCCTATCTGTCCCTCTCTCTAGCTCTCTCTCTCTCTGTCTCTGTCACACACACACACAAAATAGTAGGTGAGTGTGACAAACTTTTCCTAAAAAAAATGTCATGGGGGTGGGGGTGGGAAGGTTCTGGATATATTGTCAGCATTCAAGAATGTAGAATATTGGTTCAATTCCAGTTTTCTGCACCAAAACACACACACAAAAACAAAACAACAAAAGGAATGTGGAATATGTACAATGTAAATAAAAGAGAGGAGAAATCCTGAATTAAATCATGAAGAGTTTAAGTGAGTCACCTGACAAAAGCTGTTGATGAAAGTCTGTGGGCTAATGTCCACATAGATGTCTCCCTATATGACTTTGTGACATCACCAAAGTGGCATTGATGACTTTATCAATATCAATGGGAGGGGTCTCTGGCCTCTCCAGTTTGAGCTGATTCCCACTGACTTGAATGAGAGCATAAGGATGAACATGGTCTGATGCTTGGAAGGGTGTGACTACTGAAAGAGTCAGTATTTAAAAAGATCCTGACAACAAGAATGATAGGCTAAAATGTAAAAGTCTCCCCCTGTATTCTACCCCAAACTAATTAAGGATGGAAGAGAATAAACTAACAGTACCACATATAAAAAATAAATTAGAGGTTCTAGTTCACTGTAAATTCAAAATGAGCAAAAGTGGGACAAAGCTACTAAAAAAAGTAAAAAAAAAAAAAAAAAGTACCATACTGATTTAAGTATGTTTTTAAGGGCTACCAAGATAAATGTTCCCTCAGCACAATTTTTACCCAAGCTCTTAATCAGATCATTTAATATTTTAACAATTTGGAAAACTTCAAAATACATAGAATATATAGATTTTAAGATTAAGAAAGAAAAAAGTAGAATGAAAAAAATAACTGAAGTCTCAAAAGTTTCCACACATGTATTATGCTAAAAATAATATATTATTGGACAAACAAGTTTGTAACAAATGTTTTTAGGTTTGCTCACTTGTACTGGGGCAGTGCCATGTGTGTAGTCTTTGGAAGGCTGCAATGCTTGCCCTCAGGGTGGGAGATTGCAAATTGCAGATTGCCTTCCTGCTTGGGAGGGGTGATTGTTTGCTATTGTTTGCTGGAGAAGGCTTTTTTCCCCCAGTCTGTTTTGCTGGTGAGTGGGGAGAGAAAGAGAGAGAGAGAGAGAGAGAGAGAGAGAGAGAGACAACGGAGGGGCTTGAAAGCCCTGAGTTTCAGCCAGGCCTGTTTGGCTGTGGACTGCTGAGACTGGTGGGGCCCTGTGAGGAGAAAGGGAAGTGGTTTGCTTGTCCACCATTATGATACTTTAATAAATGGAATGGCCCACCATCCTCTGGCTCCACAGTTCTTTCGCTGTCTGCCTGAATCCATTGTGAACTTGCATGGCCACTAGCCTTACATATATAATAGCCTTATATTATATATAAAATACATATATTATGCTAAAAATAAATGACTTACAAAATCATAGAGTTGTAAGAAAGAACCTATTAGATATTAGGTTAAAAATAAGTTCTAGGCACTTTAAAAAAAGAAGATAAAAGTGCTGACATGGAGTCAGGTGAAAAAGGCAACAGGTGGAAAAGAAATGGACTGCAACATTACACTAAAATTACAACCTTTAGCAAGTAGTTATAAAAACAACAACAACAAAACTTGTAAATCTTGAAATACCTAATGATTTTCACAATGTTTTATTTTTAAAACACTACTGGAAGTACAAAGCATAAATTATTTTTTTACACCATACGTCTTGCTTTATTCATTGAACAACCAATCTGAAAGATCGTTCCAAATCAGAGAAAACATAAATTATTCAGTTCAAAGGCACATAATTCAACTATGATGTAAATCTAAAACCACTACAGAAAACAGTTTTGAGATATTCCACAATGTCTGAAATGCATATTTAGTGATTATACCATTCTAGCAAAGTAAATATTTTTTTGATTTCTTTTTAAGCATGATGAAAGTGATTATGGAAATATAGGTTATGCAATTACTTTCTATAAAATACCATGGATATGTTACTGTTAAAACAAGATCTTAATTGTTCACTACTCTAAAATACTATTTAAATGTTTCTGATAAAATAACAAAATGCTATACTGCTTGAGATAAAAATTGTCAGAATGAGAAAAAATTAACTGTCAATTGCTTCTCACAATACCTTGTTCATTTTTTAACTTACCAGTCGAACACTTCTTAGAAGTAACATTATTCCAGTTATGGCCATTATGGTGCTGATGTTCTTCAGAAAGAGATTTAATAATTAACTCTCACTAATTATTATTTACTAAAGTGAAAGTACTAATTAGAAGGGGAAAAAAGCTGTTCTATATCTAAATGTCCAAGTAAGATACATTCAACTAAAGGCCTACTTCTTCCAAAAAACTTTAATTACCCACCTACATATTAATCTTTCCCACTTCCTCCCAAACAATCTGACATGCATAATAATTGTTCACATAATATTATATTGTTCTTGCCTGACCTGTGGTGGTGCAGTAGCTAAAGCATCGACCTGGAATACTGAGGTTGCTGGTTCAAGACCTAGGACTTGCCTGGTAAAGGCACATATGGAAGTTGATGCTCCCTGTTCCTCCCTGTTCTCTCTCTCTCTCTCTCTCCTCCCTTCCACATCTAAAATGAGTAAGTGAAATCTTTAAAAAATATGTTATATTGTTCTCTATTAACTATATTATTTAAGCATAATTCTAAAAAAGCAAGAATTAATTTAGGCACTGGCCATAGGCTTAGTGGTAGAGCATTGACCTGGCATGTGGATTTTCCGAGTTCAATTCCCAGTCAGGGCACACAGAAGAAGCACCCATCTGCTTCTCCACCGCTTCCCCTCTTGTTTCTCTCTCTTTCCTCCTCCCCTCCTGTAGCCATGACTCGATTAAAACGAGGTGGCCCCAGCGCTGAGGATGGCTCCATGGCCTCCAAATCAGGAACTAAAAAATGGCTCTGGCTGCAGTGGAGCAAGGGACCCAGATGGTCAGAGCATCACCCCCTAGTGGGCTTTCAGGGTGGATCCTGATAGGGGTGCATGCTGGAGTCTCTCTCTGCTTCCCCTCCTCTCACTAAAATTAAAAAAAAAAATTTTTTTTAAAGAATCAGTTTAGTCTGACCAGGCAGTGGTGCAGTGGATAGAGCATCAGACTGGGATGCAGAGGACCCAGGTTCGAGACCCCAAGGTCACCAGCTTGAGCGTGGGCTCATCTGGTTTGAGCAAAATCCCATCAGCTTGAACCCAAGGTTGCTGGCTCCAGCAAGGGGTCACTTGGTCTGCTGAAGGCCCACGGTCAAGGCACATATGAAAAAGCAATCAATGAACAACTAAGGTGCTGCAACACGCAATGAAAAACTAATGATTGATGCTTCTCATCTCTCTCCGATCCTGTCTGTCTGTCCCTGTCTATCCCTCTCTCTGATTGTCTCCGTAAAAAATAAATTAAAAAAAAAAAAAAAGAATCAGTTTAGACCTGAAGATGGCAGAGAAGTAGGCAGATGCACAGACTCCCAGCTCACACCACCGAACTGGATTATAAACTAATTTATGAACAATCAGCGTGAAAAACCAAATCTTGACAACAAGAACAGCTATCAAAAACCAAGAAGCAAAGAAGAAGCCACAACAAACCTGGTAGAGAGTGCCTGAATCTCCCCTGTTTACAGGAACAGGGGGGGGGGAAGGCTGGGCTCTCACTGATAGGAAAAAAGCAGTAAATACTGCTCACTGCCAATTGCCTGGCGACCAGGGAATGAGGTGTGTTGAAAGGGCCCGCTTGTATTCCAAAAAGAAAGAAGAGAAAGAAAGACAGATGGTGAGGGGGAGAGGAATAAAGATGATGACCTGAAAAGCTGACTCATTCAGTGCTGGAGGCAGCCATAACTGGGGGGGGGGGGCTGACCCTTCCACAAAGCAAAATACAAAAGTACTTCCAGGTCACAGAGATACAGACATCTTTCCAGCTCCAATCAGTGCAACAAGACACAGCTGAAAACAAGAAGTGGGGAGGAGGGACAGTAACTCAGGTCTCCAAGGAGATCTGAGATACAACTCCCCCTACTGAAGCTGAGAAAGCAAACTGCCCCCAGAGAGATTAACTGGCAGAGAGGAATTCAGAGCCTCAGGTCACACCCACCACATTCTTGGATACATTTTCAAATAAGCCCCCTGCTGAGATCAGCAAAGAAGACAATCACCTGTTAAGAAAACAAACAAATCAAGACTTCAAAGCGGCCCAAATCCAAAAGTGGATTACAGAAAATAGCTGATGCCAACCCAAGAAGACTTAGAAACAACACAAGTGAAAACTGGAGATAGACAACACCAAGCCTAGACTCAACCAGCTCTACAAAGAAAATACCCAAACACACAGACATAATGAGAAGACAAAGAAGTGCAATCCAAATGAAACCACAAGAGAAAACTTCAGATGAACTGAGTGATAAGGAAATAATCAAACTTCCGGATGCAGAGTTCAAAATAATAATTGTAAGGATGCTTAGGGATCTTAGAACAACAACAGATGGTCACTACGAACACCTAAATAAAGAAATAGCAAGTATAAAAAAGGATATTGAAATATTAAAAAGAATCAGTTGGAGATGATAAATACAATATCAGAAATGAAGACCATAATGGAAGGAATTAAAAACAGGATGGAGAGAGCTGAGGATTGAATCAGCAAGTTGGAGGAAAACTGGAATGAAGGCATGAAAGCAGAGAAAAGTCTGAGGAAACTCTTAGACAGCTCTGTGACAACATAAAGAGAAATAACATCTGCATTATAGGGGTTCCTGATGAAGAAGAGAAAGAACAAGGGATAGATACTTTGTTCAATTACATCCTAGCTGAAAACTTCCCTAAATTAATGCAGGAGAAGCTCTCAAGAGCTCAAGAAGCACAGAGAACTCCATTAAAGAGAAACCCAAAGAAACCTACACCAAGACACATCATAATTAAAATACCAAAGCTAAGTGATAAAGAGAAAATATTAAAAGCTGCTAGAGAAAAAAAGGCTATCACCTAAAAAGGAGCCCCCATAAGGATGACATCGAACTTCTCAACAGAAACACTTGAGGCCAGAAGGGAATGGCAAGAAATATTCAAAGTAATGCAGAACAAGAGCCTACAACCAAGACTACTTTATGCAGCAAGGTTATCATTTAAAATTGAAGGAGAAATAAAAAGTTTCCCAGACAAAAAAAAACCTCAAGGAATTCATTACAACCTAACCAATACTGCAGGAAATGTTAAGGGGCATGGTGTAAACAGATAAAGGTGGGAAAAGAATATAGCAAAAAAGGAATACAGCTTTAAAGAATAAAATGGCAATAAACAACTACATATCAATAATAACCTTAAATGTAAATGGATTAAATGATCCAATCAAAAGACATAGGGTAGCTGCATGGATAAGAAAACAGGATCCGTACATATGCTGTCCACAGGAGACACACCTTAAAACAAAAGATGTACATAGGTTGAAGGTACAAGGATGGAAAAAAAACATTTCATGCAAATGGAAATGAATAAAAAAAAGGGGGTAACAATACTTATATCAGACAAAATGGACTTTAAAACACAGAATATACTAAAAGATAAAGAAGGCCACTACATAATGATAAAGGGAGCAATCCAACAGAATTATAACTATTATAAATATCTATACACATAATATAGGAGCACTTAAATATATAAAGCAGACTTTGATGGATATAAAGGGCAAGATCAACAGCAACACTATAATAGTAGTGGATTTCAATACCCCACTAACATCACAAGATAGATCCTCAAGAAAGAAAATTAACAAAGAAACAGCAGACTTAAAGGACACACTAGATCAACTTGATTTAATAGATACTTTCAGAACCTTTCACCATAAAGCAGTAGAATATACATTCTTTTGGAGTGCTCATGGTACATTCTCTAGGCTAGACCACATGTTAGGGTACAAAAGTGCTCTCAACAAATTTAAGAAGATTGAAACCATATCAAGCACATTCTCTGATCACAATAGCATGAAATTAGAAATCAACCACAACAGAAAAGCTCAGAAATTCTCAAACACATGGAAACTAAATAGCAGGTTGTTAAATAACGAATGGATTAAGAATGAGATCAAAAAAGAAATAAAAAAATTTCTAGAAAGATATGATAATGAGCATACAACAACTCAAAATTTATGGGACATAGCAAAAGCAGTACTGAGAGGGAAGTTCATAGCACTACAGGCACACTTTCAGAAGCTAGAAAAAGCTCAAATAAACAACTTGACCCTGCATCTAAAAGAACTAGAAAAAGAACAGCAAGTAAAGCCCAATTGTAGTAGAAGGAAGGAAATAATAAAGACCAGAGCAGAAATAAATGACATAGAGGCTAAAGAAACAATACAGAGGATCAATGAAACTAGGAGCTGGTTCTTTGAAATGTTAAACAAGATCGATGAACCTTTAACCAGACTCACCAAGAAAAAAAGAGAGACGACTCAAATATATAAAATTAGAAATGAGAGTGGAGAAATAACAACTGACACAACAGAAATACAAAGGATTGTAATAAAATACTATGAAGACCTGTATGCCAAAAAACTAGACAACTGTGATGAAATGGACAAATTCTTTGAAGCATACAATCTTCCAAAAATCAATCTGGAAGAATTAGAAAACCTAAACAGACAGATTATACCAAATGAGATCAAAACAGTATTCAAAAAACTCCCAACAAAGAAAAGTCCTGGGCCAGATGGCTTCACAAGTGAATTATACCAAATATTCAAAGAAGAACTAACTCCTATCCTTCTCAAGCTATTTCAAAAATTTAAGAGGAAGAAAGACTTCCAAACTCCTTTTATGAGGCAATGTTAATTCTGATTCCAAAACCAGGCAAAGACAACACAAAGAAAGAAAATGATAGGCCAATATCCCTGATGAATATAGATGCTAAAATCCTCAACAAAATATTTGCAAATGGGATCCAACAATATATGGAAAAAATCATACACCATGATCAAGTGGGATTTATTCTGAGGAGGCAAGGCTGGTATAGTGTTTGCAAATAAATCAATGTGATTCATTACATAAACAAAAGGAAGAAAAACCACATGATAATTTCAATAGATGCAGAAAAAGCATTTGATAAAATCCAGCACCCATTCGTGATCAAAACTCTCAACAAAGTGGGAATACAGGGAACATACCTCAACATGACAAAAGCCATCTATGACAAACCCACAGCCAACATCATACTCAATGGGCAAAAATTAAAAGCAATCCCCTTAAGATCAGGAACAAGGCAGGGGTGCCCCCTTTCACCACTCTTATTCAACATAGTCCTGGAAGTCCTAGCCACAGCAATCAGACAAAAAGAAGAAATAAAAGGCAGTCAAGTTGGAAAACAAGAAGTAAAACCATCATTATTTGCAGATGATATGATATTGTATATAGGAAATCCTAAAGTGTCAGTCAAAAAACTACTGGACCTGATAAATGAATTCAGCAACGTGGCAGGATATAAAATTAATACTCAGAAATCAGAGGCATTTTTATACACCAACAATGAATAGTCAGAAAGAGAAATTAAGGAAACAATCCCCTTCACTCTTACAACCAAAAAAATAAAGTACCTAGGAGTACATTTAACCAAGGAGACTAAAGACTTGTACTCATAAAATTATAAAAGATTGATAAAAGAAATCAAGGAAGATACAAACAAGTGGAAGCATATACCATGCTCATGGTTAGGAAGAATAAACATCATTAAAATGTCTATATTACCCAAAGCAATTTATAAATTTAATGCAATACCAATTAAAATACCAATGACATACTTTAAAGATATAGATCACATATTCCAAAAATTTATATGGAACCAAAAGAGAACAGGAATAGCCTCAGCAATCTTAAAAAAGAAGAATAAAGGAGGAGGCATTACACTTCCTGATATCAAGCTATACTATAAGGCCATTGTACTCAAAACAGCCTGGTACTGGCATAAGAACAGGCACATAGATCAATGGAACAGAACGGAGAACCCAAAAATAAACCCACAGATCTATGAACAGCTGATATTTGACAAAGGAGGTAAGGGCATACAAAGGAGTAAAGACAGCCTCTTCAACAAATGGTGTTGGTAAAACTGGACAGCAACCTGCAAAAAAATGAAACTAGACCACCAACTTACACCATTCACAAAAATAAATTCAAAATGGATAAAAGACTTAAATGTAAGGCATAAAACCATAAGCATCTTAGAAGAAAACATAAGCAGTAAGCTCTCCGACATTTCTCGCAGCAAAATATTTCCCACGGGCAAGGGAAATAAAAGACAGGATAAACAAATGGGAATATATCAAACTGAAAAGCTTTTGCACAGCTAAAGACAATAAGAACAGAATAAAAAGACAAACTACAGAATGGAAGAACATATTTGACAGTATGTCTGATAAGGGGTTAATAACCAAAATTTATAAAGAACTTGTAAATCTCAACACCAGAAAGACAAACAATCCAATCAAAAAATGGGCAAAAGAAATGAATAGACACTTCTCCAAATAGGACATACAGATGGCCAATAGGTATATGAAAAAACTAGAAAGTCCGGCAGTCATACGAAATGACCACTGTTCTAGATATTATAAATTGTAATTAAAATGATTTGTGTAAAGGTGTCTGCTAATTCAAACTGAATTACCCAGGGCAGGCGGCGAGGATGCCCCTTTGCTTAGTGCCCCACAGGGTTTCCCCCTTCTACTTGCTTAATTGCTTAGAGTGCAATGAAGGAAACCACTGGTGGTACATTTCTTAAGAGCCACCGCTAGCTCAATAAATAAAGGTGATTTAAATAATAAAATGTTAATTCACATGTCAAAGATCTCTTTGTACAGAACACTTCTTGTGTAGATCTTTCCATCATTTTTAAGCTCACCTTGCAGAGGACCATCAATTATTTTTAATTTTATGTCCATTCTTTCACGAACTCTTGAACAGGCAACATAAAGTTGACCATGTCCAAATGCAGGCTCAGGTAAAAAAATGCCAACACGCTTAAGCGTTTGGCCCTGAGACTTATTGATGGTCATATAGCAAAGGCAAGTTTTACAGGAAATTGTCTATGTCACAATTGAAACAGCAACCCTGTTTGAGATGGAGCCAAATAAATTCTTGGAATGACATGTATTTCACCTTTAGAGGAGCCAGTCAAAGACTTAGCTATTATGACATTATTTTTCAATTGGAGAACCTCTAGTCTTGTACCATTGCAAAGACCCCTTCTGGTGTTAAGATTTCTTAACAGCATAATAATTGCTCCAATCTTTAACCTCAATTTGTGAGGTGGCATGCCAGAAGGCGGGACTATTTGAATGCCGTGGCAACTTCACTCCATTGGCTAGTACAGTTACGCAAGCAACCAATAAGCTATCAGCGACAAACAGACACTTAAGCTGCATATAATAAAGATGCTCAACATCACTAATCATTAGAGAAATGCAAATTAAAACCACAATGAGATACCACCTCACACTGGTCAGAATGGCGCTCATCAACAAAACAACACAGAGTAAGTGCTGGAGAGGATGTGGAGAAAGGGGAACCCTCCTACACTGCTGGTGGGAATGCAGACTGGTGCAGCCTCTGTGGAAAACAGTATGGAGATTCATCAAAAAATTGAAAATCAAACTGCCTTTTGACCCAGCCATCCCACATTTAGGAATATACCCCAAGAACACCATAGAACGGTTCCAGAAGGAGAAATGCACCCCCATGTTTATAGCAGCATTGTTCACAATAGCAAAGATCTGGAAACAGCCCAAGTGTCCATCAGAGGACGAGTGGATTAAAAAGCTTTGGTACATATATACTATGGAATACTACTCAGCCATAAGAAATGATGACATCGGATCATTTACAATAACATGGATGGACCTTGATAACATTATACAATGTGAAATAAGTAAATCAGAAAAAACTAAGAACTATATGAATCCATGCATAGATGGGACATAAAAATGAGACTCAGAGACATGGACAAGAGTGTGATGGTAACAGGGGGTGGGGAGGGGATGAGGAAGGAGAGGGAGGGGGTAGGAGCAGGGGAGGGGCACAAAGAAAACCAGATAGAAGGTGACAGAGACAATTTGACTTTGGGTGAGGGGTATACAGCATAATCAAAAGTCAAAATAATCTGGAGATGTTTTCTCGGAACATATGAACCCTGATTTATCAATGTCACTGCATTAAAATTAATAAAAATAAGATTAAAAAAAGGATCAGTTTAGTACTTCTTGTGCAATGCTGACAGTAACTCACATAACCCTGAACCTACAGTGAGACTTAAGTATTGGGTAGAAACTTTATTATCAAAACCTTAAAATACAGCACCTTGGGAAATATATGTGGGTAAATAGTTGAGAAAAACTTAACAATGTTTTCGTAGTGTTTCATTTAAACTGAAATAGATGTAAAGAAGTCTAATTTAAAAATAAGAACCTTGAACCCTGGCCGGTTGACTCAGTGGGAGAGTGTCGGCCCAGTGCGTGGAAGTCCCGGGTTCAATTCCCAGCCAGGGCACACAGGAGAAGCGCCCATCTGCTTCTCCACCCTTCCCCCTCTCCTTCCTCTCTATTTTTCTCTTCCCCTCCTGCAGCCAAGGCTCCATTGGAGCAAAGTTGGCCCGGACACTGAGGATGGCTCCATGGCCTCCGCCTCAGGCTTTAGAATGGTTCTGGCAGCAACGAAGCAATGCCCCAGATGGGCAGAGCATCGCCCTCTGGTGGGCATACTGGGTGGATCCCCGTCAGGCGCATGCGGGAGTCTATCTGACTGCCTCCCCTCTTCTAACTTTGGGAAAATACAAAAAAATAAATAAGTAAGTAAAAAATAAGAACCCTGCAACTTCCTAAACAAATATAAAATAAATGAAGTTGAAAGCATAAACTAGGGTACATTCTGTGGTAGGTTATTAGGAATATATCCTTGGTACTAACTTAAACACTGTTTCCTCTCCCAGTTCTGTTAAAGTCATTTTTTCAATCTGAAATACCTGAAAGAGTGGAGGCCTGGTCAATTAACATGTATATATCTACCATTTATTAATGTCACAAACATTTATCTAGCACTTCCTAAGTGTCTGGCAGTACTTTAGGATTGGAACTGCACTCTTGAGTGAAAACAGACATAGTCCCAGCTCTTTGTGTTTGACTGCTGAGTATCTGCAAGGCTGATGGTCTTACCCAATGTCTCAGCAGACTTCAACAAAGTTAATCATTCTTCTGAAAATATTCTCTTTACAAGGCTTCTAGAACACCTGATTTTCCTTCTTTTCCCTTTTCTTTCCTAACATCCTTCTTTAACTATTTTGTGTGTGTGTGTGTGTGTGTGTGTGTGCGCGCGCGCACGCGCCAGAGACAGAGGGAGAGACAGAGAGAGGGACAGAGAGGGACAGACACAGGGAGGGAGATGAGAAACATCAATTCTTCTTTGCGACATCTTAGTTGTTCATTGATTGCATTCTCATATGTGCCTTGACCCGGGACTACAGCAGAGCCAGCGAGCTTGGGATTCAATCAAGTGACCTTTGAGCTCAAGCCAGCAACCCCCACCCTCTTCAAGCTGGTGAGGCCGAGCTCAAGCCAGCGACCTGGCGGTTTCAAACCTGGGTCCTCTGTGTCCCAGTCCAATGTTCTATCTAGCCTCTGCGCCACCACCTGCTCAGGCTCTTTCCCCAATTTCTAAAGGTTTGAGAGTCCCGCAGATCTCCATTTGAAACTAGTACTTATTCAGTTTTTCTGACTCGCTCACATATGTCATCCCAGATTTAAATACTGCTTCAGGTGTGTGCAGCTCATGAACGACTTCAGTTTCCTCTCTTGCACTGCACCTGCGGAACCCACACTGCGGTTGCGTTCATTCCCATCACGAAGTGATGGAAACTCTTTACACTAGCATAGTCGAGAACCCTTCAGTCCTCGCCCTGCCCAGTTCAGATCACCCACACTGCAGAAAAACCCTGCAAAACGTGGAGTGTTCACCGTTAGGATCTCTCGTCACAGGTTGGGAGGTTCTGATCTCCCTTCAACGTGAGATTCCTATATCCAGTTAATCCAGTTAGAAGACTAATGACCATGTTCAAGTTCACACAGCTCTATTTAGAAGTCTAATTGGTATCTCTAAGATCACGAGTCCAAAAAGTTCTTCAGATTTTTCTAACAGAACATTCGCCCCACCTTCTCCATATCAGCAACTTTTGCCAACATCTACCCAGCGGCAGCCCCTGAATTCTCTTTTTTGTACCCAACACCCAACCCATTCACACCACCACCGAGGTTTTAGCCACAATCCTCTCCATGGTGCCTCCTAGGCACCTAAAATGTCCCTCCCTTGATAGTACTTCAGTGACTTCTTACTTCATTTAAACAACAAAAACCCTCTTTCCAGGTCTATGTGCCCGGGCCTCCAAGCAACTGCTCTAAAGGACGGCGAGGCGTCCGCTGTCTGTGGCGCCCGGACCCGGCCCTGCACCCGCAGCAGTGAGCCGACCCCCACCCCACCCCCACCCCTACCCCCACCCGATCCCCACCCCCAACCGGGCCCACTCGCCCCCCCCCTGCCCCGCCCAGCCGCCTCCTATGGGTGCCTGTGGCGCAGCCTCTGCCCTGCCCCCGGCCCGCGATGTGCGGTACCCGGAGGAGGCGCAGGTGGTCGTCCGCCCACTGCGCCAGCTGCGCCACCACATTGGGCACCGCTCCGTCTTCGTGAGCCGGGGGTGAGGCCCGGGCCACCGGCCGTCCCGCCATATTCCCGGCTGTCCACGAGTCCGGGCTGCGCTCCACGCGCGGGCGGCAGGGGGCGCCGCGCTCCTCGGCAGACGGCGGGTATCGCGATACCTCGGCTGCGGAAAGCGCCACGCGCTGACTGGCGACTGGGTCCCCTGCACCTCGGCCTGGGAGTGGCTGGCTGGCATTCTGTTCCCTCCTTCCATCGCCTGTGGGTCGGCCTCCCAACCTGTGACGAGAGATCCTAACGGTGAACACTCCACGTTTTGCAGGGTTTTTCCGCAGCGTGGGTGATCCGAACTGGGCAGGGCGAGGACTGAAGGGTTCTCGACTATGCTAGTGTAAAGAGTTTCCATCACTTCGTGATGGGAATGAACGCAGCCGCAGTGTGGGTTCCACAGGTGCAGTGCAGGAGAGGAAACTGAAGTCGTTCATTCCTCCCCTCACAGCAATAATTCTTTGAGCTCGGTAAGATGACCAGCTCCCTCAACCATTCCATGCATCTGCCCCGTCTAGTCTTCTGTTCCCATCTTATCCAGCTTCCACTCTGCAGTTGGTTATAATCAGCCCCTTGAAAATAGCCTCAACTCCAATCCCCCTGCCTTCTTTGCACTTGCCTGGCAAAACCCAACAATGGCTTATACCCAACCTGCACCAACTCAAGTTCAGTATGGAGAAATCTTCAGATTCTTTTACAATAAGCTGCAAATCTACTTTTCTATGAAATCTTGTTTTGAAATTAAAACCAAATGTTGACAAAACACTGCTGGGCATAGAATATGTGTTAAGGCAGAGACTACAGACTTTCTGTGTGTTACCTCTGCTTAAATGGCTTTCTATTATGCTTCCAGTGTTGTCAAAACTCCCAGTGGTTCTCAAACTTTTTGAAGTCGGGGCACATTTAAAATCCTACAAATAATTGTAGGTGCACTATATACAAATTTCTGAGAAATATGTTATAATAAGTCAAATATTAAAGAAAAATATATAAAGTCCAAGCATGCTTTTATGGTAATTAAAAATAAATGTGACTAAATTTATTCTGACATTAAAAACATTTTTATGTTACATTTTTTGAGTTATGCTTTTTAGAATTTGTAAAAAAGGGGTTAAAAAATAAAAAAAATGATTAAAAAGTTATCTTTTTATATATACATTCCTAGTAAGATTTAGTAAATTTGGCAGGTCCAGGCACGAATGTTTTTTTTTTCATTCTTGTGTTTATGAGGAACATGAGCCTGATGTGTCCTAGTGATTTCTTCAATGTTTGGGCATATATTTAAAACACAAACTCTCATTTCCTCATCAATACATTGAAGAATTTCTCTCTTTTTACTCTTGTGTTGAGTGCAGAAAAACCCCACCATACATATCAATTAACTTTACACCAAACAAAAGATAGAAGAAACTTGCCTCCAGTCTTTCCGGGGAACAGGGGTGGGGGGGTGGGGGGGGGGGTGTAGACAATCCAGCACCACAGCTTAACAGCCTTTTGCAACCTAATCAGGCAAATGAGGTGGGGGGTTGGGCAGACTGTCAGTTTACAGCCAATTAATTCCCTACACCTCTGTCCCCCAAAAATCTAAACTCCAAAAACCCTGGTTTTTTGGTCCCCAACAGGCACATATTTCTCTGGAATACCATAGGGCACACCTGGAAATCTTCTAGGGCGCACCAGTGCTCCCTGGCGCACACTTTGAGAACCACTGCATTAGGGTTATGTACAAGATGCTGCATAATCTAAGTGTTTCTTTCTGCTCCCTATTTCATTCATTCCACCTCAAGCACACTGACCTCCTCTGTGTTCTTCACACATGCCAAGTTCATTCCTGCTTTAAGCCTCTGCACATACTGTTCCCTCTGTGTAGAATGTCCTATGTCTCCTCCCTTTGACTCTCCTCACCCCCATGCTCATCAAGCAGGCTTCTTATCCTCTCAAAGTATCATATCCACAAAGAGGGGTTTTCTAAAGCTTAGTTGTTTTTTTGTTTGTTTGTTTCTTTTATTCATTTTAGAGAGGAGAGGGAGGGAGGGAGAGAGAGAGAGAGAGGAGAGAGACAGAGCGAGAGAAGGGGGGAGGAGCTGGAAGCATCAACTCTCATATGTGCCTTGACCAGGCAAGCCCAGGGTTTCAAACCAATGACCTCAGCATTTCCAGGTAGACACTTTATCCACTGCGCCACCACAGGTCAAGGAGGGGTTTTCTAAACACTCCATCTCAAATAGGTCCTCACCATACACAACATAAAATTTAATTTGCAATTTTATGGACTAACAGACAGGTTTTCTTGTGTGTGTGTGTGTGTGTGTGTGTGTGTGTGTGTGTTTGAAAGAGAGAGCTAATGTATCACTACCACATGACTTTAGCTTTTTCTCTTCTTCTGTTTATACTTTCTTTCCTTCCTACTATGAAATTGGCTTCCTTGCCCTCTCCTGTATCACTAATGTGACCATACAATTTAAGATTAAAACCAAGACCTTTTTTTGGTGTAAAAAAGTACTACTAGTAAAAAAAAAAATCAACTTCTTTCCCTTCTCCATAAACAGTCCAAATGTTCTCTCATAATCTTTGCTCCAGTTTCAAAGGG
Organism: Saccopteryx bilineata; assembly: GCF_036850765.1. Classification (NCBI taxonomy): domain Eukaryota; kingdom Metazoa; phylum Chordata; class Mammalia; order Chiroptera; family Emballonuridae; genus Saccopteryx; species Saccopteryx bilineata. The sequence goes on along the minus strand of NC_089491.1, from coordinate 166,306,738 downwards.
TATGTCTTCTGGCTAAAACTCTTATCCCTGCCAAATAATTATCTTCAATAAAAGCTCACCTTTAAGACAAAAAGTACTTACAGAAGATGACATGAACTGAAAGATATAAACACGATTGAGATATTAGTTCAAGAATGAGGAACTCCAACTATTCTATGAAGAATTTTGTCATCATCTGAGTGAATAGCAATGGCACAAAAGGTTCAGAATAGAATAATGTTGAGCCTGACCCCTGGTGGTGCAACATTCCAGTCTCAACTTGGAATGCTGAGGTCGCAGATTCAACCTGGGGTTGTCCTGTCAAACCCCATAGGAGAAACAACAAGAGTTGATGATTCCTACTCTTCCTCCATGCCTTTCTCTCTTCTCTAAAGTCAATAAATAAAATCTTTAAAAAAAAAAAAAAAAGAAGAATGTTGAGTTGAGAGGTCGAGTGGGTGAGTTGGTACTGGGAGCACAGATATGGTAGTTAAGTGATTTAAGAGTGGGGACTCTGGAGCTAGATTACCTTAGTTGGAAACTGACCGTGCTACTTATTAGCAGTCTCTATCTGTTCTTGTATTAAATAGAAATTATAATGATACTTGCCTTTCAAGATGATGGCTTTTATGAATATTAAATGAACTAATTTATGTCAAGAGTTTAGAATAGTGCATAGAATGAAGAAAGCACTAAATAAATGTTGGCTGTTATTTTTTTAGGAGCCTGCAATGATCTCAACACTGGACTGTCATGGTCTTGGTAACCATTCAAGACAGAGCTTTTCTTTGTTTTCTGTTAAAACTTTGTAGGTCTGTGGACAAGGAAGTGAATAAAAGCCCATTGTTAATTATAGAGGAAGAATGCCCATAGGTCATCGCCTTGAATTTGGAGGGTGAATATGCACAGTATTCCTGAAATTGTTAATTCTCTTACTGCAGTTGGTATGTGAAATAGCCAGTGGATAATGTGTTAGCATATGTGACAAGATCATGAGTTGTTTTTGTCACTTAGGGGAAGCAATTTGTTCTAAAGAAAGGAGTTTATAATGTCTAATTGCATTTTGGAAGAACCCCATATTTGTAGTAAGAAACAGCCATAATTTCAAAGAACTGAGAGTCAGGAAGAACCATCAGAAGGCTATTGTACAAGCTAGACTGAAAAGCAAGTAATGTTCACCATGAGGAATATGAGCTTATGTAACAAAATGTCAACTCTTTTGTTCTTATTTTTCTCAGGATGGGACTAAGAGTGTACCATTAAATTCTTCACAGTAATAAAGGTTAAATTTGTTTGAATCAAGTCCCTATTCCCTACTCATAATACCATCTTCTGACTAAAACTGCCTCCTTTCAAAAAGCTACTTCCCCACCCACATTTCCTTCAATCAATCATCTACACTCAAAAGCTCACATCCTTGCTTTCCTATGGCAACTAATTATTCTTACAATTCATCTTCACAATCTCTGAGATCCATTTCCTCTTTTCCTTTTCCAATGCTACTATTCTAACTTACCCTGTTTAATCTGACGGCCTGTAACTGATCTGATTTCACTTGATTGGAGATTGGCAATAAATTAAAAAATAGGCAGAGGACCTGAATAGACACTTCTCTAAAGAGGACACACAGATGGCCAACAGACATAGGAAAAGAACCTCAATGTCACTGGTTGTCAGAGAAATGCAAATTAAAACCACAATGAGATATTACTTCACATCTGTCAGAATGGCTATCATCAGTAAATCAACTAATGACAAGTGTTGGTGAGAATGTGGAGAAAAAGGAGCCCTTGTGCATTGTTAGTAGGAACGCAGACTGGTGCAGCCACTGTAGAAAACAGTATGGAGATTCCTCAAAACCTAAAAGATGAAACTGCCTTATGACACACCGATTCCACTTCTGGGAACTTATCCAAAGTAACTCAAAACACTATTCCAAAAGAATATATGCACCCCTATGTTCATTGCAGCATTACTTAAAAGCCAAGCTATGAAAGAAAGCCAAGTGCACATCAATAAATGAGTGGATCAAGAAGGGGTGGTAGTCCTGATCAGATAGATTGGTTGACTAGAGCATGGACCTGATATGCAAAGGTTGCAGGTTCAATCCCTAGGGGCACAGACTGGAATAGATAGATGTTTCTGTCTCTCTCCTTTGTCCCTCTCTCACTATCCAGGCACAAATAAACTTTGACGGCCTCTTTCAGCACAGGTCCCAAGTTTCATAAAAATTGGCTCAGAAAGTTCTAACCGTGAAGGAACAAAATATTTTCTTTTCACCCCAAGCTGTCCTTTAAAGAAAGTCTTCAAAATTTTAACTACTAAAGCTAATAAAAAATTTTAAAATAAGAGATTTTGTAATAGTTTTCCAGTGAGTCTTTATAATCCCAACTATCCTCCACACACCATCTCTTCCTGAAGGAAAAGTGTTAGGGCTCCACCTACTCTTCCTTTTGCCCAGAGACAACCAATAATTCAATCTGGCTTCATAAAAAAAAAAAGGGTTTAGCCTGTGGTGCTACAGTGGATACAGCATTGACCTGGAACACTGAAGTTGCCAGTTTGAAACTCTGGGCTTGCCCAATCAAGGTACACAGGACAAGCAACAAGCAAGCACTGAACAACTAAGTTGAAGCAACTATACTTCTTGCTCTCCCCCCCCCCCCATAAAATCAATAAATAAAATCTTAATAAAAATAAATGAAAGAAAAGGTTTTGTGGTAAGTGTACATCACTTGAGACTACCATATTTGTTTTTAACTATATAATAATGCCAATCTAGTATACTTTTAACATCAATACTATAAAGGGAAATTTTGCTGTATGCTATTTAATAAAAATTTAAAAATCTATGAAAAGTAAACTTTATGGTCTTTTTGATGAAAATCAGAATAGGTTTTAATATTTATATGTTGTCAGTTACAGTAACTGTAACTGGCTAGGGTACTAAATTTTAGAAACTTATGATAATTTCGTAAGAATTATTCCAGTACCATTATTTCTGTAGTGCTATTTAAACATTATTCTTCACATAAAATGGTTATAAAATGTTATGTCTATATTGACAATAAAAAACAAAATGCAGCATAGGAGGGAATTTTTAGTTTTAGTCTTTGCTAATCTTATAAGAACTTTTCAGACTCAGAGATATATATATAGGTTTCAACCAATGTGCAAAGGAGATATTGACATAGAGATATGTTCATATTTGAGATTAGCCAGTTAATGTATACATTAACTAGACGAGTTAATGTTCATTCTTGAAGGAAGAGTTTATGAAGATCAATCAGTAAAGAAAAACAAAAAAAATAGGTAGTATTTTCTAATACTATTGATATACAATAAACATCCTCAGATTCAGGTAGATCATTTGTTAGATGCCCCCATAATCAATGTATGCAACATAGCTGTACATAGCCATTAATAAGTCATTTTGGACATGCATTACAAGCATGTATCCAAATAACCAGATGACTACAATTTAAAATAACTGTTCATTTCTAAAGCAAATGCAGTTGCTGGCATTCACCTCATAGAGGCTTACAATATATTTTCAAACTTCAGTCATTAAAGATTTGAAGACATCAAAATATGCTTGAAAGTATGTGTAATTTGTAATAATATGAATCAGAAAGAAATAAAAGGTAGTTACGGCAATGTGAGCAATACACAATCCAAAAATTAAAAGTCAAAATTCATTTCACATGTGAGTTAAATGGGTTTTTTTCTTTATTCAAGTAAACATTTTGATTATAATACATGATAATGGACAACCCATATGACAAAGCACTGTAGTCTATTGTTTGGTGTAGCCTGATTTTCCAGGTGATTTCTTCAGGATCGGACATCAATGCCCAACATAGTCTCTCCAATGGCAACACGTGCGTTCTAGAGGCCACCGCCTCTCTTTCTTCAGATGCTCAGTGCCATTTTCTCCCACCTATTTTTTTCTGCAATTATTTATAAAAAAACCTCACTCTAAAATGCAACCTATGTTATAAAATTAACAAAATCAGGAGTTGGTATATATATTTTCCACAAAAAATGAAAATTTTAAGTAAGACTACTTAGTTTCTCTTTTTCTCCAATTTTTGAAGGATTTATATAATCTTGAAATAGTCAGAGTAGTAAACAACAAAAAATATGTAAAGAACCTTATTACCAGGTGTACGTTATATGCTGGAAATTGCTGAAGTACTGAAAAGCTTAATTCTCCTGGGATAGCAATTCTCTACTGGAAACTATAGCTTACAGGCAGAAGAGTGTGTTCTAATACGTGGAAATACAGTACCTGATTTGGTATAAAGGAATTGTGAGATTTTTTTCTCACTAAAGTGCTTAATTAAGAAACATTCTTCCACCATATGATTTAATCTGTTAAAGGCACAAAATGTCTTTGTCTCTCTCCCTAAAGCATTTTTTAAAATTACAGTATTTTTCACTTAAACCAGGGGTCTCAAACTCGCGGCCCGCGGGCCGCCCGCAGACTAATCCACAAAATTCAAAATATTTTGGATAAAATTAAGTAAGCCTAGGGGCCTACTTGTATTTTTCATTTCTCTAGCATCCTAGCTAGATATTAGCTTAGTTAACAGCAGTTGTGATGCGAACTACAGTTTCTGGTCGTTTTGTGACACTGAGTAAACTGCATGTATGACTGTGCTTGCTGTACTGATTTTTTTTTGTTTTCAACTGCAGTGAGAAAAGTGTTGCGTAACAGTTGCCTTTTGTAGACCTAGTACGGCCCGCCGAATGGCTGTGATCTTGCTCTGCGGCCCACATGCTGAGTTGAGTTTGAGACCCCTGACTTAAACTTTACTTTAATCTGAAAGCTTTACTGTTTTTTTCTCCTCTCAGTAATAATAATAAAAAAAACTACTTGAAGAGAAACATTTAATTTTTATTTTCAAAACTTTGCTACGAACATACATACAACACTAAATTTGATCCCCTTACCACATTTCTGTGTGCCATGTAGCATTTATAACAAAAAACAGATGTGAGCTTTCGGGTAAAAGTTAAGAAGGAATTAAAATATCTTCCAAAAAAAGGTAGACAGGAGAATCAATAAATTAAAAATCATAGCTTTAATTTTATAAAAAATAGTTTAAATAATCTTTTTATAAATCTTTAATGCCTACAAAAGCAGGGGCTACATTTAAAATAGTCTTTTTAACACAGATTCATTAATAAAATGTGGTTGTGGTCAGCAAAATTAACAACTAAAATGGCATTTCAGTCATAGTCTAAATTGTCTTCTCAGGAAATTACAGATAGAATTGAACAATTTGCAATTCAAAATACAATTTAACTTTCAGCAGCAGTGTTATAGTTAGTACCTAAAAATCAAGCTGTTTTCCACTTAATATATTTTATCAAAATTTTAAATACAGATCAATGATAGGAACTGATAACAATACTTGACTGCATGGTTATCACCCATGGCTATTGCATTGCTGCTTAAAAGATACTTTGGTCAGTAAATTAAAAATATATAAATTGAATAACAAGGCCAGGAAAGTTTTTTTAGAACTGATGTCCTGACCTGAAGTAAACTGTAAATACATTGCCAAGGCAAGGAAAAATATGATCATATATATAGAGATCTCTATTTTTTAACCATTTGGCATTTTATAGAAATAATTTCCTTGTTTAAAATAGTATTTTATAGTCCTGTGCACTGATTATCATAGTTCTCTGAATTAAAACTAAACTATAGTTACCTTTGTCAGAATGTCCAGTAGTGAATGCATTAATTGCTCCTTTTGCAGTTCCATGAAGACGGTCCTTCATCCTGTAAGTTTTTAAATTTTGGACCAAGAAAGAACCACCACCCAAATCCAATAAGCACACAAATAATGGACTCCATATAATAACCATCCAGTGCTGTAACACATGAGCCACCAAGTTTTTGGCAAAGCTGTAAAAATAAAATTATATAAACATAATAAAAATGAAAGTATTTAGCAATTTACATGTTTCTACTCTGCAATTTAAAAGATTGATCAAAATCTATTGTTACCTGTTAATATGCCTTAATATCTAATGTTACTAACAGGATTAAAAGCAATTTTCAGCTCGTGCTATAAACAATACTCATTTTTAAGATACAGCTTCTCATATTTGAAAATGTGAAGAAACATCTAATGAATCTACTTCAGAAGTAGGCTAATGTTACTTTGAAATAATTTATTAACAAACTACCTCCAAATGGTTTTACCTACAATTGTTAAATGAACAGCCAATGAAAGCTCCCTTTTGCTATCAAACTTAACTATTGTTAATAATGCGTTTATTAAACAGCCACTGTGTAGGACAGTGATCCTCAGGTGGAGGAGAGAGACTGCTCCTCCCTTGCTGAGAAGCACCTTCAAGTAAGCTACTCTTACTGAGTTGCAAGCACTGTAACCCTTAGTTATGATTGGAATGAAAAAAATCTGAATATTTCTATGTGACATACTACGGGCAAGTATGATTTTTAAAGTAATATCGTACTTCTAGAGGCAAAATGAGAAAATTAATATCAATATTAATTTAATGTTATCTAAAATTACAACACACTTACCTCAACAGCATCTGGGGTTCGACAATTCTGGTTTGATGCTCCTACACACTCTTTCACGGTGAGGGGATCTACCAGCCAAAGGGCTACTGTGGAAGGCCAGTTTCCTCCCAGATTGGAAACGGTGTTTAAAAGGGTCATATATGTTCCTCCAATAAGTGGATCACTAACCTTTGCATTAAAAGCCATTATGGAGACATACATGCTATATAATGTAACCTACAAGAAAAATATAAAACATCTTTAGTACAATTAGATTATAAAGCTGTAGTCTGAATTAAGAAAATCAAAATCATAAACTTGAAAACTAATTTTCATCACCCATATTAAACTGAAGTCAACAAATGTTTATTGAACATTTCTTATTGGCCAGACTTTAAGTCAGATCATGACACTATGCCATTCAAGAATTTCTTCTAGGTTGGGAAAATAGGCAATGAATAATTGTGATAAAATGCAGTCAGTATTGTAAATAGAAGAGTGCAATCAAAACCCCATGTTTGTACTGCACTAAATATATATGTGTGTATGTATATATATGTACTATACATGTAGCACTCAAATATTAAAAGAAACATGAAATAAAATTATATAATTTTCTTCTACATACACAGAAGAAAAATAACATTTCAAAATTTATGTGACAAAATGAAGAAAAAAAATCTCCCTAAACGCAAATGTGTTTAAGAGCCAAGAATGGCCTGACCAGGTGGTGGCACAGCAGATAGAGCACTGGACTGGGAGGCAGAGGACCCAGGTTCAAAATCCCGAGGTCATCGCCTTGAGTGCAGGCTCACCAGCTTGAGTGCAGGGTTGCTGGCTTGAGCATAGGATCATAGACCCCATGGTCACTGGCTTGAGCAAGGTGTCACTGCCTTGGCTGGAGCCCTCTGTCAAGACATGTATGAGAAACAATCAATGAACAACTAAAGTACTGCTTCTCATCTCTCTCCCTTCCTGTTTCTGTCTCGAGCAAAAATAAATAAATAAATAAATAAATAAATAAATAAATAAATAAAATTAAAGTACACTGTCAAATCATGATTCTTAAAATTTATTATCATTATTTTATTTTAAGGCAAACACTAAAAATAAAAGTCTTCTTTATTTTATAAAGAACAGTTTACTTCCCAAGAAAACCGCAACAAGCTTACCTGGTGTAATGCATAACTCAGCAGCACTATAATATAGTAATATATAGGGAATCCCCCGTGATGTTCTACTCTAGGAGTCCACCAAACCAGCAGAGCATACTCTAATCCAAGCAATAGTCTATAAAAAATAACAACGAACTTGGTTAAAAAAAAAACTAAAATAGATATCTCTATGTCTACCACATAAAAAAAGCCTGTATCTAAAGCCTATTTGGAGATTAAAAAGAGATAAAAGTGTATATAAATTATATTAAAGATGCTTTTCAAGCCTTTTTCTATATATATTCTACACACAGATATTAGTGATACTGATAAGTATTCCTTATTTAACCTTATTTAGTAAGGTTTTATTTTGTTTTTACCTGTAGGGCATGGCTTTGTAAAATATGTTTAGTGGCTGGGGACCTGCAGTGTATTTGCTGATAATCAAAGGCAGTACTATCTGCAAAGGAACCATTGGAACTGCCAACAAGGCTAAATGTTCTTTAGGTACTCCCTCTTCTACCAGTTTCAGTCCTGTTACCGCATCTGCTGCTGAAAAACCAATCTGCAATATAAAAACAAAAAACATTTTAATTTATGACATGAAATATTTTCCTCCAAACATACATAAATTCTTCAAAAACCTCAATCTCATTATTGACCCATGCCAGTTGCAAGCATCATATTATTATACCTGGTGTAACGATCAAGTTAGAGAAGGTAAACTTATCCTGTGGTATAGTAACAATGTTTTGTGAAAACAACTAAAAATTCAGCATTCTTAGAAACTGCAGGTGGCCCTAATTAAAACTAAATTTCCATTTCAAAAGTTCAATCTCTTATAATAATAAGTATCCAAATCCAGCCCGACCAGGCAGTGGCAGAGTGGATATAGCATCAGCCTGGGACTCAGAGGACCCAGGTTTGAAACCCCAAGGTCACTGGCTTGAGCATGGGATCATAGACATGACTCCATGGTCATTGGCTTGAACCCAAAAGTCACTGGCTTGAAGCCCAAGGTCGCTGGCTTGAGCAAGGGGTCATCAGCTCAGCTGTAGCCCCACTCCTCCGTCAAGGCATATATGAGAAAGCAATCAATGAACAACTAAGGTACTGCAATGAAGAACTGATGCTTCTCATCTCTCTCTCCTTTCCTGTCTGTCCCTATCTCTGTATCTCTTGCTAAAAAAAAAAATCCATATAGAAACTTACTGATTTGTATATTTTAAGTTTAAAAGAAAAGTCTTTAATTGACTTTAAATAAATCTGGTTAAAAGGAAGCATCACTGCCACATACACACATTTTTGATGATTTCTGATAGACTGTAATAAAAATTTCAAAATTCTTCTAACATTTCAAAAGTAATTCTGAGAAAACATTATATCTGAAAGTTGAAGAAAAGGTAGAAAAAGTATAATTAGGTTAATTCTTAAAGACAACAAGGTCCTGGCCAATTGGCTCAGTGGTAGAGCATCGGTGTGAGATGTCCCAGGTTCCATTCCTGGTCAGGGCACATAGGAGTAGTGACCATCTGTTTTCCCCCCTCCTCCTCTCCTTCTCTCTCTCTCTTCTCCTCCTGCAGCCACAGCTCTACTGGTTTGAGTGAATCACCCCAGTTACTGAGGATGGCTTTGTGGAGCCTCTGCCTCACATGCTAAAAATAGTTCGGTTGTGAGCATGGCTCCAGATGGGCAGAACATCAGCCCCAGATGGGTAGATCCTGGTTGGGGCACATGCGGGAGTCTCTCTCTCTATCTCCCATTCTCTCACCAGGAAAAAAACAAAAAAAAAAACCCAACAACAAAATGTAAGGATGCTAAGAATAGTGAGTAATTGAGGTGAATTAAGATATTTAGATAGTCTCAAAGCATCTCCCCATAAATTAATTACAAAAGGAAAGTAACTTTATAATGGGTTAACATAATCAAAGTTAACAACAGTTAATGGAATAAAGAGACATGATAAAGCTCCTGATGTAATTCCCTGAAGACAACACAATATTACTTCTGTAGTATTTCTGACACATTTGTTTAACTGAGCCTAAACATAAAGAAACATCAAACATAAACAAAAGGCCTATATTTGTAGGAGACAACTCTGCACCAGTATAAATGGCAGTTAACTGCAGAGCAAGGGTTAATAGGAGACAGGAGATCTTGGAGTGTGTTGGCCCATAGAGACACTGGGTTACTCAAGTGCATATGCGCAGGATTCTTGGAGGAATGCCTGTAAGAATCAAATGTACTTTGTGATTGATAAACTCTGAGACTCTGACTCCTCTTGTGTCCTTGTTCATGAAAAGAAACAGTAGATGTGTAGGGTTGGGGATGAAACAGATGGGAAAAAAGGCTTGTGTAACTTTCTAGTTTTAACTGTTGAGCAATGACTCTTGGAACTCAATAAGTATGCAGAGGCGCTGTTTCTTGGGGCTGATTCTGAGTAAAAGTTTCAGCTCTCTGCTCGGTGTATATAAAATCTGGTGTGTCTTTTGCTTCGCGAGTTTGAACTGTGAAGAAATTCGTAACATTATTTTAAAATGCCAGGTCACAAAGGGTAAACTAAATGTAATATGGGATCCTGGACAGGGTCCCTAACAAGGAAAAAATAAGGTCACAAAGGCTATTATTGGGACTACTCGTGAAATTTGGATATGGACTATGATTAATAGTATTGTATCAATTTAAAATTTCTTGATTTTTTATTAAGTTGTGGTTTTGTAAGAGAAAGTTGTTCTTTAAAAATACATACTTAAGGCATTTATGAGTAAAGGGGCATGGTATGTACAGATTACTTTCAAATATTTCAGAAGAAGTATGTAATACACAGAGTGCAAATTTACAGAATAAAGAAAGTGGAACCAAATGTTAACAATTAGAGAACTTGGGAAGAGATATGTGGGATTTTTTAAAATGATACAGTCAATTTGAGTAAGTATGAAATACTATCAAATGAAAAAAATATAAAGGAATGACAAATTCCATATATTTTAACTTGGAATTAAGCCAGAAGGCAAACTTCACAATAAAAAAAAAGGTCAAAGATATTTCACTTACGTCCAGAAAATAACTTCACTTATATTTCACCCATTCTTTTTGCAAAAATCAGATATATAAACTCATTACAACATTTACTCTGTCTTAACAATGGTAGTAGGAGATATCTGCAATACATACATCTAACAAAAACTTCATATCTAGGATATATAAAAAATAAAAATTCTACAAATTAAAAAAAAAGGCAACTCTGGATATTCAAATGATCATAACTATATGAAAAAATGTTCAATCTCTTTGGTCATGAGGGAAATGCAAATTATAACCATAATGAAATGTCACTATATACCCACCAAAAAGTCTAAAATTGAAAAAGAAAAATTTGCTCTCAAGGCTGTGAAGCAACTGGAACTCTCTTACACTAATGATGGTAAGGAAACTGAAATAATCACTTCAGAAAACTGCTTGACAGTATATACTAATGTAACAATATTTATGACCCAGCAATTCTATACCTAGGTATTTACCCATCAGAAATGTGCATCTATGTTCACCAAAGGCAATGTACATGAGTATTTGTAGAAACACTGTTCATAATAGTCCAAAAGTAGAAATAACCTAAATATATGTTGATAAAGTGTGGCACAGTCACACAATGGAGTGTTATAAGCAATGAGATGAACAAACTTTTGCTATAATTAACAATATAAATAAATTATACAAATATAATGTTGAGTGAAAGAATACAAGAATTTGACATAAGAATACACACTGCATATTTTGTTTATATAAAACAACTCAAAAGCAGAAGAAACTATTTCTGCTACTAAAAATTAAGAAATGTTACCTTTGGTGAGGTTTATTTTAAAAGGGGAACATGGAATTTTAGACTCTATAATTCAAGTACTTCCTTACACATATTACCAGGAACAGTACCGTATTTCCCCCTGTATAAGACACACTTCATTTTTGAAAAATTTGGGGTCTAAAAACTGGGGTGCATCTTATACAGTGGTTGTGGTATTTCAAATGCCATGAGGATGAGGCAATATGTGAAGACAGTGATTCTCATCAGACACAGATGAGGACAAGCTAATGGATGGGAGTTTTGACAGTGATGAGGAGTTGTATGAATTTTATGATGAATAAAACTTGAATTTAATAACTTTATGTAATATTTTTTTTCCCAAATTTTGGGCCCCCAAATTAAGGTGCATCTTATACATGGGAGTGTCTTATACATGAGAAATACACTATATTATAATAATCTTTTAAAAAGTAATTTAACAATTATATTCACTGACCCACTAATTGCCACTTAAGAACCTGTTGCTAGGAAATATTTAAAATATCAAAGAAAAACTTACACAAAAAATATTTACTAGTACATATTTATAATAAAAAACTTAAACAAATTAAATATAGTGACAAAAACAATTGAATAAATTATAGCAAATTTATACACTGTGACAACTATATACTTATTAACAAGTTTTCAAATATTACTTAAAGATATAGGAATATGGAATAACACAAAAATAAGATAAAAATTTATATACAGTATGATCCAATTAAACTTTTGAAGTATTTATGTGTATATAAATATACATAGCATTAATATCAATTTGATTATATTTATATATGTAAAGTGTATTATACAAATGTGCAGGCACACACACATAAAGAGAGAGAAGTGGGGGCAAGAAGAAAATATACCAAAAATGTTACCAAAGTTGATCTCTAAATTATGTAATTAGTTCATATTATCTTCCTTGAACCTTTCAGCATTTCCTACAGTTAAAACATGTAAGTTCCTTAAGTTTAAACCTCTCTAATGTTTCCTTAAAATTTAACCCACTCTATCATTGGAAAGAAAGAAACACTCACTACTTCAAAACATCAAGGCTATAATTTTTACTTCAGGGTTGTCAAAAGATACCTGGGAAGTGTTTATGGAAATAGTTTAAATATTAATATGAAACTCCTATAACTGATTTTAGATTTTAGGAATATTAATGCCAACATTAGTAATAGCTCACTATAACAAAAAAAAGTATATTTACCTTTCTTCTAGCAGAAGTCTTTAAAATGTTTTAAAACTATAAAATTAGGACATCTTAATACAGAAAGCAAAAAAAATTAAATAAAAACCTCCAAAATCCCCATGTTTTATGGTATATTACCTTATAATATAAAAAAATTCAACTGATTTTTAAATAAATTTCTAATACTCATATATTTCTATATCTTTGTAAATCGTATCCTAAGTAAATAATTTTACTACCTCTGATATTACATGTATACTCATTATAACAATAGAGAGCTATTATTTTTTTCAAGGTATTCACTTGTACACCAAGCATTAATATCATTCATTAAATAAAATTTTAATTTATTAGACATACTTCAAATTGGCACAATTATTTTCAATGTACCAAAACACTTACCTTACTTTGAAATTATATTTGGTATCATCATACCTTTTTATTTTATTTATTTATTTATTTTTGTGACAGAGACAGAGAGAGAGACTTATAGGGACAGACAGACAGGAAGGGAAAGAGATGAGAAGCATCAATTCTTCGTTGCAGCACCTTAGTTGTTCATTGATTGCTTTCTCATATGTGCCTTGATGTGGGGGGCTACAGCAGAGCAAGTGACCCCTGCTCAAGCTAGCAACCTCGGGGCTTGGAGCCTGGGTCCTCTGCATCCCCCCAGTCCACCGCTCTATCCACTGCACCACCACCTGGTAAGGCTCATCATACCTTTTAAAACACATTCAAGAAGCCAAAATTTGTTTTTTATTTAATTCTAATAGTAGTGGAAAGGAAGTTATGATATGAAAAGGCAATAGTAGTATTCCATTTTAGTAATTATAACAGAATGGTAAATTAGCTTTATAAATCTCTTACCTTTGCAGTTAGAATCAGAAGGCAAAATGTCAGAACTGCTGGCATTTTTATAATTGCAAAAAGCAGCTTATAAGTATCTGTGATTCCTTGGGTTTCTTCTTTTCCTACTGATACCTCTTTGTTTTCTTTTTTCAGAACAGCAACTAAAGTTGTTGTTATCAAAAATACAGTTCCCCAGAAAAAAAGGAAATCTGAAATTTAGAATGTTAAAATCTATAATTAATTTTTGAAATGGCATAACTTCATTGATTGTATAAAGTTCTGTATACAACTTTTCCTCAACTACAATCTGTTTTTAAAAAATTAACACAATGTGCCTATCATGTTCAACATACCATAAGTACCACACATTGCAGATAATCAAGGCAGTCTAGCTTTGTTAAACATACATTACAGAGTGATACTTAACAAAGAAAAATAGGGTTACAGACATTTAGTGGGTTGAATGAAACAAAAGTCTGTCATTTTATTCAAGAAAAGTGGAGGAGGGGGCTCATTGGAAGAGATGATTTTCACATCCCACAGACCAATCAGTCATACTTAAGCACTCAAGCCATTTCAGTTTATCAGGACAACTTAGACAATGAACAGATGATCCTTTAGATTTTCCAACTTTATTTTTAATTTTTCTAATGTTTTAAAATTATTTAAGAATAGCCTTCTCTTTTTAATACTGAGATACAGAAACAATTTCTTCATACTTGTAGTTGCGCAATGTGGACACAAGATTACTGTTCGGGTTTTTCCGGTGAAAGATAGCTGGGCCATTAGCCATTATTTTAAACAAATCAAGCAGAGGGGGTGATTAATGTTCTGAAAAATTCTGTATAATAGCTAAAAATAATAGTAAGAAATAAGGCATCCTTTATTGAGTGTATATAATGTGCCATAACACATACTATCTCCTTTACTACAACACCATAGATTAATTACTCATCACTACTTACAAAGAAACAGGCTTCAAGTGGTTTTGCCTGGTTACATTTTAAGTCAGTAATAAAATTGTGACTTGATGCCTTTTACAACTAATTTCAAAACCTGTATCTCCTTAACTATCCTGAGAAACACATCTTATTTTGCCACTATAAAACTTACTGGATAACCCTGTCCAGTTTCTTCATCTGTAAAATATAAAAGGCCCTGGCTAGAAAATCCCAGCAGTTTTCTAGCTCTTAACATTCTAGATTTGTACTCATTTTTATATCTATTTACTTGTTATTTTATTGCCCATGTAACACAACTAACTGTCCATGAAGCCTCATCACCTTTTTTCAAAAACAAGTAGAGCATTCTTCAGTAAGGGCTTTTCCTTTGTATTTGGTCTTGCTCAAGGTGCACTTGAGCCTACTTATGATGGAGGCATACAGCATTATTTATTTAGACTAATTTTCACCTTAGTATTTAAATGCTCCTTTCTTATATGGTAACTGACTTGATTCAGAGCAAATATATAAGATAGGCAAAGCAGGCATTGTTACTGTATAGACATGAGAAAAAGAAGCCCAGACTATTTAAATATTTGCCAAAGGTAAAATTATTGAGACAGAACTTGAACCTAAACCTGAATTTGGGTTTATAATTTTTCTATTATTTCACATTATCTGCATAAAAATATTTTTGAAAAATTAATGTTAAAATAAGGATTTACATGGATTGGCTAGTCTCCACAAACCCTACCAAAAAAAAAAAAAAAAAAAAAAAAGCTGTGCTGTTCAAATGATGCAAATTAAAGATAAAATGCTCAAGCATATATGGAAATTTGTATTCTGAAGGGAGTTCTTTCTCTAACATGGGAAAGTTATACAGAACTTAATTTTAGGTATCAGAAGAAAAATACAAAACATTCTTAAATGCAAAGTTATGCATTTTAAAAGACTAATATATATGTTATAATTAAAGTTCATCAAAACAACATAACACTTTCTAGTTTAATAGGATGTTTTGAATCTGACTAAAAAGGAATAAACAATTTAAGATTATTCTCTAAATGAGGCTAATGTTCATTATTTTTTTAAATAATATTTTTTTATTTATTAAGATTTTATTTATTCATTTTAGAGAGGAGGGAGAAAGAGAGAGAGAAATCAGAGAGAAGGGGAGAGAAGCAGGAAGCATCAACTCCCATATGTACCACATAGGCCAGGCTCATGTTCATTATTTTTGCATCCTTAATGCTATCTGTGAAATCTGACAAATAATGATTTGTTTATAAAATTTTATCTACATTATTCTTAATCAGAAAGTTTTTGTTCCTCATTTGGCTTAAACTTTCTTAGGCTTAAGAAACCCTAAAAAAAAAACCCAACTGTATTATCACTGTCATCAGATATTTCAATTATTGGTCTATATAAATGTTAAATGAAAATTAAATTTGTCAGTTATAGCCCTGGCCAGATATTGTATTTCCCCTATGTATAAGATGCACCTTTTATTCAAAAAATTTGGGGTCTAAAAACTGGGTGTGTCTTATACAGTGGTTGTAGTTTTTTTACTTGCATTTCCCACTTGAGAAGTTGTATGAATTTAATGATGAATAAAACTTGAGTTCAATAACTTTATATAATACTTTTTTTTTTCAAATTTTGACCCCAGAATTAAGGTGCATCTTTTACATGGGATCGTCTTATACATGGGGAATACAGTAGCTCAGCTGGTTAGGGCTTTGCCCCAAAGCACAGAGGTTACTGGTTCAATCCCTGGTCAGGGCACATACGGGAAGAGATCAATGTTCCTGACTCACTCTCTCCCTTCCTCTCTCTCTAAAAAAAAAAAACTTTGTCAGTTATATCCTACTTTAAATTTCAGTTCTTTTCAAAAAGTTTGCCTAGTCTCTCAATTTTTTTGTTTTGTTTTGTTTTTCTGTGGCAGAGACAGAGTCAGAGAGAGGGACAGATAGGGACAGACAGGAAGGGAGAGAGATAAGAAATATCAATTCTTCGTTGTGGTTTCTTAGTTGTCCATTGATTGATTTCTCATATGTGCCTTGACCGGGGGGCTACAGCAGACCAAGTGACCCTTGCTCGAGCCAGCAACCTTGGGTCCAAGCTGGTGAGCTTTGCTCAAACCAGATAAGCCCGCGCTAAAGCTGGCAACCTCAGGGTCTCGAACATGGGTCTTCCGCATCCCAGTTCGACGCTTTATCCACTGCGCCACCACCTGGTCAGGCAGTCTCTCAGTTTTAATGAACAGAATCTTCTAGAATTTAAACTCCTCATATCAATACCAAGAGGAAAAAAAAAGGACTAAACAGGTCTCAGTTCGTAATTTCTTTGTGCTTTGACGACAAAACAACAGTGCACATGAAAGAAGGAAGTGATAACAAGGCACTATTCAGAGCCCTGATGCAAAGGCTTTCCATAGCTCTCATGAACAGAATGAAGCTAATAGCTCAGAAAGAGGTTTTGCCACTGCAAGAAAATACATTGTTTCATGAACATAATTACCATAAATATGGATCAGCAGATGGTTATTGTTTAACATTGCTTTGCTGCATTTTTTTTTGTGTGTGTGTGGTTGTTTGTTTGTTTGTTGTATTTTTCCAAAGCTGGAAACGGGGATAGACAGTCTGACAGACTCCCGCATGTGCCCAACCGGGATCCACCCGGCACGCCCACCAGGGGGCGATGCTCTGCCCCTCCGGGGCGTCGCTTTGTCGCGACCAGAGCCACTCTAGCACCTGGGGCATAGGCCAAGGGGCCATCCTCAGCGCCCGGGCCATCCTTGCTCCAATGGAGCCTCGCTGCAGGAGGGGAAGAGAGAGACAGAGAGGAAGGAGAGGGGGAGGGGTGGAGAAGCAGATGGGCACTTCTGTGTGCCCTGGCCGGGAATTGAACCCGGGACTTCTGCACGCCAGGCCGACACTACCACTGAGCCAACCGGCCAGGGCCGCTTTGATGCATCTTAATGCATACATAGCCTAATATACTAACAACTGTATGATCTAAAGATTTCATTATCATTTTGGTTAATTTTGATTTATGTATTTATCTACAAAAGCATTATGATGTATGATGTACATATGATATGATAAAGGAGTCAAAGCTGATGTTCAAGTTTCATAAACATGAATTTTGAGCCAAGACCTATAATACAAACAATATTCTGAAGTGGCTACTCGATCTTACCGAGGGCTCCCATGAATGCAAAAATTAAGAGCATGTGACAATTCACCAGTAATCAAGAAGGATGTCATATCCAGGTGCCTAATAGTCAAGGCAAAACATGGGACAGCGCAATAAAATAAAAAATAATGATCACATAAAAAAATAAACTGGGAAAATAAAGAAAAAAAGAAAAAGGATGATCACATCAAATGCTGAAAAAAGATACAAAGAAACTATACCACTTATATATTACTGGCAGAGAGATAAAATGGTATAGCCACCTGGAAAAATTTTTGCCAGTTCCTTTCAGAACTAAAAATGAACTTACAACAAACCTACATTTGCATTCTTGGGCCAGAGAAACGAAGACCTATTTTCACATAGCAATAGCCAAAAACTGGAAACTGCCCATTGAATGAGTAGTTAAATAAACTGTGGTATGTCTAATAAATGGAATACTTCTCAGCAATAAAAAGAAACAAATCATTGCTACATGCAATAACCTGGGTGAACCTCAAAGGAATTACCCTGAATGAAAAGGGCCAATCTCTAGAGGACACATACTGCATCATGATTTCATTTAGGTAACATTTCTGAAATAACATAATTATGAAGATGGACAAGAGTAGTGGCTGCTAGGGGTTAGAGATAGACAGGAAGAAATGAATATAGCTATAAAGAGGCAACCCAAAGAAGTCTTGTGGCTATGGCACAGTTGAGTATTTTGATTGCTGTGGTGCTGGTTGTGCAAGGCTACATATGTGATGAAATTGCATATACCACACACATGTACATACATCTATGCAAATACACAAACAAATACATGTATAATGGTGAAATCTGAACAAGCTTTATACATTGGACCACTGTCAATTTTTTGGTTTTGATATTATACTCGTTATAAAAAATTTTCAGAAAATAAATGGAAAATTTAAGAATGCAAAAGTTCTAAGACTCTGCTAGGAATAAAATATATAGGTCTAGAATACAATATATAATCAAAAAAAGAAAATCTTTTTTTTTTTTTCTTTTTTTTTTTGTATTTTTCTGAAGTTGGAAAACGGGGAGGCAGTCAGACAGACTCCCGCATGCGCCCGACCGGGATCCACCCGGCATGCCCACCAGGGGCGATGCTCTGCCCATCTGGGCCATCGCTCTGCTGCAACCAGAGCCATTCTAGCACCTGAGGCAGAGGCCATAGAGCCATCCTCAGCGCACCGGCCAACTTTGCTCCAATGGAGCCTTGGCTGCGGGAGGGGAAGAGAGAGACAGAGAGGAAGGAGAAGGGGCAGGGTGGAGAAGCAGATGGGCGCTTCTCCTGTGTGCCTTGGCCGGGAATAGAACCCGGGACTCCTACATGCCAGGCTGAAGAAAAGGAAATCTTTACAGACTAATTCAACTGGCCTCTAAATTTTTTTATTTAGTTATTTCAGTGAGAGAGAAAAAGAGATGGGAACATCATGCCATTCCCACATGTGTCCTGATCAGGGATCAAATCAGCAACCTCTGCACTTTCAGTTGATGCTCCAATCAACTGAGCTATCCAGTCAGGGCTACTTTGGTTCATTTTTTTGTTTTGTTTTTAAAATGGCTTTAAGACTTTCCTCCTGTGATATGGATTCCAGTTTCTAACATCTGATAGCTAATCCCTCTTGAATGTCTAGCCCCAGTATTCTTCCCCCGATCTTACTTTACTACTAGGGCCCCAACATTTGAAAATAAGTTCAAATTTGCTCCACTTGTCTATGCTGAAATGTAAGGTCCATCAGATTTATGAACTTGTTTCATTCAAGGCAAAAAAAAAGGAAGGTAAACTCAAGGATTTTATATCAACCTTGCCCAGAGATTAGCTCATAAAGATGATAAATTGGCCCTGGCCGGTTGGCTCAGCGGTAGAGCATCAGCCTGGCATGTGGAAGTCCCAGGTTCGATTCCTGGTCAGGGCACACAATAAAATAATTTTATTTTATTGCTTCTCCACCCTTCCCATCTGCTTCTCCACTCTTCCTCCTCTTTCCTTTCTGTCTCTCTCTTCCCCTCCCACAGCCAAGGCTCTATTGGAGCAAAGTGGCCGAGGCGCTGAGGATGGCTCTATGGCCTCTGCCTCAGGTGCTAGAATGGCTCCAGTTGCAGTGGAGCAATGCTCCAGAGGGATCAAGCATCGCCTCCTAGTGGGCATGCTGGTGGATCCCAGTGGGGTACATGTGGGAGTCTGTCTGCCTCCCTCACCTGCTTCTCACTTCAGAAAAATAAAAAAATAAATAATAAATAAAGGTGATAAAGTAGGTTAAAATTTTTTTATAACTTCCTTATTATAAAAAACTAAATATATTGTGTCCAGTTCTACAAACTTTAACACGTTATCAATTTCAAATCACAACCATAATTGAGTCAGAATAGTTCTATCACTCCCCAAAACTCCCTCAGGATATCCATCACCCTCTTTTCACCCACAACCCCTAGCAACTACCAATCTGTTCTCCATCTCTACAGTTTTACCTTTTGAGAATATAGGGGGATGTTTTAAGCTTACAGATGCTAAAGAATGTATTACAGCCTACATAAAAATAACCAGTCTATTTAGAAATGGGTCAGTTAGTGCTACCGAATTCTAAAAAGTATTGCTAGTCACATAAAATATATTAATAAGTATTACTTCAGAAAGCAAGGCAGAAATGTCATCAAGAAATTGGCCTAGCCCTGGCCGGTTGGCTCAGCGGTAGAGCGTCGACCTAGCGTGCGGAGGACCTGGGTTCGATTCCCGGCCAGGGCACACAGGAGAAGCGCCCGTTTGCTTCTCCACCCCTCCGCCGCGCTTTCCTCTCTGTCTCTCTCTTCCCCTCCCGCAGCCGAGGCTCCATTGGAGCAAAGATGGCCCGGGCGCTGGGGATGGCTCTGGGGCCTCTGCCTCAGGCACTAGAGTGGCTCTGGTCGCAACATGGCGATGCCCAGGATGGGCAGAGCATCGCCCCCTGGTGGGCAGAGCGTCGCCCCTGGTGGGCGTGCCGGGTGGATCCCGGTCCGGCGCATGCGGGAGTCTGTCTGACTGTCTCTCCCCGTTTCCAGCTTCAGAAAAATGAAAAAAAAAAAAAAAAAGAAATTGGCCTAGCCTGACCGGGCAGTGGTGCAGTGGATAGAGCCTCGGACTGGGATGAGGAAGATCCAGGTTCCAGAGCCCGAGGTCGCCAGCTTGAGCGCAGGCTCATCTGGTTTGAGCAAAAGCTCACCAGCTTGGACCCAAGGTCGCTGGCTCGAGCAAGGGGCTACTCAGTCAGCTGAAAGCCCATGGTCAAGACACATATGAGAAAGCAATCTCTGAACAACTAAGGAGTCACAACGAAAAAATGATGATTGATGCTTCTCATCTCTCTCTCTTCCTGTCTGTGTGGTTCCTATCTATCCCCCTCTCTGACTCTCACTCTGTCTCTGTTAAAAAAAAAAAAAAAGAATTGGTCTAGCCCTGGCTGGACAGCTCAATTTGTTACAGCATCATCCAAAAGTGCAGAGGTTGCCGGTTCGCTCTCAGGCACATACAGTAACAGCTCGATGTTCCAGTCTCTCTCTCATTTCCTATCTTGCTGAAATAAAATTTTAAAAAAATAGTAAGAACTGGTCCTTGGTTCTGCTCTCTTTCTAGTTCAAAGCATGAATGTCTTATAAATACATACTGTTTCTACAATTATCACCACCAGTTTGATTAGCTTCACACTTACGAGTATCAGTTTTTTCAAAACAACAGTTCCTTTCTCTCTGACTGACTCCTATGTATATGCCTCTATCTGTAAACAAACTGATTCGTAAACTATAATATTTATTTATTTATTTATTATTCATTTTAGAGAGGGGAAAGAAAGAGAGGGAGGATGGAGGAGGAACAGGAAGCATCCACTCCCATATGTTCTTTGACCAAGCAAAAGCCCAGGGTTTCAAACCAGCAACCTCAGTGTTCCAGGTAGGTATTTTATCCACTGCGCCACCAGTCAGGACATAAACTGTAATATGTATAGCTCTATTTTCTGGCATCAGACTATCCAGCTCCCTGTCCTCAAACCCAAATTTCCTGTTTCCTGTTCCAATCACTTCTTCTATTCATTATTCTTACCAGGGCTTATAGAAAAGTCAGCCTTAACTACCAGTTAGACCTGGCCAAGAGACATATTTTATATTAATCTAGTGTTTTTTAAATTAGGGGAAAAAAATAAAAAAGCAAATTTCAGCTTCTCTTGAGTATTTATAAAATCTAGCAATCCTATGATCCTGTTGCCACAAGACTACAATTTATTGGCATTGAAGCTCTCTGCCTTTAGATGAGCATGGGTTTTCCAGGACATCACTGTCCCCTACAATCCCTGCAATCTTGCACAAATCCACTCATTTATATTATCCATTTCCCCCTCCATCACTTTGGTTTACAGACTGTAGACTCTAAGTTCCTTAGGAGTAGAGAATTCCCAGGTCTTATTCATCAAATTATAACACTATCACATGGTTAGCACCAAATAGGGAGTCTTTGCTGAATAAATGAATAACGTCCATTACTCAAAAACAAAACTTTTTAATCTGTCACTTCTGGGCATTAGATATTCCATGTTATTTTAGACATCAGTAGTCATAGAGCTACTTTTCTCTGGTAGAAAAGCCCTATGAGCACATATTCTATTATGTTACATTATCCACATATTATATTTAAGTAGTCAGGAACCCTAAGCAGTAGGTATATCTCTGCCTATAACTAGCCACTTGGCTGCAGTTTCTTCATCCATAATAAAGGAATTGAAACATGAGATTCTTTCAAGACATAAAACTTTATGTTCTCATCTCTGTTCTGGGTTAATCAGTTCCTGCAGCTTAAAAAGTCACCCCTTTTTGTTACTGAAGATCCTTGAAAACCAAGTGGCAGGACAGAAGAAACCCACTTCTGAATACAGCACTGTCCTGGACCCTGAAGGCACCAAATCCAAACTCAGCATAATCAAGGTTTTGTTTCTAAGGGAATCTATGCTCATCTTTTTTCTCTTTTGTTTTAGAGAGAGTGGGGAAGCGGGGAAGAGAGGGAGAGAGAGAGGACAGGCAGGAAGGGAGACAGATGAGAAGCATTAATTCTTTGTTGCAGCACCTTAGTTGTTCACTCACAGCTTTCTCATATGTGCCTTGATGGGGAGGGGGCTAGAGCCAAGCCAGTGACTTTGCTGACTCCTTGCTCAAGCCAACGACCTTGGACTCAAGCCAGTGACCTTGGGCTTGAAGCTAGCAACCTTGGAGCTTACGTCAACGACCATGGGGTCATGTCTATGATCCCACACTCAAGCCAGCGACCCTGTGCTCAAGCTGGTGACCTCAGGGTTTCAAACCTGGGGCCTCTGCATTCCAGGCCAATGCTCTATCCACTGCACCACCACCAGGTCAGGTTCACCCTATCCTTCTTGTTCTATTTTTACTGTTTAGATTATTGCCTTCTAGATGGCAAAACTGTTCTTTTTTTAGTATGTTCCATCTCCATATATCTGTAACACACATGTTCACAGAACATAGTTTGGAATTTTATAAAAAGTTACACCTACTTCTAATTTCCTTCCTTGCTTCCTTCCTTCCCTCCCTTCCTTCCCTTCTTTCCTTCCTTTCCTTCCTTTTTTTTTGAGAGACCGACAAGAAGGGAGGGAGAGGGGGAGAAGCATTAACCTATAGTTGCTTCACTTTAGTTCTGCACTGATTGATTCTCATATGCACCTTGAGTTGCGATCAAACCCCAGACTCAAGCCAAGCCAGAGACCCCTTGCTCAAGCCAGCAACCTTGGACTTCAAGCCAGAGACCTTTGAGTTCAAGCCCAAGACCTTGGGATCTTGCCGAAGATCTTGTGCTCATGCCAGTGACCCTGTGCTCAAGGTGGCCAGCCCATGATCAAATCAGGGACTTCTGCATTCCAGGTCAACACTTTATCCACTGCTCTATCCTGATTTCTCTAAGCATCTGCCTCAGTGTTCGGACTCTATTTTATTACCTAAGCAATTTTATTTTCTTCATGATTATTTCTGTGCTCTTTAAATTCTTCAAAACTACTGGTTTTTCTTAGTTATACTAGGTTCCAGAAAGTACAGGGCTATAAATGTGATATGTGTAGCCATCACAAGACAAATGAGCCTGACCTGGGGTGGCACAGTGGATAAAGTGTCAATCTAGAATGCTGAGGTCGTCAGTTTAAAACCCTGGGCTTGCCCCGTCAAGGCACATACTAGAAGCAACTAGGAAGCAACTACAGCAACTACAAAGCAACTAACTAGGAGTTAATGCTTCCCACTCCTCCCCCATTCTCTCTCTCTCTCCTCTCTCTAAAATCAATAAATAAAATCTTTGCCTGACCAGGCGGTGGCGCAATGGATAGAGCATCAGACTGGGATACGGAGGACCCAGGTTCCAGACCCCAAGGTCGCCAGCTTGAGCGTGGGCTCATCTGGTTTGAGCAAAGCTCACCAGCTTGGACCCAAGGTCACTGGCTCGAGCGAGGGGTTACTCAGTCTGCTGAAGCCTCACAATCAAGGCACATATGAGATAGCAATCAATGAACCAAAGTGCCACAATGAAAATAATGATTGATGCTTCTCATCTCTCTCCATTCCAGTCTGTCTGTACCTATCTATCCCTCTCTCTGACTCTGTCTCTGTAAAAAATAATAATAATAATTAAAATAAATAAAACCTTTAAAAAGAGACAAAAGAAAATTCAGAAACTCTTCAACTTACTAAAATGTCTGAACCAAAACTAGTAGTCCACTACAGATATAACAAATTAAATAGTAAGCTGCCTGACCAGGTGGTGGTGCAGTAGGTAAGAGCGTTGGACTGGGACACAGAGGACCCAGGTTCAAAACTCAGAGGTCGCTGGCTTGAGCATGTGATTATAGACATGACCCCATGGTTGCTGGCTTAAGCAACCTGTAACCCCCCCCCCACCTCCCTGTCAAGGCACATATGAGAAAGGTGCCGCAATGAAGACCTGATGCTTCTCATCTCTCTCCCTTCCTGTCTGTCTGTCCCTCTCTCTGTCTCTGGTATGTATGTATGTATAAATAAATAGCTATTTTTTCAATTTCCTGGAGAACAGAGTTCAAATTCCACAGAATAAACAGCTATCCAAAATAACAAATCAGTGTAAATAAAACTCCAATAGCACAAGTTTGGTCTTCCCATTGGGGAACAGTTGTGGCTAAGGGAGGATACAATTATAATGGTTTCAGAATGTCATTCTCTGGAATAATGTTTTATCCATCACTCTTATATCATACTGAAGAGAAAGTTATAATTTGTTAGAAATTTAGTTTCCATAGCCTCTTAAACCTTAAATTCTCTGCTGAGACTTTTGAATGTTAAATAACATATCATCTCAGTAGTCTTTCCTCATGGCATAAATAGACCAGTACTTCATGAAAAGAAAGACATATAAAAAACAACTAGGTGCCTACTTGATGCAATCAGAAATTATTTTTAGGCAGAGATCCATCCACAGAGCAGGACTGGGACCCCATAACATTTAGAGACAAATCCAGTGCAAAGCAATGAGTTCTCAACTATTTTTGGTCTCAAACCAACTGATTAAAAGTACAATTATCATTTCATCAGTAGTAGTGGCTCACTAGCAATTTGAGGAGATAGAAAGGGGGTCCCTTACGGGGTGGTCTACAGGGATAGTCTAAGATTTCAGGGGATGAGTAGTTCAGTTGTGAAGACCTCCCTCCTCACCACTCCCCAAATATTATAACTCTTAACTTCCCTCACCACACAACTACCCCTGACATTTACCCTGTTAGGAATTACCAATCTAGTACACGGAAGATGAGAGAAAGTTTAGCTGTTTGAATTCATCATCACTACCAAAATGAAGAATTCTATATTCCTGATGTTATTACTAATAATGGTCATTGTACTTCTGTTTCTTAGTTGTTAGGAAAGTTAAAGAAAATCCTCAGAAGACCTTCCTGGGGCATGTATTTTACTGATGCAGGAAAAAGGAAATTTTGTAGCACTTACACCCAATTTCTTACTAGATAAACTTCAAACTCTAATAGCATTTAAAGGAAATCTCACCAATTTGGTCACAAACTTTCTTTCAGCACTATTTCTCAAACCTAACCCCCATAATTACCGCTTCAGGCACTTTGAACATCATTAGCACTGTCTTGTACTGTTTTGTACTTTACTTCTTCAATGCATTTTCACATGGTATTGTAAATTCTGAAATTCCATTTACCCACTTCATGGAATATTATTATTCCAGAGTTAAATATCTGCAATGTGAAGCCCGATTCCCACAGTCAGTTAATAACCAGCAAATCTGAGCTCCCCTAAAAAGTGCATTTCTCTCACTGCTTGTGGGTTGGACTCTGCTTTATAGCAGGCCCAGAGAACTCTGTCACTTAGCCAACTAGTTAATGTTTGAATAAATTAACCCTATTCCTTTCACAAGAGAGCTAAATGAAGGCTCCTGGTATAAGAATAGGAGCTAGAATTGGATCAGACAGTGTGGAGCTAGATATCTCAATCCAAGGAAAGGAAAAAGAAAAATGTAAACCATAGGTGTCAGGCTGGATTAGTGTCTTCACACTAGCCAGATTTTTTTAAATGTGCATCTGTACCTTAGGCAACATATCCCTAAACTGAGTTTTGTTTGTCCTTCCACAACAAGGTTACTGGATGAGTTGCCTTTTTCGGCTTACTGCAGAGTACAGATCAATTATGATTACTCCAATGTAGTCGTTCTGGTTGAAGCTCAATTTAACGGAACAGAACACTTACCTTGGGTCATCTATCATAAAATGATTTCCAGTAAATTAAACAACAAGCCTCCTTTCAATGTCACACAATCAAAAGGATTCATAAACAAAATAAACCTAACAGCATAATAGTTTAAATATACTACCTGAGAGAGTAACGATTCCCCTGGGTTGAGGCTGAAACCGCAAATATTTGTTACAAAAGTGGGGGGATTCAAGAGCCAAAAACAAAACATTGCCCAAAAAGTAGCCGGCTGTTTGGCCCACTGAATTGCAAGTAGAAGCATAACCCACGTTCTCCCGGGATAACATAGTTAATGCCCAACCATCCACTGCAATGTCCTGAGTGGCAGCCAGGAATTCAAACAAAAAGAATGTAACTGTGAGAGCCACCACATCGGGGGTTCTGCCATCAGTATTTCCGAGCAAACAGTCCACCTGAGTGGATAAATATATCATGAAGATTCCCAGTATATACTGTGTAGGAACAAGCCAAGATTTGCGACGACCAAAGTTCCTAAAGTAAACCGCATCAACCAATGGGGCCCAGAGCAATTTGAGACTGAAGGGCCAAAAGACAAAACTGAAAAAAGCTTGATCTGTATAGCTAACGTTTTTGCTCTGCAAAATGAGTGGTATGCTTCCTGCCAGGCCCAGTGGAATGCCCTGAAGCACGTAAAGAAAAAGCAACAGAAAAATGCTGCTTAACTCGGCCCGGCATTTCCGTGGGGGTTTTGAAATATCACTGATGCCACTGTCCTCCAGAAGAGCTTCCTTGTCCCCTTCTCCGCCCACCAAGTCCAGCTGAGCGTCATCCCAGATGCCTGGCGGCAAAGGGCCGCTTTTCATATCCAGAGAGTGGTTGAAAGTCCCTGGCCGTCGTTGCCGACTGTTGTCCTTGTGGGAGATGGTGGGTGACATATTAGAGACAACGCAGAGACCTGTCTGAGGGGGACCGGGGCTCAGCGTCTTGGATGCGTCTAGCTCGAGGTCCAAGGCTGCCGCTCTGGATCAGGTTCAGAGAGGACGGTGGGGCGCGGGATGACAAGGGCACCTCTCACTGCGGCACTGCGTGCTGAAGACGGGACAGTCCCCTGGCCGTCCACCCAGGCGATGGCGAGGTCGGCGCCCCGTGGAGCGGCGTCAAGGAGCCTGACGGAGCACCGGGCAGCCGCACCGGCCCGTGGCTGGAGGAGGGGCCGCGGTGCTGCGAGGGAAACCGACCTAACTGCGGCGGGACCGAACGGCCAGCCTCCGGACTGACCAACCAAAGCGGTAGCTCGCG
This sequence comes from Saccopteryx bilineata, assembly GCF_036850765.1. NCBI lineage: Eukaryota > Metazoa > Chordata > Mammalia > Chiroptera > Emballonuridae > Saccopteryx > Saccopteryx bilineata. The sequence goes on along the minus strand of NC_089491.1, from coordinate 166,279,002 downwards.
CCGCTACCAATGCTACGGACAGCACCTTCTGCCCAGCGCTCGGGAGACGCCGGGGAACTTCCTGCCTCGCGCTTCAGGAAATGGTCGCATTCTCAAGTAAGTCCGGTCTCCGCCTTCCGAGCAAGCCAATCAGGACACGCTCCCGGGGCCTAGCTCGGAAACGGCGCTTGGTAGGAACCCGCCACTCTAGCAGCCGGGACCTCAGGGGACGATGAACGCGAGCGCACTGTGCGGCCAGGCGGGCCGCCGGAGCGCTCCGGCTCTGTGAGCGCATGCGACCGTACGGAGAGCGTGGGCTTAAGTCATTGGGCCGGTGCAGCCACGTGGGCTAAGCCGAGTCTGCGCTCTGCGGCCGTGCTAATGGCGGGCTGCCTCTGATTCTTGCAGTGAGCAAGTGAGGACTGATCTTTCGGCGGGGGAAGGGCAGTGCCCAAAATGCCAGCTAGCAAGTGTGCAATGCTGTTGCTTTCGTAGGCCGGGCAGAGACTGGGAGAGAAGGGTTGAAGTTTCAGAAATTTCTTATCTTGTGCTTTGTGCCCCCACAAGGGTAGAAAAAGGTCTGGTGAAGTGGCAAAGCTGATACTTTACAAAGCCCATTTATAGAGTGAATGAAACTGCTCAAGAGGTATTCGGTTTTCCTGTAGTCCTTTTTTCCAGTATGGAGGAAAACATGTAGGTGAATTGGGGTCTAGGTGGCCCCATCCACCAGTTGGGTGGGCTGAAATTATACAACTGGTTACATCCCACAATTTTTGACCTACTGTGAAAGGTCTTATAAGATCCAAGTGTTATTTGTTTCATGTTAACTCAATACATATTCGTAATTGAAATAAGAGAAAAATAACCTTAGGAAACTAAAAGCATTATTTGTAATATAAATTTATTGAAATATGGTGTTGGGAGGTGTCTGTGGATAGCCTGAACAGCCAGAAAGATAAACAAATGGATTTTAGAGTAAAGCCTGAAACATCACTAGAGGCAAAAAATGACAAAACTGAAGCTGTCCTACTTCAGACACATTATGAGATAGCAGGGTTTTTCTTTTGTTGTTTGTTTTGTTATTTGTTTTAGAGAGGGGGCAGGTAGGAAGGGAGAGAGATGAGTAGCATCAGTTCTTCGTTGCACATCTTAGTTGTTCATTGATTGCTTTCTCATATGTGCCTTGACCTGGGGGCTACAACAGAATGAGTGACCCTTTGCTCAAACCAGCGACCTTGGGCTTCAAGCTAGTGACCCTTGGGCTCAAGCCGGCGACCATGAGATCATGTCTATTATCCCACACTCAAGCCAGCAACCCCTCACTCAAGCTGGTGAGACTTCTCAAGCCGGCTGAGCCCACACTCAAACCGGCGACCTCGGTGTTTCAAACCTGGGTCCTCTGCATCTGAGTCCAATGCTCTATCCATTGTGGAAATATCAGGGTTCTTTAGAAAAGATTATAATAGTGGAAAAATAGAAGGCAGCAAGAAAAGAAGACCAAATATGAGAATGGATTGACTCCACAAAAGAGTAGTCACGAGTCTACAGGAGCTGACCAGGGCTATTGAGGACAGGACATTGTAGACATCACTCATTCATAGTCGCCAGGAGTCGAGCTGACACAGTGGCACATAATATAGAAAATACATTATCTATAAAAATTCTATATATAATATATATAAAGTTCTATATGTGTATATATGTACTGTGTATGTGTGTGTGTGTGTATACACACACATATATCTGTTCTTTCCTGTTGGATAAGTAAATGCAAAAGCCCTATACTTAAACATACCAAACTTCACATCATTTAAGAGATAAAATGTGTTATTGCTGGAGAGTACAAATGTTGAAATAACTGTTTTTCATCACAAAGTTATTGGAAAGAAATATTGTTTTCCTGAAAATGGACATTAAAATTTGAATATGAAAAATTACTTGTTAAAAGTAACCTAGAGTTTAGTCAGGAAACCAAACAATACAAACACTCACTTCTGAAAATTAATGTTACACAATGTTTCAGAAAGTTGTTTTTTTGTTTATTTGTTTTTGTATTTTTCCAAAGTTAGAAGCAGGGAGGGAGTTAGACTCCCACATGCGCTGACTGGGATCCATCCAGCATGCCCAGCAGGGGGTGATGCTCAGCCCTTCTGGGGCATTGCTCTACTGCAGTCTGAGCCAATCTAGTGCCTGTAGTGAAGGCCACAAAGCCTTTCTCAGCGCCTGGGCCAACTTTGCTCCAATGGAGCCTTGGCTGCAGGAAGGGAAGCGAGAGATAGAGAGAAAAGAGATAGGGAAGGGGGAAGAAGCAGATGGGCACTTCTCCTGTGTGCCTTGAACAGGAATTGAACCCGGGACTTCCACACTCTGGGCCAATGCTCTACCGCTGAGCCAACTGGCCAGGGCTCAGAGAGTTTTGCAACTCTTTAAGGAATGGTAGTTTTTTTTTAAATTTTTTAATTTATTGTGTTAACATGGTTTCAAGTGTTTTTACCCAGTATAAAACACTCAACCCCTTGCATCGTGCCCCTAAGCCCCATGCAAAGTCTCTTTCTAGGAATGGTGGTTCTTAAGGGAAGTTCCATTTCTGGGCATCAAAGGTCTATGAACTTGCTGAAATGCTCACTTTCTTTTAAAGTATATATGCATTTTAAGTTATACATAAATGTTGAATGGTAAATGTATTAGAAAGTTTAATACTAACTTATGTATGTAAGTGGAAATTATTTCAAGACTAATTTTACAAAATAAATTGCAAATTCTCATTCACACCTTCTCATCAATTAGATTTAACTTATATATTGCATAAAAAGGTTTCTTTTAGTGCTCTTTATCTTACCTCTAAGATCTTGATATAGTCATGATTAAATTCGGTTCCATTTTTATATTGTTAGAGAATTTCTTCTATTATTTTTTAAAAGAGGATGTATAGGTAAACTAAATCTTAGTCTAAAAGTGCAATTGTTTACTTCCAGTTTTTATTACTGAGATGAAAGAAATATTTATCTGGTTTTGTTTCTTTTGAAGGTAACTTTTTCTTCCTGTCTGATGTTTGTGAGGTTTTTCTTAATTTGTAGATGTGCCTTAAAAAAAACAACACCTTAATCCTTCCTGAGTATTTTCATTATCTATTGCTGCTTACATATTACTCCAAATCATAGCACCTTAAAACAACAAACATTTTTGCCTGACCAGAGGTGATGCAGTGGATAGGGCATTGACCTGACACAGTCCCAGGTTTGAAACACTGAGGTCACCAGTTTGAGCATGAGCTCATCTGGCTTCAGTGTAGGCTCACCAGCTTGAGCACAGGGTTGCTAGCTTGAGTGTGGGATCATGGAAATGATCCCATGGTCACTGGATTGAGCAAGGGGTTACTGGCTTGGCTGGAACTCCTGCCTCCTTCAAAGCACATATGAGAAGCAATCAATGAACAACTAAAGTGCTGCAACTACGTGTTGATTCTCCTTGTCTCTCTCAAGAAAAATAAAAAATTTTATTTCACAGTTACTGTTGGTTAGGAACTCAGAAATGGCTTGGCTGGATGGTTCTGGCTCAGTATCTTTCATGAAGTTGCAGTGAGCATGTCAGCTGGGTTTTCAGGTCATCTGAATGTTTGGCACTGGAGGATTTGCTTTCAAGATGGCACTTTCACATCCATGGCTGCTGGCAGAAGGCCTCAGTTCCTTGCTATAGGAATCTCTCTGTAGAGCTTCTTAGGTTTCTTTCTGACATGGCAACTGTCTTCTTCCAGAGCAAGTAATCTAAGAGCAGCAAATTATTAAATCTAGCCTACACTCCCAGGAAGAAGAATAAAGCTCCAACACTTCAAAGGAGGAGTATCAATTAATAGACATGGTTTAAAACCACACTGGGAACTGATGAGTTATTTAAATCTGATAAAAATCTCAAGTTCAGCCTGACCAGGTGGTGGAGCAGTAGATAGAGGGAGAGACTGGGATGCAGGGGACCCAGGTTCAGAACCCGGAGGTCGAAGACTTGAGTGCAGGTTCATCCAGCTTGAGTGCAGGCTCACCATCTTGAGCATGGGGTTGCTGGCTTAAGCATGGGATTATAGACATGACCCATGGTTGCTGGCTTGAGCCAAAGGTCGCTGGCTTGAGCAAGTGGTCACTCGGTCTGCTGTAGCCCCCCAGTCAAGGCACATATGAAAAAGCAATCAATGAACAACTAAGGAATCGCAGCGAATAATTTATGTTTCTCATCTATCTCTCTTCTTGCCTGTCTTTCTGTATCTGTCCCTCTCTCCATCTCTGTTACCACAAAAAAAAAAAAGATAAAAAGGAACATGAACTAATGAAATAAGATATACTCCAATTATTTTCTTAGATATTCAGAAGCTATAACAAAATTTAAGCCCACTCAGACCAAATAAATTCATACAATAATTGGTACCTATGGATTACCACTAGCAAAAACCTGTGTCTTCTTAGTGTAAACCCTGGGAATATTCTTATGTATCCACATGGCCTTCCTGGACTTACAACATCAACCATGAACCTGTAGCTTGAATAGGTTTTTCTGCCTTTCCAGGTTTTCAAAACAAACATTTCAGTAACATTGTTTTTTGGGGTTTTTTTTGTTTTTTTGTGTGTATTTTTCTGAAGCTGGAAACAGGGAGAGACAGTCAGACAGACTCCCGCATGCGCCCGATCGGCATCCACCCAGCACGCCCACCAGGGGCGACGCTCTGCCCACCAGGGGGCGATGCTCTGCCCCTCGGGGCGTCGCTCTGCCGCGACCAGAGCCACTCTAGCGCCTGGGGCAGAGGCCAAGGAGCCATCCCCAGCGCCCGGGCCATCTTTGCTCCAATGGAGCCTCGCTGCAGGAGGGGAAGAGAGAGACAGAGAGGAAGGAGGGGGGCTGGTGGAGAAGCAGATGGGCACTTCTCCTGTGTGCCCTGGCTGGGAATCGAACCCGGGTCCCCCGCATGCCAGGCCGACGCTCTACCACTGAGCCAACCGGCCAGGGCCAGTAACATTGTTTTTTGAAGTCCAGTTAACTTGTCTTTTCAGGAGGAGTCCAGAACTCAAGAGTCTATACTGGCAATAAGTTTCTAATCTAGGGGTCAGGAACCTATGGCTCGCAAGCCAGATGTGGCTCTTTTGTTTTTGTTTTTTTTGTTTTGTTTTGTTTTGTTTTTTCATTTTTCTGAAGCTGGAAACGGGGAGAGACAGTCAGACAGACTCCCGCAGGCGCCCGACCGGCGGGATCCACCCGGCACGCCCACCAGGGGCGACGCCCGGCCCACCAGGGGGCGACGCTCTGCCCATCCTGGGCGTCGCCATGTTGCGACCAGAGCCACTCCAGCGCCTGAGGCAGAGGCCACAGAGCCATCCCCAGCGCCCGGGCCATCCCTGCTCCAATGGAGCCCCGGCTGCGGGAGGGGAAGAGAGAGACAGAGAGGAAAGCACGGCGGAGGGGTGGAGAAGCAAATGGGCGCTTCTCTTGTGTGCCCTGGCCGGGAATCGAACCCGGGTCCTCCGCATGCTAGGCCGACGCTCTACCGCTGAGCCAACCGGCCAGGGCCCAGATGTGGCTTTTTTGATGGCTGCATCTGGCTCGCAAATCTTTAATAAAAATAAAACATTAAAAATATAAAACATTCTCATATATTACAATTCATTCATTTCCTACCGCTCATGTTCATGGTTGTGGGTGGCTGGAGCCAATCACAGCTGTCTTCCAGGACAACATCAAATTTTTATTGAATAATGCCTAACGTATACGGGTTGTTATATGGCTCTCATGGAATTACATTTTAAAATATGTGGCGTTCATGGCTCTCTCAGCCAAAAAGTTTCCCGAGCCCTGTTCTAATCTAAAATGTAATCACATTGACCATGACACAAATAACAAAATAGGTTAAGAAATTCAACAGACTAATATTTATTTGTTGTCTAGAATCATTCAAAAATAGTACAATTTTTTCAACTGTTTACAGTCCAGCCAAGAGAGTCCATATAATAGCTAATACATCTTATATTCATTTTAAAAAAGATAAAACAATCAGTTTTTTATAGATCAGTTGGTTAACTAAGGTTAATCAAACTGATTCTTGATATTTATTCTTCTGGTGAGGTATATTTTGACCAAATGAATGAATAAATAAATAAATGTTTCCAAATGTCTCATGATATTTAGGACTGTCCTTTGTTGTAAAGTACCTGTACCCCAGATGCTGAAAGGCACTGTACCTCAATTCTGCAGGTTTTCATAGAGATACCAAGTCCAGATGAATTTTGAATAGTTTTATTAAAGGAGGAGATTTATTAAATATGCTGGCCACATATGGCTGACATGGGGCAGTCTGGAAACCCAAATCATGTGCCCCCAAAATATTTCAGGGGCTGTTTATATATCCTTGATCACACACGGGTGAGAGAGAGCATGACATCATGGCACAAGCTGACAACATTTGTTTAGGGGTACAGAGAAGCATTAAGACTTTCAAAGTAACACAATCAAAGATATTTATAAATCTTTTAGGGTTCATCTTCCCTTTGTAGCCTAGAGGTATTTTACTCTAAATATTCCAGGAAGGGGGAGGAACTACAATCAATGCAAGGTGGTTTGTAAATTCTGCCTCCTATTGAAAGAGAAGAAGTTTCTTGGTTAACCTTTATTTTAGATTTAAAACTAAATGACCTATTGTTCTTGTAAGCCAGAAACTTCTACATTCTTCTCCCTCCCCTCCCCACAGGAAGGATGGGGGGGACAGGAAAGCCTACCCTTTCCTCCTAGAATATCAATGCTAATTTTTCAGCTTTTTGGTACCTTACTACAATCCCCACTGGTTTTAGTTCCTAAGTCAAATCCTTAATTTACTGAAGAGCATGAGGCTGTTGTGTAGGAATATTAACTTATAACATGTAACAGATATTTAACAGACAGCATTAATAGCAATAGAGTTCACTAAAGAAACAAATGTTACTGATTGATTTCCTATAAACTGTACAAACCTTTTGCAATTTACATAAAACTAATTGGTTTTTATAACAATTTACTTTTAGTCAGAACTCTTAATTTTAAAACGTTGTTTGTTTGTTTTTTACAGAGACAGAGAGAGGGACAGACAGACAGGAACAGAGAAAGATAAGAAGCATCAATCATCAGTTTTTTGTTGTGACACCTTATTTGTTCATTGATTATTTTCTCATATATGCCCTAACGGGGGGGGGGGGCGGCTACAGCAGACTGAGTAACCCCTTGCTCAAGCCACCAACCTTGAGTCCAAGCTGGTGAGCTTTGCTCAAACCAGATGAGCCCACGCTCAAGTCAGCGACCTTGGGGTCTCAAACCTGGGTCCTCCTCATCTCAGTCTGATGCTCTATCCACTGCACCACCTCCTGGTCAGGCAATTTTAAAACTTTTAACCTTTAGTGACAAGTTGGCTTTCGTTTTACCCTAGATTTCCTTTCCCCTAAAGTCTGATTGAAAAGGGAGTCCTTAGTAAGTTTCTTCATGCATTCACCATACGTAGACTAACCAGCATATGGTTTGTGGTTGGAGTTGGGCATGCTATCCTTCTATGTTGGCAGCAGTGGGAGTTGTCAGGATTATGGTGTGTGGTCCCGTCCATGTGAGAGTCAGTCCTTGGGTGATGTATTGGATCTCCTGGCAATGTTGGAAGCGACTCTTGGACAGTCCTTTGAACAGTTTGCTGAGTAACCTGCAAACCCTGCAAGTACTTAAGGAAGGGGTGGTTACGTTTCCTTTACAATTTGATTTATGCATCTTATTTGCCTTGAACCTTTTGGTACCTGTGGGGTACAATGTAACTTCAAATTAGCTTCTAATTAATATTGGGTTCCTTTCCTACCAGCTTTGAGACTGTGGATACAAATGTAGGCCCAACACTAGAATGGGCAAGCTAAACCTGGAAAGAATTCTATATAGCAATTTCCTAAAAATTGTCAATTATTTTTATTAAAGTCTATTTCTAAATGTTTACACGGGAAAATTCCCTTCTCCCTGTTTCTTTCTTATAATTTTCTTATTTTGCTTAGTATTCACTTGGACACAAACTAAATACTCAGATATTATGTCATCTGTAATAGATTATAAGACTGGATTTTCTAATTATTCCTTTTCAGTTGGCAAAATCTTTTTCTAATTAGTTTTGAATAAACTTTTGGCAATAAGGGTCCCAAACCCCCACTGGTTTTGGGTGGCATCTACTCATTTGAATTACTATGTTCTGATTTTGAGGCAGACTGGAAAAATATATAATAAATAATAAAACTAAAACAGCTAATGTTCCTAGCGTGCGGAGGACCCAGGTTTGATTCCCGGCCAGGGCACACAGGAGAAGCGCCCATTTGCTTCTCCACCCCTCCGCCGCACTTTCCTCTCTGTCTCTCTCTTCCCCTCCCGCAGCCAAGGCTCCATTGGAGCAAAGATGGCCCGGGTGCTGGGGATGGCTCTGTGGCCTCTGCCTCAGGCGCTAGAGTGGCTCTGGTCGCCAACATGGTGACGCCCAGGATGGGCAGAGCATCGCCCCCTGGTGGGCAGAGCGTCGCCCCATGGTGGGCGTGCCGGGTTGATCCCGGTCGGGCGCATGCGGGAGTCTGTCTGACTGTCTCTCCCTGTTTCCAGCTTCAGAAAAATGAAAAAAAAATAAAATAAAAAAATAAAACAGCTAATGTTAACAAATACTATAATAAGTGTCTTAATACAATAAAGTGACTAAAGCCTAGTATATTATTAAACAAAGTTCTAACCAATATAATAGTATTCAAAATAAAATTCTTTTTTTTTAATATGATTTTTTTTAATTTTTTTAATTTTTTATTCATTTTAGAAAGGAGAGAGAGAGAGAAGGGGGGAGGAGCAGGAAGCATCAACTCCCATATGTGCCTTAACCAGGCAAGCCCACGGTTTTGAACCGGCGACCTCAGCATTTCCAGGTCGACGCTTTATCCACTGCGCCACCACAGGTCAGGCCTCAAAATAAAATTCTTAACAGTCTCAAATGTCCTTAACATGTTAACATAATTTTACTAAGTCCATGTTGACACCATTATTGCTTCATATTATTTGCAAATGTAACCCAATTCCTACTTCAGTCTGAGAATTGTCCCAAAGAGTAGAAGTCACATATATTCAGGAAAAGTCTATAAGACACTGGACTTGTGGTCACATTTCACACTCTGTATCTAGAGTATAAATCCTAATAACCACTGCTTCTAGTTGGAATTAGGAGCAGGTCCCAGCCTAAAATAGGCATGGGGGCATTGAGAAAGAGGAATAAAGGAGACACTACACATTAAACAAAGCAACAGAAATAAGACCATCAATATCCACAATAGAGATCTTCAAGGGATAAATAAAACTCAAATATTAGGCAAGGTTAGTATGTGGCCCTTGTGTTTACAAGAAATGAGATCAGTTAACCTGCTACTTGGAAGAAATACCCAAGGCTCATCCACAGTGACGTGAGATGAGCTTAACGGCACTGGGCACCTGTAGCCTTCAGTGGCAAGTCCCAGCATGCTGGGCAAAGTCAGGTCACAGGTGGCTGGACTATGGCTGGAAGAGATTGAACCCTCCCTCCATGGAGCAAGGGGGCAGCTTACCTTCTTGTGTCCCTTTTTCCCACAGCAAAGGCATGTCCCTGGTGGGGCCGAGAAGCCTGGCAGGCCTCATCTTAATGACTTTTCTTTCCACTCTTCAAGCAGGGTTCTGATGGAATCCTATGAAGCCTCTCTGGGGCACTGGAGCCTTTAAGGGCATATACCAAAAGCTGGTATTTTCCTGATCTCTTTTGGGCTCTATTTGCCTTTTCTGTTTCTATCCTGGTCATTATAAACCTTAAAAGCCATGTTCAGAAGATCTCACTAAGGGGTTTGAGGGCCCTTTTCTGTCTATATAAACTATTGGAAAAAGTCAGAAACAGCATTATTAACTGGATCAAATAAAAGAGGGTAAAAGCTTGCAGGAGGAACAGGTTTGGTGTCTCCTTTAGGATTCCAGAGTCTCTCTGCTGCTGAATAACTCAGTACAACAAAGAGCATGATAAAAATAGATTTTTCAGAGTGCCAGGATATGACTCCTTTTCTTATATTACCTAGCATTGGCCAATATTGTTTCAAAATGATAAACTAAACATAACATAAAAAGATATTATTAACAATTATTACATATTTCTTTTTTTTTTTTTTTTACAGAGACAAAGAGAGAGTCAGAGGGAGGGATAGATAGGGACAGACAGACAGGAACAAAGAGAGATGAGAAGCATCAATCATCAGTTTTTTGTTGTGACACCTTAGTTGTTCATTGATTGCTTTCTCATATGTGCCTTGACTGTGGGCCTTCAGCAGACCGAGTAACCCCTTGCTCAAGCCAGCAACCTTGGATCCAAGCTAGTGAGCTTTTGCTGAAACCAGATGAGCCCGCGCTCAAGCTGGCAACCTTGGGGTCTCAAACCTGGGTCCTCCGCATCCCAGTCCAATGCTCTATCCACTGCGCCATCAGCTGGTCAAGCATATTTCTTAATATTTAAACTAAGATTTCAATATTACAGGGCTATAGAACCACAAATAAAAAGAAGAATTAACAAAGGCCTTTGAAATAACATATACATTTCTAATATGGAAAATACTTTTACACAATATGGAATTCCTGGTACAAACTACCCAGCTGGCAAAAAGATACTAACCCTCTTGACCCACAGTAATTTACACTATTAAGTCAACATGAGGGGCAGGATGCCTGGGATTCTTGCAGCAGGCTCTGGGAGCTGTGAAAGAAAAGCCTGCCCCTTTTACCCTTTTTTTTTCTTTCCTGCCATTTGTCTTGTATAATCCAGTCCACTACCTGTAACTAACTGCCTTGCTTTGAGCATCTAATTAAAATACAAATTTTACAAAATTATTTTCCCAGTAGTGGGTTGTTTTAGCCTATATGAAGTTTCCAATTTTTCCTGCAATTCCCTGAGAATTCTTTTTACAATTTTTACTATTATGGCTAATGCAGTGGGTCTTTCCCATGAACTCCATGCCTCCCTCATCAAATAACAATTATGTCACACAAAGGAATTGGGAGACTTGGCAAGAACCCAACACCTGCCTCAGCCCTGCAGGAGAGTTTTGGAACCTTTTTCTAATTTTTTACACTAGTTGAGGCAACAAGCCATCATCCCCAACCCACGGAGGGCTCATCTGTAATAATTCTATTCCCTATAATCCTATTACTTATGCTTCTATCACTCCTTCTGGAATTGTAATTTATTTTAAGGAACTGAAACTAGCAAGGTCCACACCCGTGGTTTGTAAATTTCTAAATTTTTTTTCTTTTCTAAAGCAAAGTTCTAATTTTTAATATTATTTTTACCCTGTATTTTCCAAAAGGGCAAAGCCTTTTCTGTTCAGTAGTTGGATTTCTTATTATTTGAAAGTAGCCTCTATACTTCCTCTAATCATCTCACTCTTACCTCAGCGCCCTTCCCCCACCGCTCCGCCCACAGCACATTCCGGTCCTGTTTTTCTCTCACCCACCTTGTCTGCTTGTAATATGGGAGATTTAATTTTTTAGTGCCCTTCTCTTTTGCAATAGGCATACTGACTCTTTCCTTGCAGAGTCTTATTTTTCCTCAAATCTTTTCCTTCTCTATTTCACTTCCTTGGGGGCCTCTTATTCTGAAAAGAGTTTGTCTCTTGTAGCGCTGCTACCGTCACTTTAGTTATTCTTTTATCCTGTTTCAGACTCAAATCTGAACTTCAATTAAGAAGATGTGGCACCCTCTCTGTATGGAGCAAGCTTTTAGCCATTGTGGCGGATTCATTGTTAAATTTAGCCATTGATCAATGTATGAAAACTGATCAGGGTGGCCTGGATCCTCAGTTATGATGTTCCAAACTGCCCTTACTAGCCAGAAAGTAAAAGTTCCAGCTGATGGCCATCCAATCCCAAAAGTGGGCCATTCTGATTCACAGAGAGAGTGAAGCCTTTTCTTGGACCATTTAATTCCATACCCACAGTTGTCTCCATAAGCTTCTTGAAAGTGCTTTAAAAGACAACCTAAAGGGGTCTTCTGTGAACTGGACCCTCCTCTTATATTTAATAGCTAAGGCTACCTATTATAAAATTGAAACTATTTTAGGAAAATCCAGAAATTAGTGCACTAATAAAAGAAAGAAAGATAAGACAGATAATCAATTAGCACCCAGAATAAAGGGTGTTTGACTATAGAGTTATTAATTATTACACAGGACAAGGGGAAGAAGCCAAAGAAGAGAATAATTTCTTCAGGGGAGAAATCAGACAGAGCGCCCTGAAGCTTTTGAATCCAATAACAAAGAGAATAAATAATTCGCCATCTAAGATTGCTCTCTAGTCATAAACTTCCAATTTTTTACACAAAAACTCAAGCCAGGCCTTAAAAACAGACACATTTAAACATTAAACAAAGACTTATACACAGACTCAATAGACAAGGGAAGGATTCCCCCTAGTGGCCTTTCAGGTGCACACAAGCCACGTCCCTTACATATTAATACACTTAGGGGTTTTTCTTGGACAGAAACATTAAAAACAAAGACTGAGATCTCGACAAACACAGAGGTGTCCCTGAAAGTCCTAAGATAAAACTGATCAGCTCAGTATCAACTCAGTCCCAACTCAGGTTTTTTCCTGAGAAAACCCCAAATGTGGCACCACCAAATGTCCCCACTCAGGCTTCTCTGAGAGCACAACTAGATGTCTCCAGAAGTTCAGGGTCTCAACTCAGTCCCCCTTAATTGTATTCCTAGAGCATGAACAAATGTACAAATGTGCAAACAAAAATAGACGTCTCTGAAAGCCTGAGGCAGAACTGAATAACCTGGTTAGTTCAGTTCCCACTAATTGTCTTTCTAGACTCTAGAGCAGGGGTCTCAAACTCGCGGCCCACGGGCCGCATGTGGCCCGCCAAACAATTTTGTGCGGCCCACAGACTAATCCACGGGCTTACTTAATTTTATCCAAAATATTTTGAACTTCGTGGATTAGTCTGCGGGCCGCACAAAATTGTTCGGCGGGCCGTGAGTTTGAGGCCCCTGCTCTAGAGTATGACTAAATGTGCAAACACAAATGGACATCTCTGGAAGCCTGCTTTCCAGAGTAAAACCAGATGCATCCCAGAGAATACTAAGGCAAGACCAATAGACTTCCTACCAACATCTCAGTCTTTGGAGAGTCCAATCCAGACAGACAAACTAGTTTCAACTCAGCAAAGTAGCTCTGAAGGCCCTACCTACACACCAGAATTCCACATCTCCAGAGTCACAACTCAGCAAAGCCACAAATCTACCTTACCTACATTCTAGTCCCAAACAGAAAAGCAAAAGCAAGAATTCAGAGGAAAGCCAGAAGTCAGTAAAGCCAGAGTTGCTTTACCTACCTCCTTGATTTCTCTGCCGAATTGTCCAAATTATTGAATTTGGGAACTGGGGAGCATCTACCGGAGAACTGTCTGGACCCTGCAGGAAGACCAGAAGCCCTGAAAAGTCTCAAGTGGTGCTCCTCTCCTCGAGATTCAAGCGGGGTCGGGCAGCTCCCCAGAAAGACCTTCTGATTTGGGGTGTCTCTACCCAGTGATGCAAAACACCGCAGCCCCACATTGAGCACCAAATGTTGTAAAGTACTCGTACCCCAGATGCTGAAAGGTACTGTACCTCAATTCTGCAGGTTTTTATAGAGACACCAAGTCCAGATGAATTTTGAATAGTTTTATTAAAGGAGGAGATTTATTAAATATGCCGGCTGCATATGGCTTACATGGGGTAGTCTAGAAACCCAAATCATGTCCCCCCAAAATAGTTCAGGAGCTGTTTTATATACCCTTGATCATACACTGGTGGGAGAGAGCATGACATCATGGCACAAGCTGGCAACATTTGTTTAGGGGATACACTGAAACATTAAGATTTTCAAAGTAACACAATCAAAAATATTTACAAATCTTTTAGGGTGCATCTTCCCTCACTAGCCTAGAGGTATTTTACTCTCAATATTCCAGAAAGGGGGAGGAACTTCAATCAATTTAAGGTGGTACGTAAATTTGGTCTCCTATTGAAAGAGAAGTTTCTTGGTTAACCTTTATTTTAGATTTAAAACTAAATGACCCATTGTTCTTGCAAGCCAGAAAGTTCTACAGTCTTCTCCCTTCTCCTTCCAAAGGAAGGACAGGATAGAAAAGCCTGACAGTAAAGCCTGCCCTTTCCTCCTGGAATATCAATACTAATTTTTCATCTTTTTGGTACCTTACTACATGGTATTCTTTATGCATTTCTACACCATCTGTCAGACCTTTAAGTGCAATTTCATGACTTTGCAGAGCTGATATTCCAGTGATAACTGGGCATCAAAAAGAGATCAAGAGGGCCTGACCTGTGGTGACACAGTGGATAAAGTGTCAACCTGGAAATGCTGAGGTTGCCGGTTCAAAACCCTGGGCTTGTCTGGTCAAGGCACATATGGAAGTTGATGCTTCCTGCTCCTCCCCCTTCTCTCTCTCTCTCTCTCTCACTCTCTCTCTCTCTCTAATGAATAAATAATAAAAAAAGAGATCAAGAGGAAGACAAGATAGTGATGGAGTAGGTGGACATACCAACTTCCACCTCCCAGAAGCAAAGTGGACTACAAACTAATTTTAAGAACTATTATCTGGAAAATCCAACTTTGGACTAAACTAAAAGGACTCTTCAATCAAGAAACACTGAAGAAGGCACACTGAAACTGGTAGAAAAAGCAGAAACACGGAGAGGGCTGCCCAGCTCCCCAGAGTGAATGGCAGCCGGGAGAGACTTGCGAGGCGAGAAGAGAGTTTAGCAGAGAGAGGAGGGTCCTGAGTCCCAGAAACAAAGCCCCAGCCTGTATCCCCAGAGCCTAGACAAGGCGTATGGACAGTATTTAGCTGGAAACAAGACAGGATACTGTTTGTGAGAAAGAGCCTGATTTCTCTGACCCAGGATTCTTCTTAAAGGGACCGCACAGAAAACCTCTCTCACAACCACTCACTTGGGGCTCCAAGGGACAGGGAGAGAGGAGAGGACCAAAGTAGCAGGAAGAGAGTATAATCTAGGAGGCACAGGGAGAAATATTTTGAGAGAAAGCTACCCTAACCTCTGGGACGAGTCACTCCCCAAATCTGAAGTGAATATTTCTCCTGGAAACAGCAATACCAGCAAAGGGAAGCAGGACACCAGCCAAACAAGGTCTCCCATGGCACTCAAAGCAGAGTCACTTAGAAGGAGGAAGCTTTTGGGACTACAGGGTCTGAGCTGCAGCACCCCCACCCACATGGCTGAGGGCGGGCGGTGGTGGGACATGGAAGCACGGTTCTGTTGGCAAGGGCAGAAACCTGAAGGCCACCACTGAGGCCCAGGTGTGAGCTCAGTCTTGCCCGGCTGGAAAAGAGGGGACGTACAACAGTGTTCAAGCCCAGCTGTGGGCTGTCTGTAATCCAGCCTGCAGGGGAAGGGCAGAAGCCCCGGAAGGGGTGGAGAACCGCCCTTGAGCAAGGGTGCAGGAGCACAGCCTTGCTCCGCCCACAAAACCCAAGCTTGTGGCCTGACTTGGGAGCTGGCTCCTCCCAAGGGGGTGGAGCCAAGAGCCCAGAACAGGCCAAGTCCCTCTACTGAGCATGGGCATGCAGTCCAGCCCGGCCTGTGGAGCCAAGGTTTAGAGCTGTACCACGAGCGGGCTCCTCCTGCACGGGCAGGGCGAAAGCCTGAAATCAGGCAAGACCCACAGCTGAGCAAAGGTGCTTACCCCTGCCCTCAGGGCTGAGCATAACACCACCCATGGGGGTGAGGCGAAGGCCAAGGCCAACGAGGCTTGTACACCCAAGCACATGATCACAGCTACTCCTGTGAAGGAGAGGCAGAAACCACAGCAACAGTCCCAGTAGGCAGGCACCGGCAAAGCCCATACCTGAATGCCCAAGGCAGCAACAGCAGAAGGAGTGGCAGGCCTGCAGACAGACCACACCTAGGAAACACAGAAGCCAAACCCAGTGGACTCCAGTGGCCAAAACCTTCTTTTACACAGACAAAATGAAAAAGCAGAGAAATGCAACACAAATGAATCAAGAGAAATACCCAGAAAAGGACCTGAATGAGTCAGATATAACCAAATTACCAGATGCAGAGTTTAAAATAATGATTGTTAGGATGCTCAAAGATATTAGAACAACAATAGGTGGTTATTACAAACACCTAAATAAAGAGATAGCAAATATAAAAAAAGGACATTAAAATAATAAAATGAATCATTCAGAAATGACAAATACAATATCAGATATAAAGAAAACAATGGAAGGAATTAAAAGCAGGATAGATGAAACTGAGAATTGATTCAGCGAGTTAGAGGACAAGATAAATAAAGGCACAGAAGGAGAGCAGAAAAAAAAGACTCAAAAAGACTAAGGAAACTCTAAGAGAGCTCTGGGACAACATGAAGAGAAATAACATTCGCATCATAGGGGTTTCTAAAGAAGAAGAGAAAGAACAAGGAATAGAGATTTTGTTCAAACATATCATAGCTGATAACTTTCTTAAATTAAGGCAGTAAAACATCTCACAAGTTCAAGAAGCACAGAGAACTCCATTAAAGAGAAACGCAAAGAAATCTACACCAAGACACATCATAATTAAAATACCAAAGGTAAGTGATAAAGAGAAAATATTAAAAGCTGCTAGAAAAAAAAGACTATCACCTAAAAAGGAGCCCACATAAGGATGACTTCTGACTTCTCAACAGAAAAACTTGAGGCCAGAAGGAAATGGCAAGAAATATACAAAGTAATACAGAGTAAGAGCCTACAACCAAGACTACTTTATCCAGGAAGGCTATCATTTAAAATTAAAGGAGAAATGAAAAGCTTTCCAGACAAAAACTCAAGGAATTCACTACAACCAAACCAAGGCTGCAAGAAATGCTAAGGGGCCTGTTGTAAACAGATCAAAGGACAAAAGGAATATGGCAAAAGAGGAATACAGTTTTAAAGAATAAAATGCAATAAACAACTACATATCAATAGTGACCTTAAATGTAAATGGATTAAATGATCTGATCAAACGACATAGGGTAGCTGCATGGATAAGAAAACAGGACCCATACATATGTTGTCTAAAAGAGACACACCTTAAAACAAAAGATGCACATAGACTGAAGGTAAAAGGATGGAAAAAAATATTTCACGCAAATAGAAATGAAAAAAAAGCTGGGATAGCAATAATTTTATCTGACAAAATGGACTTAAAAACAAAGACTATAGTAAGAGATAAAGAAGGCCACTACATAATGATAAAGGGAGCAATCCAACAGGAAGATATAACCATTATAAATATCTAGGCACCTAATATTGGAGCACCTAAATATATAAAACAAACTTTGATAGATTTAAAGGGCAAGATGAACAGCAATACCCCGCTAACATCACTAGATTAATCCTCAAGAAAGAAAATTAACAAGAAAACAGCAGACTTAAAGGACACACTAGATCAACTTGATTTAATAGGCATCTTCAGAACCATTCACCCTAAAGCAGCAGAATATACATTCTTTTCAAGTGCTCATGGAACATTCTCTAGGCTAGACCACATGTTAGGGCACAAAAGTGGTCTCAACAAATTTTAGAAGATTGAAATCACATCAAGCACTTTTTCTGATCACAATGACATGAAACTAGAAATGAACCACAACAGAAAAGCTCAAAAACTCTCAAACACATGGAAACTAAATAACAGGTTGTTAAATAACGAATGGATTAAGAATGAGATCAAAGAAGAAATAAAAAAATTCCTAGAAACAAATAACAATGAGCATACAACTCAAAATCTATGGGATACAGCAAAAGCAGTACTAAGAGGGAAGTTCATAGCACTACAGGCATACTTTCAAAAGCTAGAAAAAGCTGAAATAAACAACTTAACCCTGCATCTAAAAGAACTAGAAAAAGAATAGCAAGTAAAGCCTTATGTAGTAGAAGAAAGACAATAATAATAAATAATAAAGATCAGAGCAGAAATAAATGACATAGAGACTAAAGAAACAATACAGAGGATCAATGAAACTAGGAGCTGGTTCTTTGAAAAAGTAAACAAGATCGATGAACCTTTTTTTTTTTTTTGTGCATAGGGATTTGTTCATAGAGTTTTTTGTTTTTTTTGATTTTTTTAAAATAATTTTATTTTTTTAATGGGGTGACATCAATAAATCAGGATACATATATTTAAAGATAACAAGTCCAGGGTATCTTGTTGTTCAATTATGTTGCATACCCATCACCCAAAGTCAGACTGTCCTCTGTCACCTTCTATCTTGTTTTCTTTGTGCCCCTCCTCCTCCCCCTTTCCCTCTCCCATTCCCCCCTCCCCCCCCCCCGTAACCACCACACTCTTATCAATGTCTCTTAGTTTCACTTTTATGTCCCACCTACGTATGGAATAATGCAGTTCCTGGTTTTTTCTGATTTATTTATTTCGCTTCGTATCATGTTATCAAGATCCCACCATTTTGCTGTAAATGTTCCGATGTCATCATTTCTTATGGCTGAGTAGTATTCCATAGTGTATATGTGCCACATCTTCTTTATCCACTCATCTATTGACGAACTTTTTGGTTGTTTCCATGTCCTGGCCACTGTGAACAATGCTGCAGTAAACATGGGGCTGCATGTGTCTTTACGTATCAATGTTTCTGAGTTTTGGGGGTATATACCCAGTAGAGGGATTGCTGGGTCATAAGGTAGTTCTATTTTCAGTTTTTTGAGGAACCACCATACTTTCTTCCATAATGGTTGTACTACTTTACATTCCCACCAACAGTGTATGAGGGTTCCTTTTTCTCCACAGCATCTCCAACATTTGCTATTACCTGTCTTGCTAATAATAGCTAATCGAACAGGTGTGAGGTGGTATCTCATTGCCGTTTTGATTTGCATTTCTCTAATAGCTAAAGAAGATGAGCATCTTTTCATATATCTGTTGGCCATTTGTATTTCTTCCTGGGAGAAGTGTCTGTTCATATCCTCTTCCCATTTTTTATTGGATTGTTTGTTTGTTTGTTGTTGAGTTTTATGAGTTCTTTGTATATTTTGGATATTAGGGCCTTATCTGAGCTGTTGTTTGAAAATATAATTTCCCATTTAGTTGGCGTTCTGTTTATTTTGTTATCAGTTTCTCTTGCTGAGCAAAAACTTCTTAGTCTGATGTAGTCCCATTCATTAATTTTTGCCTTCACTTCTCTTGCCTGTGGAGTCAAATTCATAAAATGCTCTTTAAAACCCAGGTCCATGAGTTGAGTACCTATGTCTTCTTCTATGTATTTAATTGTTTCAGGTCTTATGTTTAGATCTTTGATCCATTTTGAGTTAATTTTTGTACAGGGGGACATACTGTAGTCCAGTTTCATTCTTTTGCATGTGGCTTTCCAGTTTTCCCAGCACCATTTTTTGAAGAGGCTTTCTTTTCTCCATTGTGTGTTCTTGGCCCATTTATCAAAAATTATTTGACTATATATATGTGGTTTTATTTCTGGACTTTCTATTCTGTTCCATTGTTCTGAGTGTCTATTTTTCTGCCAATACCATGCTGTTTTGATTGTCGTGGCCCTATAATAGAGTTTGAAGTCAGGTATTGTAATGCCCCCAGCTTCATTCTTTTTCTTTAGGATTGCTTTGGCTATTCAGGGTTTTTTATAATTCCATATACATCTGATGATTTTTTGCTCTATTTCTTTAAAAAACATCATTGGAAGTTTGATGGGAATTGCATTAAATTTGTATATTGCTTTGGGTAATATAGCCATCTTGATTATATTTATTCTTCCTAGCCAAGAACAAGGTATGTTCTTCCATCTCATTATATCTTTTTCAATTTCCCTTAAAAATGGTTTATAGTTTTCATTATATAAGTCCTTTACATTCTTTGTTATGTTTATTCCTAAGTATTTTATTTTTTTTGTTGCAATCGTGAAGGAGATTATTCTTTTGAGTTCATTCTCAATTGTTTCATTGTTGGCATATAGAAAGGCTATTGACTTCTGTATGTTAATTTTGTATCCTGCGACCTTACTGTATTGGCTTGTTGTTTCTAGTAGTCTTTTTGTGGATTCTTTGGGGTTTTCGATGTATAGGATCATATCATCTGCAAAAAGTGATACCTTTACTTCTTCTTTTCCGATATGGATGCCTTTTATTTCTTTGTCTTTTCTGATTGCTGTGGCGAGAACCTCTAGTACCACATTAAATAAGAGTGGAGAGAGTGGACAACCCTGTCTTGTTCCTGATTTAAGGGGGAAAGCCTTCAGTTTAGTGTCATTTAATAAGATGTTAGCTGATGGTTTATCATATATGGCCTTTATCATGTTGAGATATTTTCCTTCTATACCCATTTTGTTGAGAGTCTTAAACATAAAATTGTGTTGTATTTTATCAAAAGCCTTTTCTGTGTGTATTGATAAGATCATGTGGTTTTTGTTCTTTGTTTTGTTGATATGGTGTATTACATTAACCGTTTTACGTATGTTGAACCATCCTTGAGATTCTGGGATGAATCCCACTTGATCATGATGTATTATTTTTTTAATATGTTGTATTCGATTTGCTAGTATTTTGTTTAGTATTTTAGCATCTGTATTCATTAGAGATATTGGTCTGTAGTTTTCTTTTTTTGTGCCATCCTTGCCTGGTTTTGGTATGAGGGTTATGTTGGCCTAATAAAATGTGTTCGGAAGTATTGCTTCTTCTTCAATTTTTTGGAAGACTTTGAGTAGAATAGGAACCAAGTCTTCTTTGAATGTTTGATAAAATTCTCTGGTATAGCCATCAGGGCCTGGACTTTTATTTTTGGGAAGGTTTTTAATGTTTTTTTCTATTTCTTCTCTACTGATAGGTCTGTTTAGGCTTTCTGCTTCTTCATGACTCAGTCTAGGAAGGTTGTATTGTTCTAGGAATTTATCCATTTCTTCTACGTTGTTGAATTTAGTGGCATAAAGTTTTTCATAGTATTCTACAATAATTCTTTGTATATCTACGGTGTCCGTGGTGATTTCTCCTCTTTCATTTTGGATTATGTTTATATGAGTTCTTTCTCTTTTTTCCTTGGTAAGTCTTGCCAAGGGTTTGTCAATTTTGTTGATCTTTTCAAAGAACCAGCTCCTTGTTCTATTAATTTTTTCTATAGTTTTTCTGTTCTCTAATTCATTTATTTCTGCTCTGATTTTTATTATCTCCTTTCTTTGGCTAGTTTTGGGTTGTCTTTGTTCTTCTTTTTCTAGTTCCTTAAGGTGGGAAGTTAAGTGGTTCACTTGGGCTCTCTCTTGTTTGTTCATATATGCCTGAAGTGATATGAACTTTCCTCTTATCACTGCTTTTGCTGCATCCCATAGATTCTGATATGTTGTATTGTCATTTTCATTAGTCTGTATATATCTTTTGATCTCTGCACTTATTTCTTCTTTGACCCATTCATTTTTTAAAAGTATGTTGTTTAGTTTCCACATTTTTGTGGGATTTTTTTCCTCTTTTTTGCAGTTGAATTCTAGTTTCAAGGCTTTATGATCAGAAAATATGCTTGGTACAACTTCAATTTTTCTGAATTTGCTGATGTTGTTTTTGTGACCCAACATATGGTCAATTCTTGAGAATGATCCATGTACACTGGAGAAAAATGTATACTCAGTCACTTTGGGATGAAATGTCCTGTAGATGTCTATCATATCCAGGTGCTCTAGTGTTTTGTTTAAGGCCACTATGTCTTTGTTGATTCTCTGTTTGGATGACCGATCTAGAGCCGTCAGCGGTGTATTGAAGTCTCCAAGTATGATTGTATATTTGTCAGTTTTTGTTTTAAGATCAATAAGTAGCTGTCTTATATATTTTGGTGCTCCTTGGTTTGGTGCATATATATTAAGAATTGTTATGTCTTCTTGATTCAGTGTCCCCTTAGCCATTATGAAATGGCCATTTTTATCTCTGAGTACTTTTTCTGTCTTGTAGTCAGCATTATCCGATATGAGTATTGCTACCCCTGCTTTTTTTTGGATGTTATTTGCTTGGAGTATTGTTTTCCAGCCTTTCACTTTGAATTTGTTTTTATCCTTGTTAGTTAGATGAGTTTCCTGTAGGCAGCATACAGTTGGATTTTCTTTTTTAATCCATTCTGCTACTCTGTGCCTTTTTATTGGTGAGTTTAATCCGTTTACATTTAGTGTTATTATTGATACTTGTGAGTTCCCTATCACCATTTTATATCTTGTTTTCTGTTAGTTTTGCATCTTGTTTGATCCTTCTCTTTCGTTTTTCTATCTTTTGTTTTTATTTGGTTGTATTCCATACATCTTTCCTCTGTTGCTATCTTTTTTATCTCATGTGCTTCTGTGGTGGTTTTTTCGATGGTGGTTACATTTGAGTAATGAAAAGGGTCCCTACCCTGTTCATTGTAGTGAACTATTTTGTGAGTACTTTTGCACTTCATCGACCTTTGCTACTGTTAATCTCCATCTACTCCTCTTCTTTCTTTTTGTTGTTGTCACAGTTTAAATTTGGTTTTATTGTGTTCTTCTTGGAGCTTTTATTTGTGGCTCTATTTTTTTTTTGTTCTTTGTATCTGATTGGAGAACCCCCTTTAGTAATTCCTGGAGTGGGGGTTTTCTGATGATAAATTCCCTCATCTTTTCTGTATCTGTGAATGTTTTTATTTCTCCTTCATATTTGAAGGATAGCTTTGATGGGTATAGTATTCGTGGCTGAAAGTTCCTCTCTTTCAGGACTTTAAATATTGGGGTCCACTCTCTTCTAGCTTGTAGAGTTTCTGCTGAGAAATCTGATGATAATCTAATGGGCCTTCCTTTATATGTTGTATTCTTCTTTTCCCTGGCTGCCTTGAGAATTTTTTCTTTGCTGTTGGTTTGTGTCAATTTCATTATGATATGCCTTGGAGTAGGTTTGTTGGGGTTAAGAAAACTCGGAGTTCTGTTTGCTTCTTAAATTTGAGGCTTTAGTTCTTTCCACAGGCTTGGAAAGTTCTCATCTATTATTTGTTTGAGTATGTTCTCCATTCCATTTTCTCTCTCTTCTCCCTCTGATATACCTATTATTCTTATGTTATTCTTTTTGATGGAGTCAGATAATTCTTGTAGGGCTATCTCATTTTTTTAAATTTTTGAGTCTCTTTCTTCTTCTCTCTGTTGTGCCTCAAGTTGCTTGTCTTCTATTTCAGTAATCCTCTCTTCTATCTGACCTGTTCTATTAGCTAAGCTTGTTACTTCATTTTTCAGCTCGTGAATTGAGTTTTTCATCTCTGTTTGATTTGTTTTTATAGTTTCAATTTCTTTGGATATATATTCTTTGTGTTCATTGAGTTGTTTTCTGAGCTCCCTAAATTGCCTTTCTGTGTTTTCTTGTATATCTCGGAGGATTTTTAGGATTTCTATCTTGAATTCTCTGTCATTTAGCTCCAAGGTTTCCAATATATTAAATTTTTTCTCCATAGATTTTTCCTCATCTAGCTGTGTTACCTCTCTTTCTTTTGTATCCATGATATTCGATTTTCTCTTCTTTAATGGCATCTGAGGGTGGTTTTGTTGATAGAATTAATGAGATTTAATAAAGAATAAAAAGTTAAAAAAATAAAAAATCGAAAAGAGTTGTTTATTTTAAAAAAAATTAATAATGAAATAAAGAAAAATAAATTAAAATAAAAATTTTTTAAAAAAGGAAATTATTCCTCCCCTCCTTTTTCCCTCTCCTCTCCCCTTTTTCTTGAGAAAATCTTGTGGTGAACTGTGAATTATAACAAACAATGCCTGTGATGGAGGGCCTGAATTGGGGAAAAGTAATAAAGCGGCAAAAAAAGGGGGGGTATGGACCCACAAAAAGCAAATAAGGAAAAAATTTGGGTCAAGAATAAAATGATTTGCTTTTAGGTGTTGGTTGTCTAAGAGTTATGATGAGAGGAATAAGAGGAAAACAGAAAAATGGAGGGACAAATTTAAAAAATACTATTGTATTTAGTGGAACAAGAACTAGATAAAATGGAGAGCCAGGGATGGGAGCACTGCTAGTGAGTTAAAAAGGTGAAGTAAAAACCCCCAAAATGCCACAAACATAAGTTTGAGTCCCAAATAAGATAATTTGTTTGTTATTGAGGTTTGAATGAGAGGAGATGTAAAGGAGAAAGGAAGAAACTAATATAGAGGGAGAAAAGAAAGTGAGAGAGAGAAAAAAAGAGGGAATCACTACAAGAAGAAAAAAGAAAGGAGAGAGAGAGAGAGAGTTAAGGGTTTTGGAGTGCAACCCTCATAGAGAGAAAGGAGGAGGAGAAAAAAGATAAAGGGAGATGTAACACTTATGGATAGTGTAGTTCAAGGAGAGGAGAGAGTAAGACCAGCAGAGAGTTAATCGGCCAAATTGGAGGAGGAAAAAAAGTATCAAAAACGAAGATAAGAGAAACAAACGAACAAATATAATAAAATGGGATAGGTTATAAAGTCTGCAGATTATTCTTGATTTTGAGAGGTTATCTTCTTGCTTTTTCTTTTCTCTCCCTCTTCCTGGTTGGTGCCTCTGTACCCCAGGTTCTGCCCCTTTGGCACGCTCAGGTAGAGGTTTGCAGTTGATAAGTCTCTATGGCAATGTCATGTATTGTGCTTTAGTCTCGTTGGCAGTCGAGGCTCATTAGCATTTATAGGCTCCGACAGTGAGAGAGTCCGTGTTCCTGGAGCCTTTCTCCTAGTCTTTCCTTCCTCAATTAGTAGCCTGATAATCCAGCTATGGGGTTGCTGCTGCCTCTGCCTGGATAGTAAGAGGCTCAAAGAGCTGGCAACTCCCCACTCTATTCCCACTCAGCACAGGGCTCTGGGTAAGGCTCAGTCAGTCAGAGCTGCTAGCATAATCAGGCGGGCTTTCCACCCACTCAAAGACCTCTGGCTCTGCCACTCTGTCCGGTAACACAGGCAGGCGCCCACTTCCGGGGCACTTGGAGGAAACTCTCATTCACTATCTGCATGCGCAGACCAGGATATCCGGCCAGCAGTCTCATGCTCTGAGTGAAACCCCCAACCGCATGGAAAAGTTGCAGCGTTGGAATTCGCTCTCACTCCATCCCCGTGCGCGGCTTTTGCAAGGCGCTGGGGCGGCCCAAGATTCCGCTTTTGCCCACACAAAGGCCCCTGACTCTGCCCCTCTGTGCGATAACACGGGCGCGCACTGCCGAGGCACTCGGAGGAATCGCTCACTTCCTATCTGCGCGTGCAAACCAGGATATGAGGCCGGCCGCGTTTCCCTCTGAGTGAAACCCTCACCAGCACGGAAAATTTCCACTGTTGGAATTAGTTCTCGCTCCCTCCCGTGCGCGGCTTTCCCAAGGTGCTGGGGCTGCCCAGAGACTCTGCCCTCGGCCCACAGAAAGGCCTCTGACCCTGCCTCTCTGTGGGGTAACACAGACACCCACTTCCGGGGCTTAGGAAGAAATCTCTCTCCCACTAACTGCGCACCAACCAGGAGAACGGGTAAAATGGCTGCTCCGCTTGTCTTTCTTTGTTTGGGTTTGGCGCGAGTGTTAGCTTGTATTGCCCAGCTTGCCACAGGATCAGTTTTTCCTCGGCTAGGATCTCCGTGCCACAGCCTGGTTCGGCCGTTTGTGCCGCGGCCTGGATCTATTCACCCCCTTTGCCCACCTCAGTTTCTATATTCACAGTTACCAGAGAAAGCCGCCCTGTTTAGGTTAGTGAGGAAGGCAGAGCATTTCTTACTCCCTATTTCCTTCAGGGTTTGGTTATATATTTAGCCAATTTTTCACTCGACCATACCTTTGGGTGTATTGCGAAGCATCTGGAGGCTCCAAGTATAGGTTTTTCTGTTTCTGGTTGAAGATCTTGTTGAGTTTTGGGGGAGATTTATCGGTATCGCTTCCTACTCCGCCATTACTCTGACATCATCTAAGATCGATGAACCTTTAACTAGACTCACCAAGAAAAAAAAAAGAGAGGACTCAAATAAATAAAATTAGAAATAAGAGTGGAGAAATAACAACTGACACAACAGAAATACAAAATATTGTAAGAAAATACTATGAAGAACTGTATGCAAAATACCTTGACAACCTAGATAAAATGGAGAAATTCCTTGAAATATACAATCTTCCAAAAATCAATCTGGAAGAATCAGAAAACCTAAACAAACCGATTATACCAAATAAGATCAAAACAGTTATCAAAAAAAACTCCCAACAAAGAAAAATCCGGGACCTGATGGCTTCACAACTGAATTCTACCAAATATTCAAAGAAGAACTAACTCCTATCCTCCTCAAGCTATTTCAAAAAATTCAAGAGGAAGAAAGACTTCCAAGCTCCTTTTATGAGGCGAGCATAATTCTGATTCCAAAACCAGGCAAAGACAACACAAAGAAAGAAAATTATAGACCAATATCCATGATGAATTTAGATGCTAAAGTTCTCAACAAAATATTAGCAAACTGGATCCAACAATATATGGAAAAAATTATACACCATGATCAAGTGGGATTTATTTTGGAGAGGCAAGGCTGGTACAATATTCGCAAATTAATCAATGTTATTCATCACATAAATAAAAGGAAGGAGGAAAACCACATGATAATTTCAATAGATGCAGAAAAAGCATTTGATAAAATCCAGCACCCATTCATGATCAAAACTCTCAGGAAAATGCGAATACAGGGAACATACCTCAACATGACAAAAGCCATCTATGACAAACCCACAGCCAACATCATACTCAATGGGCAAAAATTAAAAGCTATTCCCTTAAGATCAGGAACAAGGCAGGGGTGCCCCCTTTCACCACTCTTATTCAACATAGTTCTGGAAGTTCTAGCCACAGCAATCAGACAAGAAGAAGAAATAAAAGGCAGTCAAGTTGGAAAAGAAGAAGTAAAACTATCATTATTTGCAGATGATATAATATTGTATATAGAAAATCCCAAAGTCTAAGTCAAAAAAAACTACTGGACCTGATAAATTAATTCAGCAACGTGGCAGGATATAAAATTAATACTCAGAAATCAGAGTCATTTTTATACGCCAACAATGAATAGTCAGAAAGAGTAATTAAGGAACCAATCCCTTTCATTTTTACAACCAAAAAAATAAAGTATCTAGGAGTACATTTAACCAAGGAGACTAAAGACTTGTACTCAGAAAATTATAGAACATTGATAAAAGAAATCAAGGAAGATACAAACAAGTGGGAGCATATACCATGCTCATGGTTAGAAAGAATAAACATCATTAAAATGTCTATATTACCCAAAGCAATCTATGAATTCAATTCAATATCAATGACATACTTCAAAGATATAGATCACATATTCCAAAAATTTATATGGAACCAAAAAAGAACATGAATAGCCTCAGCAATCTTAAAAAAGAAGAATAATGTGGGAGGTATCACACTTGCTGATATCAAGTTATACTACAAGTCCATTGTACTCAAAACAGCCTGGTACTGGCATAGGACAGGCCTATAGATCAATGGGACAGAACAGAGAATCCAGAAATAAACGCACAGCTCTATAGACAACTGATATTTGGCAAAGGAGGTAAGAGCATGCAATGGAGTAAAGACAGCCTCTTTAATAAATGGTGTTGGGAAAATTGGACAGCTACCTGCAAAAAAATGAAATTAGACCACCAACTTACACCATTCACAAAAATAAACTCAAAATGGGTAAAAGTCTTAAATGTAAGCCATGAAACCATAAGCATCTTAGAAGAAAACATAGGCAGTAAGCTCTCCGAGCTCTCTCGCAGCGGTATATTTGCCGATTTATCTCCACAGGGAAGTGAAATAAAAGACAGGATAAACAAATGGGACTTTATCAAACTAAAAAGCTTTTTTTTTTAGGTCAAACTAATAAGCTTTTGCACAGCTAAAGACAATAAGTACAGAATAAAAAGACAAACTACACAGTGGGAGAACATATTTGACAATACATCTGGTAAGTGGTTAATAACCAAAATTTATAAAGAACTTGTAAAACTCAACACCAGGAAGACAATCCAATCAAAAATTGGGAAAAAGAAATGAATAGACACTTCTCCAAAGAGGACATACAGAAGGCCAATAGGCATATGAAAAAATGCTCAACATCACTAATCATTAGAGAAATGCAAATTAAAACCACAATGAGATATCACCTCACACCAGTCTGAATGGCGCTCATCAACAAAATAACACAGAATAAGTGCTGGCGAGGATGTGGAGAAAAGGGAACCCTCCTGCATTGCTGGTGTGAATGCAGACTGGTGCAGCCTCTGTGGAAAACAGTATGGAAATTCCTCAAAAAATTGAAAATTCAACTGCCTTTTGACCCAGATATCCTACTTTTAGGAATATACTGCAAGAACACCATAGAATTGCTCCAAAGGAGCACCCCCATGTTTGTGGCAGCAATATTCACAATAGCGAAGATCTGGAAACAATCCAAGTGTCCGTCAGAGGACGAGTGGATTAAAAGCTTTGGCACATATATACTATGGAATACTACTCAGCCATACAAAATGATAACATTGGATCATTTACAATAACATGGATGGACCTTGATAACATTATATGGAGTGAAATAAGTAAATCAGAAAAAACTAAGAACTATATGAATCCATACATAAATGGGACATAAAAATGAGACTCAGAGACATGGACAAGAAGGTGATGGTAACGGAGGAGGGGGGGAGGGGGGGAGGAAGGAGAGAGAGAGGGTGGGAGGAGGGGAGGGGCACAAAGTAAACCAGATAGAAGATGAGGGAAGACAATTTGACTTTGGGTGAGGGGTATGCAGTATAATCAAATGTCAAAATAATCTGGAGAAGTTTTCTCTCAACATATGTACCCTGATTTATCGATGTCACTGCATTAAATTTAAAAATAATAAAAAAATTATTGTCTACCCAAAATATATTTAAGGAAAGGAAAAAAAATGGGGGAAAAAAGAGATCAAATCCCTTTTGGTCAAATCCTCTTCTTTAGGAGCTGACTTTTGACTGACAGGAGCTTGAAGGCAAAGGTTTGAGTTAGGAAATTCTGATGTAGAATATGGTGTGATCTTAGTTTAACTAAGGTGTAGGTAGCAATGTAATGTGATGCCAAATATTACACATGATAATTCAACTAGTCATACATAGTGTATACTGCACATCTAAACTCTCTAAGTGTTTAGAGGACCCATAAAAAATTGAAATTGTTTTCCCTGAACCTGATGACTATTTTAACACATAGCTTCCAAATTCTTTATCACTCTTCTTGCTTGGAGAGGTGTGGGCAGTGTCCCTTCCCTTGAATCTAACTCTATGACTGACCAATAGAATACAGCTGAGGTGATGCTGGACTAATATACCGGTGCAGATCTTAAAAAACTAGCCACCTGTCTGTTGAGAAAGTCACTCTTGGTACTGAGTTCCATGTATTAAAGGAAAGGAACTAAGGCCTGTGACTCTTAACATGGTCTGACCTCCTAGTCAGCAGCACCAGCCACATGTGCACTAGCTTGTAAGTGCATTTCCCAGCCCCATACTGAACTACCCTTGCTGATACCACATGGAGCAGAGATAAGTTTTCACCATTAGTGAGCCATGACCAAATTGCTGTTTCCTCCTCCGAAGACCTCATGGTAGTCTTCTTCCATGTGGGATATACTGAGACATTTCTTTACAAATCTGGGAATACTCCCCCACCAGGCACTTAGTGCATTTCAGTAAGTTTGGAATTACTGCCACTACCACTATGAAAACAAGACTGATACTGTGGGAATTTCAACCAGTACCTTCATGAGCAGCTGTTCTTTTTGCATACTTAGTGCCCCTTACTCACGTCTGTTAATATCATTCTCCCTTTCCTTTGGTAAACTATTCTTCCCTAATTGATGTGCTCTGATGAAGCCGGTGAAAATGCCAAACAAAAAACTCTTCTGGAGGTAGACATGATCCCTTCCTGCTTTCAATTGTCCCACCCTATACATTGCCCATCTTCCATGTCTATGACTGAATAAGGGTGAACACAAGATCCTGGCCTATGAGAGTCTGTTAAATGGATTTGCTAAAATTTACCAACTAATTTATTACTGATGGTACTGATGACCATTCTCTCTAGTTTGAAGGTTTTCCCAACATATCCCCGACACACACAAACACACCCACACACACACACAGTTTAGAAGTAAATTTTTGTATAAATATGTATATTTTATATGATATTGCCAAGTAGCTTTCCAAAAAGTTTTGTACCAATTTACACTGTTTATTTGCATCATCAACCCTTTGTATTCTAAACTTGTCAGTTTACACTAATATGACAAGTATAAAACTATATTATTTTAATTTGTATTTTTATGATAAAAGCACATGTTCATGTTTATGATATATATTATATTAGTTATTTAATATCAACAATTCAAGTTTTATTCCTTTGCCAGTATCATGTTTTTCCATTTGTAAGCTTGTGGAATTTTCCTTTATTCTTGGTGTTTAAAATTTTCACCAGGATGTGTGAAGGGATGTGTATGTATGTTTTTCTGTTAATCTTACAAATCTTTCTTGAATTTAGGGAAATTTTCTTCTATATTTAATTTTTTCTTTTTTCCCCCTTCATTAATTCTTCTTGTAAATTGGTTTTTTTTTTAGCATGAGAGAGAGAGACCCAGAAAGACAGACAGACAGGAAGAGAGAGAGATGAGAAGCATCAACTCATAGTTGTGGCACTTTAATTGTTCATTCATTGCTTTCTCATATATGCCTTGACCAGGGGGCTCCACTGAGCCAGTGATTTCTTGCTTAAGTCAGAGACGTTGAGATCAAGTCAACTACCACAGGATCATCGCTATGATCCCATGCTCAAGCTGGTGACCCTGTGTTCAAGCTGGTGAGCCCACACTCAAGCCAGATGAGCTTGCACTCATGTTGGTGACCTTGGGGTTTCGAACCTGGGTCCTCAGCATCCCAGGCAGATACTCTATCCATTGTGCCACCTCCTAGTCAGATACTCCTGCAAATTCTAATAAACTTTTAGTTTGTTTACAGGATTTGTCTATTAAATTTTCTCTCCTAACTTTCCTTTTTAAAAAGACTTTTTAAATTCATTTTAGATATGGGAGAGAGAGAGAAAGAGAGAGAGAGAGAGAAAGGGAGGAGGAGCAGGAAGCATCAACTCCCACATGTGCCTTGATAGGGCAATCCCAGGGTTTCGAACAGGTGACCTCAGCATTCCAGGTCAATACTTTATCCACTGAGTCACCACAAGTCAGGCTCTCCTAACTTTCCTTTTTGTTTTTGATCTATGCTATTGGAAACTTCCAAACCAGGTCCTTCATAAAAAAATGGAATTGTATAGTTAAAATCTGTGCATTTCTCCAGGGGTTAGGGAGAGGGAAGGATGAGCCTAGAAGATGATTAAGGGAGAGAAACTACTCTGTATGATGCTATAATGACCGTAATGGCAATTACACTGGACATGCCATTTTATATCAGCAACAATAGTCAACCCTAATGTAGACTACAAACTTTGGGTAATGATGTGTCAATGTAGGTTCATCAATTGTCATAAATGTACCACTATGTGGGGGATGCTGATAGAGAGGCTATGTATGAGTGGAGATGGAAGGTTGTTAATATCAGAAATTTCTGTACTTTCTACTCAATTATTCTTGTGAACCTAAAACTTCTTTTTTTTTTTTAAATATATAAATTTTATCTCATTAAAAAAGAACTGTAAAAAACTATTTGAATTGATGCAAATGGTTTTCTGGTGTGTTCTGGTGAAGGTTTGATACATTAAGAATGGCAGATTATTACCTGACCTGTGGTTGCGCAGCAGATAGGGCACCGACCTGGAACGCTGAGGAATGCTTAGGAACACTGAGGAACCATGAAGAACAGTGAGAAACCCTGAGGTCGCCAGTTCAAAACCCTGGGTTTGCCTGGTCAAGGCACATATGGGAGTTGATGCTTCCTGATCCTCCCCCCCTTCTCTCTCTCTCTCTCTTTCTCCTCTCTCAAATGAATAAATAAAGTCTTTAAAAAATTTTTTTTGCTGATATTGGGTGTTCATTATACCATTCTATTTATTTGAAAGTTTTAAAAAATTATTGATATTAGAGGAAAGGAGGAGAAAGTGAAAGAGAGACATTGATTTGTTGTTTCACTTATTTATGCATTCACTGGATGATTTTCATAGATGCCCTGACTAGGAATTGAACCTACAACCTTGTTGTATTGGGATGATGCTCTAACCAACTTAGCTACCCAGCCAGGGCCATCCTGTTTCTCTTGTACATGTTCAAAATTCTCTGTAATGAAAAGAAGAAAATCAAAGCAAACAAAAAAAAAATAATTGGTTAACAATCATTTCTAGTTCTGCTATTCAGTCTGTTTAGGAAAACAAAAACAAAAACAAATGTGAGAGATAGAGAATTTTACTAGAAAGATATTGATGGCCTCCCAGAATCAGTGGAAGGCTGGGAGACCTGTCTCTTAGCAAAATCACAGAAACCAGTGCACCTCAGGCCTGACAGCAGGAGTTACAGCTATGATTTGCAGGAAAACTTTCCCCAAGGTGCTCCACTGCCAGGCCTATGATCTTTGAATGGCAAGATTTTCCCTGGGCTCTATTATAAAAATTACTACCACTGTCTAGTGGCCCTTTCCTAAACATATGTGTGGTTGCAGATTTATTGAATGGTTTTTCAGTTCACTATTATCTGAATTATATCTTTTAATATCCCTCAGAATTTATCATTTTTTAGTATAATTTACATAATACAATAAATTTTAGTGTACATTTCTGTGAGTTTTTGACCAATAAAGACCATTTTGACAATAGGTGTATAACTACCACGACAATAAAGATATGGAACAGTTTCATCATTCCAAAAATTTCCCTTGTCCTCATTTGAAGTCAGCCTCTCCACCTATCTCCCAGACCCTGGCAACCACTGATCTGTTTTTCTCTCCCTCTAGTTTTGTCTTTTCCAAATTGTCATATAAATGAAATCATACACTATGTAGCCTTTTGAGTCTGGCTTTTTTCAGTGAGCATAATACATTGATATTTATCTCTGTTGCCATCTGTATTGTTAATTCTCCCACCCCACACTGCTTTTTTTTTTTTTTTTTTTTTTTTTTGGCCTAGTAGGATTTTATTATATGGATGTACCAACATGTTTTTTTTCCATTCATCAGTGGAAGGGCATTTCAATTGTTTTCAGCTTTTTGCTATTATGAAAAAGTCACTATAAACACGTGTCTACAGGTTTTTGTGTAAACATATAAGTTTTCATTAGTCTTGGGCAATAACCTAGGATAGGACTGCTGAATCGTACAGAATGCGCATACTTAACTTTGTAAGAAATGGCCAAACTGCCAAACATTTTCTAAAGTGGTTGTGCCATTTTGAACTCCTACCAGGCAACATTTGTCTCTGCTTATGACATCCTACCTGATTTTCCTATATTGCCATACTTTTGAATTTAAAAGCTTTTCTTCTGTCATTTTATGGGATTTCAGAAGTTTGAGAAAATGACACCAAGTATTTTAAGTACCAGATCATGTCTATTTGTACTATTAATTATTTGTATTATTTTATTTGTCAATTTATTTCCCCTTACTTAATTGGGGTATTGATATTTTTTGTTCTTAATTTATTATAATATTCTTCATATATTCCAGAGACTAACATACTTCTTTTGTTGTGAAAATATTAATTGAGGCCCTGGTGAGGTAGCTTAGTCGGTTAGAGTGACGTCCCAATATGACAAGGCTGTGGATATGATTTCCAGTCAGGGCCCATACAATAATCAACCAATGAATGCATAAATAAGTGGAACAACAAACTGATGTTTAGCTCTCTCTCTCTTTCTCTCTCTAAAATCAATAAATTAAAAGAAATTATTTAAATGTTACTTGAATATCCTGCAGCTGTTATATTGATATATAACAAAATATACATATCATATATAATGATAATATTCTATTCAGCCAGAAAAGGGGAAGGAAATCCTGTCATATGCTACAGTTTAGGTGAACCATGAACACATTATGCTAAGTGAAATAAACCAGTCACACAAAGACAAATACTATATGTTTTCACTTTTGTATCTAAAGTAGTCACAATAATAGAAACAAAAAATGAAATGGTGGTAACCATAGGCTGAGAGGAGAGGGAATGGGGAGCTGTTTTTCAATGGGTATAATTTCATTGTTACAAAAGGAAAAGTTATGAAAATATGTTGCACAACAATGTGAACGTACTTAGCACTATTAAACTGTACACTTCAAAATAGTTAGGATGGTAAATTTTATGTTACATGTTCTTACCACAAATATATATATATTTCCAGTGAATCTGTGGCATGAATTTTGTTAAGAATAACCAACTCAAAAAGTTTTCAAAATCATATCACTGCAAACAGATGGAAGAAACAGTGGTAATGGGGCCATTACTCTGCTTTAAAATGTTCCCAGTGATATTTCTGACTTTAAAGATTGTTTGCTAAAGTACATTTTGAATGTTTAATAAACAATAAAAAGGCTAGAAACAGTTGGCCTGGCTTGAATCTCAGTTCTGTGGTTTGGTGGCTGTATAACCTTATGTCAAAAAAGGGCCACAAAGGGATAATAACAATACCCATTCCACAGGCCTATTGTGAGGATTAAGTGAGTTAATATATGCAAAGAATTTAGAATGTGCCTTTACACATAAAGTGCTATATAAGGTTTATTTGGACTACCACCACCCCTAGCACCACCACTACTATTATTTTTAAAGGGTTTTTGGTCACCAGTTTTAGAAACTTTTCAAAGGAAAGATACCAAAAGATGTAATCCTCTTTTTCTTAGAGATGGAAAGGGACAGGATTTGGCTACATAAGTGCTCACCGGGAAGATTTCAGTTCAGCTCTAAGGAAAGGTGACCGAAATTTGAGAACATAGTTGGGACAGAGGGCATAGAAGGGTAATCGATAAAAATATAATAATGATAATAACATTCACTGGTTTTCTGCTTTAATAAAACATGATATTCAAAAATATTAATATATCATCTAAGGAATTTGGGTGGTTATTTTTATTACACAATATATTGTTTTATGAAAGGGTTAATTGTAAGTTTTTTTTAAACCATGAGCTTTAGGGTACACTTTTTCTTTTTTAATTTTGAAGTAATTTCAAACTTAGAAAAGTTGCAGTAAGAGTACAAAGAGTTCCATATACCCTTTGCTTTGAGAGAGCATTCATGTTTTGTCAGTTGTTGCAATTATATCCTTAATAACCCGAAGGTTTCAATCCAGGAGCATGGATTTCACTCAGTTGTCATGTGTCTTTATTCTCCTTCAATCTAGAAGTTCCTCAGTGTTAGAATCCATCAGAGTCCGAAAAGACCAGGTAACAGGCTTTACTGAAAGGAAGAAAGGAATCCTGCCGGGCTGACTCATAAGGGAGAGTCGCACGCCAGGCACAGCCTGGGACCAGGCTTTAAGGGTTTTGGGGAGGGGGTTAGAAAGGGTCGTGGGGCATTTAGCCCATTGGCTGCTGGACCAAGGATGGTCTTTTATGGAAGTTTGCCAGGACTTCTCGGCTTGTGACGTCAGACATTCCTTTGTGGTTGGTCATCTGCTGCAAGCCCTGAAACAAGATTTATTAGCAGAAGAAATGAAACCTAAGACTCAGCCCTCTCTTGATTTTCGTTTCTAAAGATTACTGTGGCTGATGGTATTTTCCAAGTATTACACCACATTTCCAGTTCCACATACTCTTCAAGAATCCTTTCCTTGAATCTAGATGGGCCTGTGATTCAATGAATAGAACGCAGAGAAATAAACGTGTGGCTTCCAGGGCTGGATTAGAAAGGCCATATGACTTCTACCTTACTTGCTTATGCTTTCTGTCTGTCTCTCTCTGTCTTTCCCTTGTATACAGTCCTGAGCTGACATACAGGAATCCTGTAGCCCTGAAGCTGTGATGATGAAGAGACCAAGACCACACAGAGGCAGAGATGCCAGATGGGCCACAGCTATTGCAATCCTTAGCTTTTTGAGTCTCCCAGTTCAGGTGTCAGAGAAGTGAGTAGGAAAGGCTCAGGTGATTCTTGCTCCCAGCCTTTGAGCCATTGTAGCTGAAGCCTAGTGGAACCAGGCTCTGGGCTGTAGTGCATCTGCATTAGGTCAGAGAAGAGCTGCTTTGGCTGAACCTTGTCCAAAATGCTGTAAAGTAAAAAGTGCTATTTTAAGCCACTAAGTTTTAGCGTATTTGCTACAAAGCAGTAGATAACTGGAACAATTACAAATCCATTATTTTGTGGAATGTGCCTAAAGTTTATTTACAATTAGATTATACATTTTAGGCAAGACACCACTGAAGTAACACTGTGCTCTACTCAATGTATTCATCAGATGACACATGATGTTGATTTGTTCCACTACTGTTGATGTTAACTTTGATCACTAGAATAAGGAGGTATCTTCAGGTTTCTCCACTGTGAAGTTGCTCTTTTTTTCTTGCATAATTTATAACTTTTGTTGGGAGAGACTTTGAGACAATGTAAATAAAACCTGTTCATATCCATTTTCATTCACATATTTTATATCCATTCTCTTTGTCTGAATTTATTATTTCTGTAATGATTGCAAAAATGATTTTTTTTAGTAAGAGACAGAAAGACAGAGACAGAGACAGAGAGGAAGGGTGAGATATGAGAAGCATAAACTTGTAGTTGCGGAACTTTAGTTGTTCATTCATTGCTTTCTCATATATGCCTTGACTGGTGGACTCCAGCCAAGCCAGTGGTGACCCCTTGCTCAAGCCAGAAACCTTGAGCTCAAGCTAGTGACCTTGGGCTTCAAGCCAGCAACCTTTGTGCTCAAGCCAGTGACCATAGAATCATGTCTACGATCCCACACTCAAACCACTCAAGCCAGCAACCTCGCGCTCAAGCTGGTAAGCTTGTGCTCAAGCCAGATGAGTCAATGCTCAAGCCAGCAACCTCAGGGTTTTGAACCTAGGTCCTCAGCATCCCTGTTCAACATTCTATCCACTGTGCCACCACTCGGTCAGGCAAAAAATGATTAATTTTTTAATTCAATTATTCCTTTGACCTTTATTAGTTGACAGTTGGCCCAGTAGATAGAGTGTCGGCCTGGTGTATGGATTTTCCAGGTTTAATTCCTGATCAGGGCACACAAGAGAAGCTACTGTCTGCTTGTCTCCCCTTTCCCCTTCCCTTCTTTCCTGCTTCCCCTCCCATAGTCAGTGGCATGACTGGTTTGAGCACTGGCCCTGGGTGCTGAGGATGGCTTGGTTGGTTTGAGCACAGCAGCCTCAGGTACTAAAAATAGCTCGATTGATTCAAGTATCAGCCCAAGATGGAGTTGCTGGGTGGATTCTGGTCCGGGGCACATGTGGTAGTCTATCTCACTATCTCCTCTCCTATAAGTTAGAAAAAAAGAAAAGGAAAAAAGAAAAAAGGGTTTCTATCCATTTAATCATTAATTTATTTATGCAGTCATATAATGATAGATTTCTAACTTAATCAACAGATATAACCATTATATCATTGTTATTTATTTTGATATCCTGTCCCATATTTAGCCAGTAAAAGTCCTCTCAGACTGACTCCTGTGTCCCTCTGACATGGCCCCATTATTTTCTGAGCACTTCCTTACTTTCTGGCACAAAAACATGTTCCTGGTCACCTTGTCCTTGCCTTGGTCTTGAAATGAGCCATTTCTCCACAAAGCCCTGGTTCCTCTTGCTGGAGAATTTAGACACTATTTAGAACTAAGTGAAAATGATATATAAGAATTTCTGGGATATCACTAAAACAATACTTATGGGGAAATTCACAGAGGTAAATATCTATAGTAGAAAAAAATGTCTCGAATCAATGATCTCAGATTCCAACTTAAACTAGAAAAAGAAGCAAATTAAACACTAAGCAAGCAGAAGAAAAAAAAAAGATCAAAGTTGAAATTAATGTAATAAAGAGCAGAAAAACAATAGAGAAAATGAAACTAAGAGCATTTTTTTGTGTGTGACAGAGACAGAGAGAGACAGAGAGAGGGACAGATATGGACAGACAGGAACGGAGATGAGAAGCATCAATTCTTTGTTTTGGCACCTTAGTTGTTCATTGATTGCTTTATCATATGTACCTTGACCAGGGGGCTACAGCAGAGTGAGTGACCCCTTGCTCAAGCCAGCAATCTTGGGCTCAAGCTGGTGAGCCTTGCTCAAACCAGATGAGCCCGTGCTCAAGCCTGAGACCTTGGGGTTTCAAACCTGGATCCTCCACATCCCAATCCGACGCTCTATCCACTGTGCAACTGCCTGGTCAGGCTAACAGCATTTTTTAGGAGGATCCATAAAACTGGTAATCTTATAGGCTGATGAGAAAAAATAGAGAAAACAGAAATTACCAATATTAGAAATGAGAAGGTTGATATCACTGCCGATCCTATATATTAAAAGAATAATAAGATATTATAAATAATATTATGAATAACATTATGCCTATAATTTGACAACTTAGATGAAACTGACAAATTCCTTGAAAAACTCAAATTGCCTACGTTCACTCAAAAAATAATAGAAAAGACAACCTAAAGAGTCATATTTAAAAAGAGCCCTATGTCTATTTTTACAAATAAAATTTGCATCAGATGATGTATTTATAGAATGGTACACCTGAAACCTACATAATGTTATTAACCAATGTCACCCCAATAAATTCAATTTAAAAAAATAAAATAAATATAGCTCTAAAAAATAAAATTTTTAGTTCAAAAGCTTATTACAAAGAAAACGTCAGGCTCAGATGCTTTGTTGGTGAATTCTACCCAAAAGTTAAGAAATAAATAAAACCAATTCTATACCAACTCCTTAAGAAATAATTCTGCACAAAATCTCCACTTTATTCTTTGAGGCCAGCATTACCCTGATACTAAAACCAGTCAGAGACATTACAATAAAACTACAAACTGATATTCATCATGAACAGAGATGCAAAAATTTAGAATAAAAATGTTAGCAAATCCAATTGAATATATAAAAAGAAAAACATGTCATAATTACTTTATTTTTTATTTACCAATTTTAGAGAGAGAAGAAGGGAGACAGAGAGAGAGATATAGGAACATCGTTGGGGATTGAACCAGCAACCTCTGCACTTCAGGACAAATCTCTAACTAATCAAGCTATCTAGCCAGGGCTACCTCATGATTACTTTAAATTTATCCCAAGAATGCAGGGTTGGTTTAACATTTCAAAATCGATTAATGTGATTTACCACATTAATAAACTGAAAAAAGCAACACTATATAGTCATTGCAATAGACACAGAAAAGCATTCAACAATATCCATTCATGATAAAAATTCTCAGCAAAATAGGAATATAAGTGTGGGTCAGCTGCATTAGGCTTGCTCTCTAGTTTACTGGCTGTAAGCCCTTTGCTTGATTGGGATATGTGTGGCTATGCCACGTGTGTGTGGCCTATATAAGGCTGTGGGTACTTGTGCTCAGGGGATTGTGGATGGCAGATTGCCTGCCCAGCACTGTGAAGGGCCATTTTTGCTGTTCGTTTGCCTGAGAAGAGGTTTTCCCCTGCCTGTGTGCTTGTCTGCCATTGTGAGACTTTATTAGATGGAATGGCCCAATGCTTTTCAGCTCCACAATTTCTCTACTATCTGCCCAAATCCAATGTGGATCTGCCTAGCCTTGGCCACCAGCATTACATCTGGTATAGTGGACAAGATTTGGAACAGATTGGTATGGAGCCACCGACACCCCTGAAGGGTGGAATAGAGGAGTGGCTGTTCCCAGTGGCTCTCTTGTTGGGGACTGTGAGCTGGATGTTTTTTATAATCCTGCGAGAAGAAACCAAGAGCTCTGTGTGTGAGGCTGTGTGAGGTTGAAAGCTCCAGAATGAGCTGCAGACTGAGTGGCAATAATGTCATAAACTGGAGTGAGTGCTGGAGAAGGAGGCTGACCAGGTTCGAAAGCTGCAGTGTGAGATGCAGGCTGAGTGCCAATGGTGCCTGGAACTGGAACGGTCTCTGGAGAAGGAATGGCAGTTTCCCGAGTTGCAGTTTGCCCTGGAAGCAGAACGTTGGGACTGGCAGCTGTTGGAGAGACAAATGCAGGTTTGAGAGCTTGAGTTTCAGCTTCAGGCCAAGAGCTGGCACCCACAGGAGCCAAAACAGGCGTGGAATATGGAGCTGAATTCCTGCCAGTGGATTGGCTCTGAGTCAGCAGGAGCAGGCGTTTCTAACTCCTCTTCTGAAGGGGAGGCTCAGGCTGCAACTCCTCTTCTGCAGGCTCAGAGCCCAGCTGGTGGTCACCCAAAGGGTAAAATCCCAGCAGCAAAGAGTCCCTCAGGGGCAGGCACAACCCCCTCCCCAGGTAGTGGAGCACTCTATGGTCCGACCCTACACCCAGGCAGAACTGATGAAGTTGGGGGTGCAATTCAGGCAGGAGCCCACTGAGCCCCTAGCAGCCTGCTTGCTGCAGTTGTAGGACATAGAGGTGGAAAGCATCATGGTCTCTGGAACAGAGATGGACTGTAAGGCTGTGAGGGCTGCTGCCTGTTGTAACCCTCCAACAAGCAAGAGAAATGGGCCTGTGAAAGTTACCCAAACACAGATGTGGGTAGATTTGATTGCAGCCAGGGCAGATAAGAAGAAATTAGATTGTAAGCCTAATAAAGTCTTGTTGGAGCTTTGGTGGCAGCTTGAATAAGAACAGAGGTTCTGCTGAAGTAAGGGAAGCAGGTGGCCCCAGCATCTGCCAGGAAAATGGCTGGTGTTCAGGTTGCAGGATCCCCAAGACCAGTTGTTCCAGTTTGACTAGGGGGAAGGTCGAGGGACCTATCCAACAAAGACAGGAAGGGGGCTGAAGAGCCTATTTGTGAAATTCACAAATCTACTTCTAATGTGCAGAGCTTGGTAATTTGCACAGACAGCTGGGCTGTCTATCATGGACTGATCATTAAGTGGTATAATGGACTCTTGGACTGAAATCAGAGGGATGTACTGACTCCCTTGATGGATGGACACATTGCTTGTGAACAGTACTATGAGAGACCCTGATAGGGTGGGGGGGCCCACGGCACCTCTGGAGGCCCTCTTGCACCGGGAAGCTGATATCATCCAGTTGCAGAGATGCACCAAGGACACTTTACGGTTTCTATGGACACATCCCTGGACTATACAGGCCTTCCCACCAGAGGCAGATTTAACAGCAGGCATACCTGGCGTGTGCCCTGGGCTCCAACTTCTGAAAGGTCCTGCAAAACCCCAACTTTACATTTTTTTCTAATGTAAGGGGCCCAATATTTTCTTCTGCGCCCGGGGCCTCAACTGACCTTAATCCACCTCTGCCTCCCACCTACCATCGAGTAGGGAGTTAGATGTGGGACTATTCCCTGGGCAAAGTGCTCAGGGAAACATTGTGAAGGGCACCTTTGTAATTATTGTGTAACTTTTGCTATTGCTGTAGTGTCTGTTTCCTGTCATGTGGAATGTGAGGCAGCTGTGTTAGGTTTGCTCTCTGGTTTACCAGCTGCAAGCACTTTG
This sequence comes from Saccopteryx bilineata, assembly GCF_036850765.1. Lineage (NCBI taxonomy): Eukaryota > Metazoa > Chordata > Mammalia > Chiroptera > Emballonuridae > Saccopteryx > Saccopteryx bilineata. The sequence goes on along the minus strand of NC_089491.1, from coordinate 166,237,422 downwards.
ATTGGTGCCTGAGCCTGTGGCTGTGCTATGTGTGTATGGCCCATGTAAGGCTATGGGTGCTTGCGCTTGGGGGATTGCGGATGGCGGATTGCCTGCCCGCCACTGTAAGGGGCCATTTTTGCTGTTCATTTGCCTGAGAAGAGGTTTTCCCCTGCCTGTGTGCTTGTCTGCCATTGTGAGACTTTATTAAACAGAAAGGCCCAACACTTTCCGGCTCCGCAGTATCTCTAGTCTGCCCAAATTCAACATGGATCTGCCTGGCTTAGCCACTGGCTTCACAATAAGGAAACTTCCCCAGTTTATCATGAACAGCATCTATGGAAAACCTACAGCTGATGGGTGAAAGACTGAATATTTCTTTCTAATATCACAATGCCAATGAGATTGAGCACAGAAATTTGGGAACTTCTGTTTCAGATTTGATGACTTTGGGGCCCAGTATCCCCACTAAACAATTAACTGGGGAGTGCAGAGTTAATATGGATCTAGAGCTCAGAAGAGAGCTGTCAAAACACGGAGCCTATTAGGGGTATTTTTTTAAAGATTTTATTTATTGATTTTAGAGAAAGGAGGGAGAGAGAAAGGCGGGGCAGAGGTTGGGGGCAGACAGGAAGCATCAACTCATAGTTGCTTCTAACATGTGCCTTGACCAGGCAAGCCCAGAACCCCGAACTAGCAACCTCAGCATTTCAGGCCAATGCCCATCCACTGTGCCACCACAGGTCAGGCTTAGGGGTATTTTTTTTAAATCTTTTTAAAAAAATGAAAAAAATTTTTTTTTTATTTTTCCAAGTTGGAAACGGGGAGGCAGACTCTCGCATGCATCCCACCAGGATCCACCCGGCACGCCCACCAGGGGGCGATGCTCTGCCCATCTTGGGGCGTCTCTCTCTCACAATCAGAGCCATTCTAGTGCCTGAGGCAGAGGCCACAGAGCCATCCTCAGCGCCCGGGCAAACTTTGCTCCAATGGGAGGCTGTGGGAGGGGAAGAGAGAGACAGAGAGGAAGGAGAGGGGGAGGGGTGGAGAAGCAGATGGGCGCTTCTCCTGTGTGCCCTGCCTGGGAATCGAACCCGGGACTCCTGCACAGCAGGCTGACGCTCTACCACTGAGCCACCTGGCCAGGGCCCGGCTTAGGGGTATTTTAAAGCAAGTCTGTATCTTTAAACAAGTGCCCCAGAGCAACACAGGTGAAGAGAAAGATGATAAAAGGGTTAGGAATGGAAATCCTAAAACAAAACAAACAAAGCCTCCTTCTGTAGGAAAGAAAAGGTAACCAAGAACAATTCTAGAGGTAAAAAGGTAGTTCTATGGTGTATTGTAAGGAAAATTCAATCTCAAGAAAGAGGGAGGGGTCAACAGTCAAAAGTTGCAGAAGAATATATGATATAAAGATTGTGGTACAATGCTGATATTCATAGCCATATACATAAGTGACCACTAGAATGTTGAAACTAGGCCTTATCTAACACAGATGGTATTTAGCTGATTCTTAATGCTGACTGGCACATCACATTTCTTTCCATTCTGGGTGAATGTTGATGCAAGTTGAGGCTCTTCTATTGGTACCTACACTGTTTTCTTGATTGTTCATGCAGACCTACTGTAATGTTGCTGGTCAAGGATAGGCAGGTTCATATTGGATTTGGGCAGATGGTAGAGGAACTATGGAGCCAGAAAGCATCCAGCCGTTACCTGTTTATTGGAGGCTCGAAGAGAGGAGATGTGAGAGCAAATAAGCAAAGGAAAATTGCACCTCACCCTGGAGAGTGATCTGATAGAATCACCTGGAGGGAAAGCAGCCCTAGCTTTTCAAACACACACACACACACACACACACACACACACACACACACACACACTTGGTTTTCTGCCACATGCTGATGCACTAATCATGCAAAGTACTTGCAGCTGGGAAATCAGCGAGCAAGCCTAACAGCTATTTTCTCCACACTTACCAAGAGAATTCAGTATCTGTGACTTTAGAAAGTTCAAGCATCCAATTCTCAGCTAAAAAGTGGGTTAAGTGAAATGCTTTTGTTGAGCCAGAGGCCCATTAGAGCCTTAGGCCTTTTGGGCCTGTAAATATTGTACTATTAAAGATTTGAGATCAGAGACCCATTACCCTATACTGAGAGTGGAGAGGTACATTATCTCACTGAGCCTCAATTTCCTCATTAGTTAAAAAGTGGATCAGAACCTCAATCCTATTGCACTAATTTCATGGGGCTCGGTAGGATAAAATGAGTTTTTGGAAGTCAGGGTTGGCTCACTTTGGCTCTTTAATACCCACATTAGAACCTGACACAGCCTGAGCTCAGCAAATTTGGCTCTCTGCAACTGAGTATTTGTTCAAAAGCTTTGCTAGCTGGAAGCTGTTCCAAGTGTTTTTATTCCCCAGCCCCAAGTTAGTCCCTCAGGTGACCAAATTCAAAGCAATACCTCGTCTTATCAGGTGCCAAAAAGTAGATGAAAGGTCTGCAACCCATCCTTCAGCAAACAATCCAAATAAAATCATTGTGCAAAATTAGCTTCAAGGCTAGGCCTCTGGCCCAGCTTCCCACCTGATTGCCTCTCTCAATTCTCTTCCTTTTGGTAGTTCTGCACCCGTTGGGGAACCTTTGAGGGACCTAAGTGATCAGAGCTCACTCCGATATGTCTTGAGACCTCACTACCACTCTTCAAAGCAGTCTTGGCCTTCTCCAGGTTCCCCAAACCTGAGATGAGGCCGCGCACTGGCTAACAGTTCCCCTCGGGGCCCAGCTCTCTAAAGGCTCCAACTCTGCTGAGTCAGCCTTTTCTCCCCTCGATCCGGGGCTGCAAGTAGGCGAGAGGACAGCACCTTGGCCGCGGCTTAGGTTTTCCTCGGGGGCGGGCCTTACCGGTGGGGATGGGGCGGGGCGCCACGGACCCCGCCCCCTAGAGCCGGCCGCCGCCCTGCGCGGGAGCGGGGGAGCCTTCCGGGCGCCGCGGGCCCCTCCTCCCAGGGGCAGCCCGGACGTTGGCAGGGACGCGGCCAGTTACTTTCCTAGGGGCGGGGCCTGGAGAAGGCGGGGCTTGGAGGGCGGTGAGGACACTCGTCGCGGTCCCGCCTCCCGTGGGCGGGCAGGGTTTCCTTTCCCCGGAGCTGCCTCAGCCTCCGCGGCAGGGCGGACCCGGAGGGAGGGCCTTAGCACTGAAGTCCCGCCTCCTGAAACGGACTGGCTGAGCCGCGGCAGCGAGCGGGGATTGCCGAGGCTGCCCCGGGACCTGACGGGCTCTGGCTCCTCCCAGCAGCCGGTCTGCGGAAGCAGGAAGCGCGCTGCGTGTGCGCCGCTGGGCTCCTCTCCCCGGCGCTGCGGCCCGCGCTCCGCCGCTGCTGCTGGATCCGGCCCTCCGCTGGCGGCCGGCTTATCTCAGCTCCGGCCCGCTCCCAACCAGGCCTGTTCTCAGTCGCGGCCCGCGGCGTCGGCCCGGCCAGCCCTCTCCCGCCTCGGCCTGATGGCTCTGTGCAATGGAGACTCCAAGGTCAGTTTCTGGGGTCCCTGCCTCACCGCCTCCGGACGAAGGCCAGGTTCTGGGGCCCTTCCCCGCCCCCTCCCCCGAATCCGCACAGACTGGGGCCCGGGCAGCGGCGCATGGGGGCACCGGCCGGGGCCTGCGGCGTGTCTGCTCCCCGAGGGCGGCAGGTGCTTTGTTGATTCTGTCCTCGTGCGGGGTTCTTGCGCCCGCCGAGCGTAGGACGACGGGGAAGGCGGCAGTTCCTGCGGCTCCGCCGCCGGTCGTTGCCTCTCCCGCGGGGCTGTGGGAAGCCGAGCCCGCGCCGCGCACACGGCCCGAAGGTGGGGGCAGGGATGTGGGCGGGTGTGTGGGAGGGGGCTTCGTCTGGAGGCTGGGTTTCCGCCGAAGGCAGGGCATGATCCGGGCCTCGCGTGGGGAGATGGAGTTGGGCTATGCCGCTGCCCTCGGCGGGGCCCGCCTCGTCTGCCCACGCCAGCTTCGAGGTCGCCAGCCTCGAGGTCCCGCGCGGCCAGGCGGGGCCTCGGCGGGGCCTCGGCGAGGCCGCGTGACTGCAGCGCCCCCCCCCCCCCCCCCCCCGACCCCGGGTCAGGACCGGTAGCCCAAGGGCTGTTCCCTCTGTTTCCCTCCCCCATTCTCGGAAGGAAGGAGCGTTTCCAACCCCGCCCTCACCAGCTCTTTATTTCTTACGTTTGTTTGCGACTCCCGGCGGGGGGTGGGAGGCCATCTCCGGTGCGCTGGTGACTGCTGCCACGTCGAAGAGTGGGGAAGTCGGGAGTCCCGGGATGCTGGGAAGTTGCTAACCCGATGTGCCGAGCGGGAGAGCTTGTTTGGGCCTCTGCGGGGCTTCACCCACCTCTAGCTCACTTTTTCTTTAGACCTTTCATCTCGCTGCTGAATTAAGCACCTTTGCTTTCATTTCCGTAGTACAATTTAAGTTGGCCCGGAATTCTTTAAGACCCTCACTTAAGTCAGTTTCATCAGCGGGAAATGGCGCTGTTTTGAATTGCGATTTGTTTGAGCAAGAGGTACCTCCTATACACTGCTTAGGGTCTGACTTTAAGAACTTCATTAAACTTCTTTAAATTCTAAACGTCAGATGGTGTTGTAAGTCAGGTAGTCCCGTCTTATTTAGGCAGTATTCTGTTACAAAGGTGGTGCCTAAATGTCACATTTTAGTGGGTCCTCTTCATGAATGCTTGCATAGTATATAGTAAACATTCAGATAGTGTTTGTTGAATATGTGAATGACGATTGTAAGGTAGCTGATACTTACTCTTAAACCCAGGAAACTGATTCTCAAACTCGTTGGAATTTTTTGTCAGGATTAAATAGGTGAATTAAGATGCTGAAACCTTTAGTTTCTGACCACAGAATGTAAACCTAATGGTACAGCTCTTTCTGTACACAAGTTAACAGAACATTTATCTCTTAATGATTGATTGCTATATTGATTGGTTCAGAGAGTGAATAAGAGAAACATCGGTTTGTTGCCCCCTTATTTGTGCATTCATTTTATGTTCTCTGACCTGGATGGACCCAGCAACTTTGACGTTTTGGGAAGATGCTCTAACCAACTGAGCTACCAGGTCATGACCTCTTCTCTTTATTTTGAACTTACAATGTAAACATTCAGCTTTGTCCTGGAAGAAGAAATAACTATTATTAGAAGGACTCAAACCTGATTTTGCCAAGTGTGTGGTGATTCAAGAAGAATATTTTCACAAAATGAAGTAGCAGAAGAAAGTTTAAGATAAGAGATCCACCTGGAAATTTTCCATAGCTTACCACTGAACCACCTTTTCCTCTGGAGGGAAATACAAATACTAGACCTAAGCTTAATTTTGTACATCTATTGTGCCTCAGACAGTTGTGTGAAAATCCTAGTTCATAAAGTGAGGAAAGAACTGATTTTGATTCCTATTCTGGTACATTTCAGTTTTTATCAGAAGTTTCTAGAGTGAGTTTTGTTTTTATTTTAAACAATACAAATCTGGCCTGACCAGGCAATGGCACAGTGGATAGAGCATGGGACTGGGATGCAGAGGACCCAGGTTTGAGCTCTGAGGTCGCCAACTTGAGCATAGGGTCACTGGCTTGAGCGTGGGCTGTAGGCATAACCCCATGATCGTTGGCTTGGGCCCAAAGGTTGCTGTCTTGAATCCCAAGATCACTGGCTTGAGCCCAAGGTCGCTGGCTTGAGCCCAGGTCACTCAGTCTCTTATAGTCTCCCCCCATCAAGGCACATGTGAGAAAGCAATCAATGAACAACTAAGGTACTTCAAAGAATTGATGCTTCTCATCTCTCTTCCTGTCTGTGCCTATCTGTCCCCTGTCTGTCTCTCTCTCAAAAAAAAAAAAAAAAAAAAAGAGATTTGAGAGAGACTTAATCTGTAAAAGCATTTGGGCTGTTTTCATTAATTTTATCCATCTAGCATCATTTTAGAGCCAGAAAGACCTTTATGTGTTCCAGCTTCCTATACTGAAAAAACATAGCTTTAGTTAGAACCTAGTTTTTTCTTTTCTTCAGGGCTACTTTGGTTAACCATCCAAGGCAAATGTTTTTGTTTCCTTAGTTATGGAGCTGATACAATGTCATTTAGTTAAAATCTTAATATAAACAAGAGCATGGGCAGATATTCTTTCACAATATTTTTGGGCTGTTGGTCAAGTTTCCCATGTTGTGGCCTTATCCAAGCTTCAGACTTGCTTGGTTGGAGGAGTGGCACTTGCCTCACCTTCACTGAAATATTAAGTGGGGTATATCATAGTTGGATTAAAGTTGTTTTATAGATACTTATTGATGTTAGAAATTTAAATTTGGCATTTTTAAGGATAAGTTTTTGTATTGAATGGAATGAGGTTTCTAGCTGGTATGCGCTGAGAGTTAACTCTTTTTTATAATCCTATAGTATAGCGGTAGAGCGTCGGCCTAGCGTGCGGAGGACCCGGGTTCGATTCCCGGCCAGGGCACATAGGAGAAGCGCCCATTTGCTTCTCCACCCCTCCGCCGCGCTTTCCTCTCTGTCTCTCTCTTCCCCTCCCGCAGCCAAGGCTCCATTGGAGCAAAGATGGCCCGGGCGCTGGGCATGGCTCTGTGGCCTCTGCCTCAGGCGCTAGAGTGGCTCTGGTCGCAATATGGCGACGCCCAGGATGGGCAGAGCATCGCCCCCTGGGGGGCAGAGCACCGCCCCTGGTGGGCGTGCCGGGTGGATCCCGGTCGGGCGCATGCGGGAGTCTGACTGTCTCTCCCTGTTTCCAGCTTCAGAAAAATGAAAAAAAAAAAAAAAAAAAAAAATAATCCTATAGTATATTTTTTTCAAAGGTCAAAGATAGTTCTGTTTTTGCTTCAAATTTTGTTCTATATTAAGATTTCATCTAGAATGGAAGAGTTATTACAGACAAATGGAATGTTTCTTATTATCTCTTCTTAGATTTGAGAGGTTTTGAAATTTCTGTAGGAACTTCTGATGATCTAGCTTTCAGTGTGGGCCAACTTGTTGCTTAAGGAAAATAATGGTCTTTTAAGAATTTTAAGAAAAATATAGACTTGTCCTATGATTGTTGAAAGTGTTTGGTATGATTTTTTAAGGCCATTTAATGAATTATATTACAAAGATCCTCTTTGATATAGTGAATAATTATTTGCTATCCACAGTAATTAAAAATTTGCTTCATTATGCTACTTAAACTATTTTCATGACTCATACTAACCTAAACTCGGTTTAGATGCTCAAAGTTAATTAAATCCTCAAGGTTAATACATAATTCTGAAGCACTTGGTGAATCAATGAAAAAGTAATTGTTTCATTGACTTTTAACCTTTGTGTAGTATATATAGTTCTGGATTGTGTTGAATATTCTTTTCTCTATGCTTATTGTGGAATAGAGATGTTTCTGTATTTGCTCAAGAATCACAGTGGTTCAAAAAATAGTTTTACTTTAATAATAATGTGATATTAGTTGTTTTGCTTTGTTGGTGGACCTTTGCCATGGCTTTGGGTTCATGGTTTTGAGGACCCAGAAGATGCTTTATATAGTTATGTCTGCATACTCCCTAATATTATAAGGTATACTTATTATAGTAAGATGAACATATATTCTCTTAATCTAGAGTATTTAATTTGTAAAAGAAGGTGCTAAAATAACTTAAATTTCTAATTGCTGTAAAATAAAGTTTCCAAACAAAATAAATTGTGGATTTACACAATACAGTAAATAAATAAAAGCAAAACTCTCAAAGCATGAGTGCTCAGATTACTCTTTGTTCAGAAACACATGGTGTCTCTTTTCTGCATATACTTTCCTAATACTTTATTCACATTTCCCATTGACTCATATGATGGCAGGCAGCCTTACATGCTCAGGAATGGCTGTAACTCTAATGGCAGGTACACCAAATGACTGGCGGGGGTAGCAACTTCAAACATTTCTCCTGTTAGCATCCAGGATTGGATAGAGGTAGTACCCCTAGTTGCCAGTGTGCAAGTGATACTTGGTTTTATCAGGAAAGAGTGATATGTTATCAAGGGTTGGCTTCAGATTGAACCAGAAGTTAAAGTGAGAACTCTGTTTACTGTACCTGCATTCCAGAGTACTAGACAAAGGATGGCAGAAGGTAGAAATATAGAGTGAAACTATAACAAATCTATCTTACTTTGATGCTGTTATTAATAATAATATGTTAAAAAGTAAAAGCACATGAGATGTTCAGCTGGGTAAGATCTGGGAATAGCAGTTGTAAGTTAGGACAGCACTGGGAAAACTGTGCCCCATTGCCACTCCAACTACAGAGTACAAGTCCTGATTTTGGGTCTGGATTTCTCTATTAACATGTATTTACAATTTGGCTAAAATTCAAGCCTAATGTGTATACACTAGTATAATTGTTTTTCTGAGTTAATGACTGTGCTAAGAGAGTTATCCTAAAATTCACATTACTTGTTTTCTAAAAGTTGAGAGCCAGCAATGTTGAAACTAACTGAAAGGAAAAATAATTTGCTCTAAACTGCCATAAAATTTGCAGAGGATATTTCCAAACCTTTAAAGTTGCCTGGGTGTTTAAACTTTTAAAGCTGCCTGGGCGTTTAAAATTTTGTCAGTTACTCCCGTTTGTCATTTGTAGTGGGGAGAACAGAACCCTTCCTATCTCTTTGATTATAGCCATCATAGTGTGTATGAAGTAGTATCTGATTGTGGTTTATATTTGTGTTTCTCTAATTACTGATGTTGAACATCTTTTCATGTGCTGTTGGCCATTTGTATGCTTTCTTTTGAGAAATATCCTCAGATCTTTCTGCCCATTGTGAAGATGGGTTATTTGTCTTTTTACTGAGTCTTAAAGTTCTTTATTCTAGTAACAAGTCTCTTACGTCAAGTAAGATTTGCAGATATATTCTGCCATTCTGTGGGTTTTTTCACTTTCTTAATGGTGATCTCTGATGCATAAATGCTTTAAATTTTGATGCAGTTCATCTGTTTTTTCTTTTGCCATTTGTGTTTTTGGCATTATATCTAAAACATTGTCTAATTCAAGATTATGAAGATTTGTGTAATTGCCTATATTTTCTTCTAAAAGTTTTATACTTTTAGCTCTTACATTTAGATCTTTAATCTGTTTTGAGCTATGTTTTGTATGTGTTATATGGTAAGGTACCACTATTATTCTTTTGTTTGTGGCTATCTAGTTGTCCCAGTACCAGTTTTTGGAAAAGACTATTATTTGTTTCTTTGTTGGAAATCAAATGGAAATCAATTCCTGGTCAGGGCACACAGGAGAAGCAACCATCTGCTTCTTCCCTCCCCATCTCTCTCTCTCTTTCTCTTTCTCTCTCTCTCTCTCCCTCCTCCTCCCACAGCCATGGCTCGAATGGTTTGAGCAGAGTTGGCCCTGGCCACTGAGAGTGGCTCCATGGCCTTGCCTGAGGTGCTAAAAATAGCTCAGTTGCCAAGCAATGGAGCAGTGGCCCCAGACCAGCAGAGCATTGCCTGGTAGGGGCCTCCCCATTTCTCACTTAATAAAAAATATAATAAATGAATAAACTTTATATCAGTGGAATTATACAATGATTCTGCCTTTGTCAAAGCATAATCTTTTTGAGATTTAGCTATGTGTTATATCAATAGTTCATTCCTTGTTATTTTTGCATAGTGTATCTCATTATATGGATATATTAGATTTTATCCTTTCACATACTGTTGATGGCCATTTGGATTATTTCTAGTTTTTTGGATATAGGTGTTCTTTTCTTTTGGATGAATATCTAGGAGTAGAATTGCTGGGTCAAAGGATAGTTCCTGCAAGAGATAAACCTTGGTTTATTACAACAAACTTGAAAAATGTTTTTATTAGAATATTTTATAATTTATAGTAACGCTTAAGAATATTTTAAAAGCACCTGTTCAGCTGTATTTTAAGGGAACTAATATGTGGTTTGTGGTCAAACAGGTAATTTTAGATTGGCTTTATAAATATAAAAACATGTACCAGTAGAAATGAAACACTTTATTTGATAGTAGCAATCTGAATTTTAAAATCAAAAGTAATGTGACAATAAAACTGATGAAAATAAATAGAATTGGAAGTGCTCTGGGTTAAACAAGGTAAGATTTTTTTTATTGTTTTTAATGCAACCTTGTATTGGTGCAGTACTTTCATATAAAACTATTTTTAGGTATTTGATAAGAACACTTCTATCAATTGTCTATGAGGTTTAGTATCCTGTCTGGTATGGTGTATCTTGGGCTCACCAGGCCTAGCTGTTTCGGGGGTCTCCAAACTTTTTACACAGGGGGCCAGTTCACTGTCCCTCAGACCATTGGAGGACTGCCAAATACAGTGGTCCTCTCACTGACCACCAATGAAAGAGGTGCCCCTTCCAGAAGTGCAGTAGGGGCTGGATAAATGGCCTCAGGGGGCCGCAGTTTGGGGACGCCTGGAGACTTTAGAGGTAATTACTGGTACCTCTAGTTTTTCTTCCCAGATGTCTTTCTTTATTAGTCACCTTTCAAAAAAAGGTAAGTATGCATTTATATTTTAATCTCCAAAACTAAGGAGTCACTGTAATCTCCCTCTTAAAGAGAAGGTAACAGCTTAGCATAACAGCCATTTTGTACAATTTTATCGTACATTCTTATATATACAGTGTGTCCGTAAAGTCATGGTGCACTTTTGACTGGTCACAGGAAAGCAACAAAAGACGATAGAAATGTGAAATTTGCACCAAATAAAAGGAAAACCCTCCCAGTTTCTGTAGGATGAAGTGGCAGCATGTGCGAATGTGCAGATGATGACGTAACACTCGTGTACACAGCGGAGCAGCCCACGGTCATGCCAGTCGAGATGTAGACGGTACAGAGGAAAGTTCAGTGTGTTCTGTGGCTCGCTAAATTAGAATCCGTGACCAAAGTGCAACGTGAATATTGGCACATTTATAACGAAGCGCCTCCACAAAGGAATAACATTACTCGGAATAAGCAGTTGAAGGAAGCCGGCAGTTTGGTGGAGAAATCCTGTTCTGGTAGGCCATCAGTCAGTGACGAGTCTGTAGAGGCTATATGAGATAGCTACCTAAGGAGCCCTAAAAAATCTGTGCGTGAGCTCACATTGAACTGCACTGAATAGGTATGAAACTGGGAGAGTTTTCCTTTTATTTGGTGCAGATTTCACATTTCTGTCGTCTTTTGTTGCTTTCCTGTGACTGGTCAAAAGTGCACCATGACTTTACGGACACACTGTCTTTATGTAATCTATGGTCAAGGAAAGAAGAATTATAACATTTTATTAATTCAGAGCCTGCCGTGGATACAGTATTTAAAAATTTTCACTTTAGATGGTATAAGAAGCATTTTGAGAAAGACATGTGATGCTAATTCCTTGCTCATGAGTTTATGGGTCAGTTCAGCATCCACAGCATTCCATTACTCTTATCTTTCTCTTGGGACCAATAGGCTCGTGATGATGGAAGAAGCACAGGAGACAAATGAAAACATTCAGTGGCACGCTGTCACATCTGCCTTCATTACATTTGCCAAAGCAAATCTCATGGTGGAGCCAATATCAGGAGTGCAGAAATATATTCTATCTGTAATAGGACAAACTATAAAATCACATGACTAAAGACAGGAAATAGGAATTTAGGGCCAATCATGTAGTGGGTTACATATGGAAAATTAAAAACATGTAAAGGTAAAGCAAAGAGTACAATGTCTGAGTCATCAGCTCATCAGTTATAAACACGTGGTCTAGTTTTTTTTCATATATTTACTTAGTACCTCACAGTCCTCATCTCTATTTTTGTATGTTGAGATTGATCAGTTGATTCAGATATCGCCAACTTATCCATTATCAAGGCACCAGCCTTTCATCTAGTGCCATGGCCAGCAAACTGCGGCTCGCGAGCCACATGCAGCTCTTTGGCCCCTTGAGTGTGGCTCTTCCACAAAATAGCACGAGCGGGCACTACCTCGATAAGGAATGTACCTACCTATATAGTTTAAGTTTAAAAAATTTGACTCTCAAAAGAAATTTCAATCGTTATAGTGTTGATATTTGGCTCTGTTGACTAATGAGTTTTCAGACCACTGATCTAGTGATTTTAATAGCATCTACTAGAGTGCTTCTCACAGGTCTGCAGTAAAAAACTATTTAAAAATTTTGTAATTGACAAATGCTATCTTTGTAAAATAAAATAAATTATCAGATAAGTGAAATTTAAAAAATCAAAGACAAAACATAAAAGTCCTAAATCTTTATTGTAGATTCAACAGAAATAAAATTACTTGTAATACAAGTTTATGAATATACTCACAAAAATTAGGGAATATTTTATAGCTTCATATTCATTTTCAAATATGTATCCCTTAATTTTTATAAGCAGTAAAATGTATGCACCTTTTTTTACTATGAACTGGTAATGAACAGTTTGCAGAACCAGCATTGGTCCTTTTGTGGACCACTGCAGTTGAGGTTCGTTACTTTACTAGGGATTGCAAAATGGTGATATTCTAATTCTAGTCTTTTCTGAAATTTGTTTATAAAGATTTTTTTCTTGTTAACTGCATGATTACTTGTGGTAGAGTTCCTACTAGAAAGACAGTGCATGCTTGATTCCTTCCTATTAGTTTCACTAATTTTATTCATAGTTTTTCAGCTATTAACATTATTAGTTCATTATTTTCAACAAAGTGTAGTTGCTATAGCAATAGGAAGGGCTACATGTAGAAAGGTGACTATGAAGTAGTAGCATCTTGAAAAATGGACCATGTTCTAAATATCTGTGAGATTGTAGCATTCTACACTTAAACTTTACAGTACTTTTAAAGAAAAAAGTATGTAGTGCTTGCTTCAACAGCATATGTATTAAAATTGGAATGATACAGAGAAGGTTAACGTGACCTTGGCACAATGTTCCATAATTAAAAAAGAAAGAAAAGAAGGCCATATGGGTTTCTTCTAAGCTAAAATTACTTCTTAAAAGTATTTTAGAATAGTGATTATATGAGAGGCAAAATTTTGTTTGTTTACAAACTCACTAGTGTATTTAGGAAGAGGTTGCTCTTTGATTATATTCCATCTCTGCATGAAAGATGTCATCTTTTTTTTTTTTTTTTTTTCATTTTTCTGAAGCTGGAAACAGGGAGAGACAGTCAGACAGACCCCCGCATGCGCCCGACCGGGATCCACCCGGCACGCCCACCAGGGGGCGATGCTCTGCCCATCCTGGGCATCGCCATGTTGCGACCAGAGCCACTCTAGCGCCTGGGGCAGAGGCCACAGAGCCATCCCCAGCGCCCGGGCCATCTTTGCTCCAATGGATCCTCGGCTGCGGGAGGGGGAGAGAGAGACAGAGAGGAAAGCGCGGCGGAGGGGTGGAGAAGCAAATGGGCGCTTCTCCTGTGTGCCCTGGCCGGGAATCGAACCCGGGTCCTCCTCACGCTAGGCTGACGCTCTACCGCTGAGCCAACCGGCCAGGGCGAAAGATGTCATCTGTAATATACTGATAATATGGAGGGTTGAATGAAGAGAGGCTGTGAAATTTGGGGATAAATCTGTATCATGTCTATTATTTTGTTCGCTGCTTTGCCAAAAGCCTTTGGTCCTTTTTCATTTTAACAAGCCACACGTGTATACATTTGAAGTCACCTTCAAAAGAAATATTTTTTGTTAAAATAATGGATCTCAGTTAAAATAGGAATACAGAGTCAGTTGAGAAAATTAAAGGGCAATATAAGAAAAAAACCTGTGAGGCAGGGGTCAGGAACCTTTTTGGCTGAGAGAGCCTTGAACGCCACATATTTTAAAAAGTAATTCCCTGAAAGCCATATAACGATCCGTATATGTTACACATTATCCAGTAAAAATTTGATGTTGTCCCAGAGGACAGCTGTGATTGGCTCCAGCTACCTGCAACCATGAACATGAGCAGTAGGAAATGAATGGATTGTAATACATGAGAACGTTTTATATTTTTAACGTTATTATTTTTTTAATTAAAGATTTGTCTGTGAGTCAGATGGCAGCCATCAAAAGAGCCACATTTGGCTCGTGAGCCATAGGTTCCCGACCCCTGCTGTGAGGTAATTGAACAGAGGTGATCAGGCCTAATGTAGTTCAGAACTTTTCCTTCCAGTGTTTTAATAGTATGACAACAGTTGTTACTAAGTGTTGTCTCTTTGTGTTTGTGTATACTGGCAGCTTTTAGAGATAAGTAAGTTGATTTGGGCAGATTGATAGTGATTTAGATTTAAAAAGAAAAGATTTCTTCTTTTTCCAAGTGAGAGGAAGGGAGATAGACTCCTGCATGTGCCCCAACCAGGATCCAATTAGTAACCCCAGTCTGGGGCAGATGCTTTGCTTATCTGGGGCCATGCTTGCAACTGAGCTATTTTTAGTGCCTGAGGCAGAGGCTCCAAAAGCTGTCCTCAGCGCCCAACCAATGCTTGGGAACTAATGGAGCCATGGCTGCAGGAGGGGAAGAGAGAGGTTGGTGGTGGTGGAGAAGCAGATGGCTGCTTCTCCTGTGTGCCCTAATTGGAACTGAATCTGGGACATCTACACTCTGGGCTGATGCTTTACCACTGAGCCAACTGTCCAGGGCCTGATAATGATTTAGATTTATCTTGAAATAACCTTGTTATTCAGTTGGCTAATGCTCACCATTGAATGGAAAAACTACTATAGTAAAACTTCTAAGGATTTAAAAATTATGAGGTAAGGAGTAGTATACTTAGATTTTAATCAACAGTGCCAAATTTTCTTAGTTATTTAATTTAGAACCAGCTCCATAAGCTTAGTTTGTCAACCAAATCATTGCCATAACTTTCTGGCAAGACCTTTTTAAGAATAATCGAAATCTCGGGGTAAGCTAAGTGTTGACTTATAAAGATTTAATTTTGGTATTAGAAATTGAGACACTGGACTGAATTTTTCCCCCCTCAAGTTAGAAGGGAAAAATAAGGCAGTTGTGTTTTTATTTTCTTACCCAGTGTTCATATGTAGAAATTAAATCCATTAGAATTGTATTCAGTTTATCTGATTAGGGTTTGCACATGGGGGTTTGGCTGTATTTAAGTGGGAGTTAGAAGTAGTATTCAAGTCTAAGCAAAACTGCTTTTTAAGTCATTAATTGAGTAAATTTAGACTGTTTCATTATTCTTTGTATTGGTACCCACTTGAACTTTGAAAGGGTAGAAAAGGATTTCAAATGACTTTGAAGAATCAAGAGATATAATTGGTTACTCAAAAGAAAATCAGGCCTGACCTGTGGTGGCGCAGTGGATAAAGCGTCGACCTGGAAATGCTGAGGTTGCCAGTTCGAAACCCTGGGCTTGCCTGGTCAAGGCACATATGGGAGTTGATGCTTCCAGCTCCTCCCCCACTTCTCTCTCTCTGTCTCTCCTCTCTCTCTCTGTCTGTTTCCCCCTCTCCTCTCTAAAATGAATTTAAAAAAATTAAAAAAAAAGAAAAAAAAAGAAAAAAGAAAATCAAGTTCTAATCAGAAGCACAGATTGGTTCAGGAAAGGAGAACAAATCCTTGAGTTAGAAACAATATGGAGATGATAGTGCATTGGTTCCATTTAACATACAGAAACAAAGTAGGCGTGATGGATACCTAACTAGCTTGAAATCTCATTTGGGAAGGAATTTTCTCAGTGTAAGAACTCAACAAACTAAGAGCAGTAAAAGGCTGACAACACTATATGTCTCTGTGGACTTGTATTTCCCAAACCTATAGAACACTAAAAAAAATAATAATAAACCAGTGATTTATTGAAGGAATTCCAGTAGAAACCTATAGGCTGCATGTTCAGATGGAAGGAGATACAGAAAAGTAAACTCAGATGAATTTAGTAATTAAAATTTTTGTTTATAATGTTAATATCCACAACTGTGTTGAAGTTATAAGACAAATGAAAAACCAGTGATCATAATTTAGGCAACATGTTGATGATTGGGAAACATTGCTTATCCAACTAAATGTATATCCTATATTGTGTATTACTGCATTGAGAATGTCTCATGACTTTTAGATTTTTCTTAGGTACAGCACCATTTCTTACAGGCGTAAAGTGAACAACTGCATAATGTCACCTATATTTAGTAATTGCACCTAGAATTACATACATATATATATATATATAGTAAGAGACTTATTTAGACAGACTTTTTAGTATCACATACACCACTTATTCACAGATAGATAAAGGATATCTATCTATGATATATATGAAATAAATTAGTTGTGATATTTCTAAACTTTTTTTATGGTTGATCTGACTCTTCAAAATTACTTTTTGACTTGAATTGTCCAGGTTCTATTTTTCTATACATCTTTTTATGCCACCAAGAAATTTGATGATTCAGCATTTCTTGAGAGTGCCCAGTTACTTCTGGGATTTTTTTCCCAGGCTGTTGACAACACATTCTGCAAGTTGAGAAACTAACACTTCCTTGATTTTTCTAGATGTCAGTGGAAGTGTTTCAGGTAATAACCAGAACTCAGTCCTTATTCAGATGGTTTTTAAATGTTTTCCTGACTGAAATAAATGTCAAGAGGTTTCGTTTTTCTAGTCCTCCTACTACGAATGACAAGCCACTACATCCAGGGAGCTTACTTAAGTGTTCATAGAACACATAGAGGAATGACATAGGTGATTAGTTACATAAAGTTCCACCATGTCTGTTCTAAATAACTTTCAGCCAAATTCACCTGTTTCTTTCTGTGAACTAGGGGCTCATCGTTATTCAAAGGAACATTTCCTGAGAGATTCTGGAAATCTCTTTTCCTTAAGGGATTTTATGTCAAATTGTACATAATTGACCATGGCTATGACAGTTGTGTTGTTGGGACTACTGGAAAATTTAAGATAACAGTGTGATTTAAGAGATGTCTGTTGTTCAGATGACATGTTTGAGATCGATTCATCCATGTTGGGATTTTTATGCCAGAGAGGACTGCATACCACTCTCGCACCATGAAGATTAAAGAGCAGTTGGGCAGAGCAGTAGGCCAGGGCCTCATAGGGCTTAGAAAGTATTTGGACTTAATTGAATTTTATTAAAATGGGAAGTAGCTATAGGCTGTTAAGCAAGGGACTGAATTGAATTAGATTTTTTTTTTTTAAGCACACAGGCATGTTAACCAAGCAATCAAGTCAGTATCACTAGTAGTGGAACAAAATAACATTTTCCCTTGCCATTGTATCTCATCAGAAAGAAGCATGATAACATCAATATAAAATTGTTGCCAAAAACATTTCTCTGGAATCTAATCATGAGACAACATACAAATCCTGGTTGTGGGACATTCTACAAAAAGCCAAACTTTGAAACAATTTTAATGTCCTTAAAGACTCCAAAAAAAATGAGGGGTAAATAGTTCTAGATTAAAAGAAAGTGACATGACAGTATGTGTGCAAAGTGTGTGGTTCTTGATATAATCCTGGAATTTTGTAAAAAAGACATAAAGGACGTTATTTGTAAAGTAACATTTTGGGAAATGATTGTAGATGCTACCAGTATTAAATTTCTTGGGTGTGGTAATGGTATCGTAGATATGTGTGAGAATGTCCCTGTTTGTAGGAGGTGCATGCTAAAAAGTTTTGGGCAATGAAATATTTAAGTTTACTTTCCAGTAGTTCAGGCGTTGGGGGAGGAAGTACACACACGCGCGCACACACACACACAGATAGAAAAAAAATATGACAAAATGTACCATACTTTGAAATTTTATGTAGGTTTAAAAATTTTCAAAATAAGAAAGTGGAGGGTAAACCAAGCATATGGGTATAAGTCATAACTCTTTGATTTAACCTGTACTTGCAGGCTCAAACGTCATTCAGTATTGTATGTGAGATGTTCTCTTATGAAAAACCTTTCATAACGTTGACATTTCTAAAGAATCTGAGGTTTCAGATAATTCTGTGAAGAAAATGTTTACTTTTTATCCAAAATATTCGAGGACTCTTTTTCTTTAAAGACCAATAATTTTGTTTTGGGATTAGTTATTGTGGGTTAGTTATTGTGGGTTCATAGTCTAATTTTGATTCATATTCTTTCATGCTTGTATATCTTTTATTTTTTTTTAAGATTTTTATTTATTGATTATACAGAGAAGAGGGGAGTGTGATAAATGAGAAGTGTCAACTCATAGTTGCTTCATTCCAGTTCATTGATTAGTTGTTTTATGTGCCTTGACTGGGCAAGCCCAAGGTTTTGAACCGGTGACCTCAGCATTCCAGGTCCACACTTCATCTACTGTGCCATCACAGGCCAGGCATGCCTTACATATCTTTTAGCTCTTTTAGTTTTTTTTGTCTGTCTGTATGTCTGTCTTGCTCTCTTCTAGAGCTGTTACTCTATTCCTTATTCTCTTTTTTACTTTTAGTAACTTTGTGTGGGATTTAACTTCTATATATTTTGTTTCTTTTTTATGTGAACTTAATATTCCTGAATTTTTAGAAGGAATCTTGGTTCAAATAACTTTTATAACTTTATAGAGCTCCTCTGTTAACATAATGTGACAGCCTGTGTTCTGAGGATTCCTGGCTCTGATGCCTCTCCTTCCACTTTAGTCTGACCCTTCTGTTTTCCTTCTCCCTGGTCCTGCCAATTTTGATTCTGCTCCCAGCAGTTTCTCCTCAGTGTGAGTTCTGTCGTGGAAGGAAGCCCTGGACTGTTAGTTTTGAAGGTTCATGGTATTGCATCTCTTGGCATCTGTGCACCATTGGAATAGGCATACCCCATCTTAGTGTGGCAGCTATTCTGTGTTGGCTCCTTTCTAGCTAGTTCCCATTGGCAGTTTTGGAATTTTCCTGTTCTCCAGTTTTTACTGGGGCCAGGTTGCTTCCAACACAGATGCTGCAATACCAGGGTTTGTGACTGTGGTAGTTTGTTACCATCAGGTTGAACTTTGAGGTTCTTGGGAATAACTTGTCATTTAATTTAGTTAGATGGTAATTGTTTTAGATTTTTGGTTTTGCAGTCTGGTTGTTCAGTGGTAGGTAGGGATTCAAGAATATCCAAAAATGATGCTATCTTTATCTTTTCAGAAGCTGCCAGATTCTTTTGCCTTATTCTTAAATAGGGTGCTGAATATGATTTTGTTTTTTCCTTAATAGTGATGTTTTGATATCTTAAAAAGATATATATATATATATTTACAGAGACAGAGAGAGGGATAGACAGGGACAGACAGACAGGAACGGAGAGAGATGAGAAGCATCAATCATTAGTTTTTCGTTGCACATTGCAACACCTTAGTTGTTCATTGATTGCTTTCTCATATGTGCCTTGACCACGGGCCTTCAGCAGACCAAGTAACTCCTTGCTTGATCCAGCAACCTTGGGCTCAAGCTGGTGAGCTTTTGCTCAAACCAGATGAGCCCGCATTCAAGCTGGCGACCTTGGGGTCTCGAACCTGGGGTCTTCCGCATCCCAGTCCGACGCTTTATCCACTGCACCACCGCCTGGTCAGGCTTAAAAAGATATTTTTATGAACATCATTTATTTTATTGGGATGAGCTCAGTTGAGATGGATGCAACCTTCAGCCTTTAGGCTTTTGTCTTTCTTTTAATAAATTTTTATAAATAAATGTAATAGATTTTCCTATTGTGAGGTTGAATTTCATGTCTTTACTGTTGATGTGAATAACAGTTTCTTTTCTCAATAGGTTGCTTTTTCTAACCTGTTGAGGATTTGGAAATCTAAATATCAAACTTTACAACTCTGTGAAATAGAAGTGAAGAGTCAAGGTTTTGAGAGAAACGAGCTTTTACTTTTATTACTGGTGTCCTTTTTGCTTTTTTCCGAGTTGTTAAAGGTGTGTGCTGAATAGGCTAGTTGGTAGCTGAGATAGAAAGAAGTGAGACAAGAATTCAGTGTTTCCTCAGTGACCTCTGGTTAAAGGTGATTAAACATTTTTAAAAATGCTAAGAAAACAGTATAAAGTTTCTTTTTAAAATATACTTAAAGTAAAAATTAGTTGATTTAAAGAAATACAGACAGATCTCTGCACAATAGTAAAATGACCATAATAATGATCACAGAAGCTGAAACTGCAAAATAATATTAATCATCAGTGGGAAACTTACAGTAGTTATGTGACCTTTAAAAATTCTTGTTAAAACATTAACTCTACAATTAATTATAAGAACATAGTGAAATAAAATAATAAAACTACTCTTTAGAATAGTGTAACTGAAAACATAGAAAAATTGAAAATTGTTTTCTTTGTAAAAAAAATTATTAAGAGTAAACAGTGCTTCCCTTCACATCTTTTCTACATCTTAATGGCTTTCAACGTTATGCTTTGCACTTTGAATATCATGAAATATCTCAAAAGAGTTACTTTAGTTGGAAGTATTTTCCTGTAGTCACTTTTTCTGGGATATCCTTTTCACCTCAGTGACTTTCCTCATTGATGTTGATGTTTGCTTTCACCAAGTTCTTCTGGCTGCACTTTCTACAGATGCTCAAATTGCAGCAACCTCAACATTGCTATGGCCATCGCTCCATTTACATTAGATTCGGATTTCACTTCCAGCATATCACTTTTCTTCGTTGCACTGTCATCTTTTTTTTTTTTAAGACTGTTCATTTTAGAGAGAGAGAGAGGGAGGAACAGGAAGCATCAACTCCCATAAGTGCCTTGACCAGGGAAGTCCAGGGTTTCAAATCAGCCACCTTAGCATTCCAGGTTGACTCTATTCACTGTGTCACCACAGGTCAGACACTTTAGTCTTTGTTGGTAAATTTCCTCTTTGGATTATCTGTATGTGTAAAATTTCATATGGATTTATCACTGGGTGTCAAGGAGGTAACAGCTTGTACTCTTGTCTTTTTGTAGTACAGTGACCAGTCATCAATAGATTTTGAGAGAAGGGATGTGATTAATCACTGATCATGATGTTCATCTGTTTATGTTATGATTTGTGGACAGAAGAACTGGCATTAAACTTTGTACTTTATATGATCTTAGTTAATATGTGAAATTTGAGCCATGTTTTGAGGGTCTAGTCTTAGATAACTAAACCTTGGTATAAACCATAGGGACTTAAATTTGTATAAATCAGAATCATGCAAAGTGAGAATTCTGCCTGTAATGTAAAAAACAAAAACAGATTGAGCTTGGATTTGGTAAAAATTGTGAAGGTGATAAAGGGACTGAATGACAGTGGTCTTTCAAAAATATTTTTTTTTCAAAAAAGATTAAAAGGAAGTAATTTTAGATATATTCCTTAAAGGGTATTGTTTATGTGTGTGCATGTGTGCACACATGTGTGTACATTAATTAAGAATAAGGACAAAGGTCTGAAAGAAGAAAGTTTTAGCATTTCTTGCACTAATATATTCTGTAAACTGCTTCTTTCTGTGACCTGATTTTGTACACTGTTCAATATTGCTGTGATTAACACCTTCATATTTGTGATTTGAGTAATTCAGCCTGTGGTTGGCCCTTTTGCAAATCCTCCTGTGTAGATAGTTGTGATTGTTGCTATTTTTCATTTCTGTAGCAGAAGGGTTAGGGTGTTGTGAGGTCTGCATTAGTTTTTTCACATGAATGGAAAGAGAGTGATAGAAAGGGTTGCACAAGTACCTAAAAGACTGACTTAAGCATGCACATTTTAAAAGCTTTTTCATATGTAAAATATTCAAAACATCTTGGAGAGGAGACTGAAATGAAACAGTGTACCTATGGCCCATCTTGAATGATTTCCCTACAAAAGCAGTCGTGTTTTATCCATGCCCACTTACACTTGGCATTATTTTGAAGCCCATTCCAAGTAAATATTTCAGCACACATACTTAACTTGACATGTTGCCAGGTCACTTTCCAGAAAAGTGTCAGTGTGCTACACAGAGATAAGATTTAAAAAACTTTAAAAAATTTTAGTGTTATGGGTTAGATGCGTTATATATTGTTTTCCTCAGGTAATGTAAAGGATCCTAATAGTGTGAATTTGGGCGTGCTTATACTCTGGCAGCAAACTTTACAGTTTCTCATCACTATATTCATCGTAGGAAAGCTGTGAGTACTAGAGAGGATGGCCATATAATTTATTGTCCAATTGGGATGCTTTTTTTTATTTTTTGTATTTTTCTGAAGTTGGAAACGGGGAGGCAGTCCGACAGATTCCCACATGCGCCTGATCAGGATCCACCCAGCATGCCCACCAGGGGGCGATGCTCTGCCCATCTGGGGCATTGCTCCATTGCTACCAGAGCCATTCTAGAGCCTGAGGCAGAGGCCATGGAGCCATCCCCAATGCCCGGGCCAACTTTGCTCCAACGGAGCCTTGGCTGCGGGAGGGGAAGAGAGAGACAGAGAGGAAGGAGAGGAGGAGGGGTGGAGAAGCAGATGGGTGCTTCTCCTGTGTGCCCTAGCCGGAAATTGAACCCGGGACTTCTGCACGCCAGGCCGATGCTCTACCACTGAGCCAACCAGCCAGGGCCAAGGGATGCTTTTTTTTTTTTTTAATTGTATTTATTTATTTTTTACAGAAACAGAGTGAGTCAAAGAGGGATAGACAGGGACAGACAGACAGGAACGGATAGAGATGAGAAGCATCAATCATTAGTTTTTCATTGTGTGTTACAACACCTTAGTTGTTCATTGATTGCTTTCTCATATGTGCCTTGACTGCGGGCCTTCAGACTGAGCTCAGCTGGAGCCAGCAACCTTGGGTTCAAGTTGGGCTTTTGCTCAAACCAGATGAGCTCAAGCTGGCGACCTCGGGGTCTCGAACCTGGGTCCTCTGCATCCCAGTCCAGCGCTCTTATCTACTACGCCACCGCCTGGTCACGCTGCTTTTGAGTTTTGAAAGATACATTATTAATAATAATGCCAGTATAACAGATATAAATCAGGACTTTATTTTGGCATAGCTGGCTTGTATGCTTACTATATTATTAGATAATACATATAAGATGCATTATACATAAAGTGACTATATCATGTTGTCAATAAATGGTAGCTTTTATTAAAGTGTTTTTGTATTCTGGTATATGGATATGCATAAAAATTTTCACTTTAAAATTGAAGTGTTTTGAATTGGTAACTTAGTCTTAAGTTAACAGTTTTTGTTTTTGTGTTTTTTGAGTTCTTTTTAGAAATAGCTATAATTTTCATAATTAAGACATTTGTATTAATATTTGCAGCTGGAGAATGCTGGAGGAGACATTAAAGATGGCTGTCCCCACTATGAAGGAGCTGTGGTCATTCTGGATGCTGGTGCTCAGTATGGGAAAGTCATAGACCGAAGAGTGAGGGAACTGTTCGTGCAGTCTGAAATCTTCCCCTTGGAAACACCAGCATTTGCTATAAGAGAACAAGGATTCTGGTAGACTTTTCACGTTTGTTTTTCTGAGGCGATTGAGCTTACGTTGTAGGATATTTCATTATTAATTAGCTTGGGCACTGCATATGTGTGTGTGTGTGTGTGTTACCAGTACACACACACACACACATACATACACATATATATACATATACATACACACACAGTGGTACCTTGAGATACGAGTTTAATTCGTTCTGTAACCAAGCTTGTAAGTCAAATTACAAATTTCTCTCATTTAAAATAACTGAAATAGATTTAATCCGTTCCAGCCCTGTGAAACATCCCCAAACTATCCTAAATTATGAAAAAAGACATGTTTTTAATTAAGAAACACACATGTATACTTTACCAATGCATAACAAAATGTATGAAATAAAAGAAAAAAGTGTTATTTAGTACTGTAATGTATTCTTACCTTGGAGACAGATGAGTGCGGCTAAGGAAGGTGAATGGTGGAGGAGGGAGGGAGGAAGGGATGCAGGCACTGTGGACATGGAAACTAAAACTACACTTTCTTAACACTAAATGTAAACTAAAACTGCATTTTCTTTGAACAAAACTAAAACTGCACTTAAAATGAAACCACGAAAACCTAATTGTAAAAAATGCACTTTCTTAACTTTAAACTTAACCTAAGCTTAACATTATGTATTTTTCATTTAATCATCACCTGTTTTTGCCTTTTTGTCTGCACTTTTGGCACTTTCACTTGCAGGATTTTTGAATAAAAATCTATCCAAAGAGGTTTGCTTTTGCCTGCCTTTTAAAATGTTATGGAAATGTGACAAACAGTGTCATTAAAAAGTGCTGAAGCACGACCAGTTGAAACTTTTTCTGGGTGTTTCTTTTCAGTGAAACTTGAAAGCTTCTCTCACATTGCCAGCATGTCTATAATTCCACTTGAAGAAATCACTTCCTCTGACTCTACCTCCTCCTCACTACTAATCTCTTGCAGAAGCTCCGTATGTTGCATCATCTATAGCTCCTTCAACTCCTCAGTTGAGAGTTCCTCCTCATGTTCCTTGACGAGCTCGTTTATGTCACCTTCATCTACCTCCAGCCCCATTGATTTTCCAAGGGACACAATCTCCTCCAATGCTTCTACCTTGGTCTCGGTCTCTGGTTTGAATCTTTTGAAGTTCCTGTCTGCAACAACATCAGGCCGTAACTATTCCCATGCCGAGTTCAAGGTTGTTCTTGTAATCTCTTGCCATACCAAATCAATAATGTGTAAACATATCACGATGTTGTAGTGATCTTTCCAAAACTCTCGAAGGGTCATGTTTGTATTCTCAGTCACCTCAAAGCAGCGGTGGAACAAGTGCTTTGTGTAAAGCTTTTTAAAGTTGGAAATGACCTGCTGATCCATAGTTTGCAAGATTGAAGTCATGTTGGGTGGGAGGTAGAGGACTCACGAATTTGAACTAATCGAGAATGTCATCTTCAAGAACAGGTGGGTGGGCTGGACCATTTTCAAGGATTAGTAATGATTTCATCGGGAGATTATTTTCTTGAAGATACTTCTTCACTGCAGGACCAAAGATGAGATTTACCCATTCAATAAAAACTGCCATGTAACCCATGCCGTAGCATTGGCATGCCACATAACCTGCAGTTTTTCTTTAAGAATCTTGTGAGTCTTAAAGGCTCAAGGATTTCTGGAATGATACACTAGCAGTGGCTTTACTTTATAGTCACCGCTAGCATTTGCATACAATGCAAGGGTCAGAGGACCCTTCATGGGTTTATGGCCTGGCAGCTTCTTCTCCTCTGTGGTGATAAAAGTCCTCCAGGGCATTTTTTTCCAAATCAATTCTGTTTTCTCACAGTTGAACACTTGTTGGGGGATGTAGCTTTCCTTTGTGATAAGCGCATCAAAGTGTGCGATGTACTCCTCAGCTGCCTTAACATCAGCACTCGCAGCTTCACCATGCCTCACCAGCACTTGCAGCTTCACCATGCCTCAACACCCAGTGGATGCCAGATCTGTTCTTGAAATTTTCAAACCAGCTGTGACTTGCCTTAACCATATCTTCTGCTGCCTCTTTTGAGGTTGATGGTTCTTTGTTCTTCAAGTCACAGTAAATAATATGTGCCTTTTCACATATTACAGTCTCTGTCACTGTATCTCCTGCCAGCTCTTTCTCTTTCACTTACACCAGCAGAAGCTTCTCCATTTCTTCATGGATACTTGTCTCTAATTGGGACAGAATTGTAGTTCCTTTCGCTGGATTTGCACTTTTGATGGCATCCTTTTGTTTAAGGATGGTTCAAATTGTAGATGTATTGCGGTTGTACAGCCTTGTCAGTTCAATCACTCGTACACCATGCTCATGTTTTTCTATTATTTCTTGCTTTACTTCTATCGACATCATTCTCTTCTTCTTCTCACCACTGTCCTTTACACTCACTTTCTTCGGCCCCATGATAGCACACAAAAAAAGTAAAAAATGCAAAAATGATGTAAGAACGAGTACAGCGCATGAGATTTGACTTGATTAACTGCGGGTAACACGTGAGAAAGAGTGGGATGCTGATGTTGTGCTGCCGATACCGGACCCATGCGCCAACACGCCAACTAGCGGCAGCTTCCGGAATCATGACTCGTATCTTGGAATTTTGCTCAGATCTCAAACAAAAATATGGACAAAGTCGTAATTCGTATCTTAAGAAATTTGTATGTTATTCTGCTCGGATCTCAAGGTACCACTGTATATGTTTTTTTAATGAATATAAGATATGGAATGGATTTATAAGAAATTTTCCATGGCTCTGATTCTTTAAGAAAAAGAAAAAAATTGAAGTTTGAAGTGAAAAAAGATTACCTTAATTTTAATTCCTTAGTTACAAGGACTTATATTTGAATATTTTATGTTTTGTAGGATTTCTGGGTCCAACTTAAATATGGCAGTTGTGGTCATTCATTCATTCATTCGTCCCAGAACATTTGATCAAAGGATTTATACAGTGGCTAGAATACTTAAATGAGAATAATTCTATGCATAGAACTTTATTTTCTATACCAAGAAACTAATTTCTAAAATGATAAAAGGGCTAATTCCATAGCTGGTACTCTTAGAATTAGTTCAAACAACAGCGAACTTCTGTATAGTTTCTTCCTTCTACAGCTCTTTATGACTTTTCTCGTGAAACTAATGTTCTTTGTTATCCACAAGTAAGCAACTGCAGCTTATATCTTTAATTGGCTTTTACATGTTAGTACTATATTTCTTCCAAAATATAGTGTATAATTTTTCTTAAAATGTCACCATTTTTCTCAGGGCAAAAAAATAACTTTTAAAGGTATAGGGGTGATAAGTGGTGATGGACAAGTACTTAACTTGAGGTGGTGAACACACAATGCAGTGTACAGAGATGTATTATAGAATTGGGCACCTGAAATCTGTATGATTATGTTAACGAGTGTCACCCCCAAAAAATTAAAAAAAAAAATATATATCATAAAATAATAGCAGGATAGAAATAGATAATTCAGAATAAGTGATTAGTGCCTGACCAGGTGGTGGCGCAGTACATACAACGTCATACTGGGATGCAGAAGACCCAGGTTTGAAACCACAAGGCCACTGGATTGAGTGTATGGACTCATCCAGCTTGAATGCGGGCTTATCAGCTTGAGCGTGGGATCATAGACATGACCCTGTTGTCGCTGGCTTGAGCAAAGGGTCACTCGCTCTGCTGTGACTCCTTTCTTAGATGTGCCCCCCTCAATCAAGGCACATGAGAAAGCAATCAGTGAAAATTAAAATGCCAAAACAAAGAACTGATGCTTCTCATCTCCATTCCTTCTGTCTATCCCTATGTGTCCCTCTCTTTGTGTCACACAAAAGAAAACAAGTGATTAGATTTTCTCAAGACTGACTTACTGAGATGAGAGTTTTCATAATTGGTTTAAGTACTGCTTGAGATTTTATCCTTGACTAAGACAATTGCCTTTTCAAATATGAAGACTCTTAGAGCCTTGAGTTGTTATCAGATTAATGAGGGATTCTGAGCAGTCCCCGTGATGGCTATTCTATATGAAACTAAATGTATTGAAATTACAGAAGTTGTGACTATTAAATAATGTTTTATAGAATTGTAGCTTCTGCATTTTTAGGGAGATAGGATACCTATCTACCCTTAGGGCTAACTCTGCTCCCCTGTAAAATTGTTATCTTAAAGATGTTATGAGCAGGTTGTCTTCATTTTCTTTTTGAAAAAGATAGGGTAACGATTTATAACGTAGTTCATGTTACAAGTGCAGAGGTCAAAGAATGGGGTTTTTGAGCTCACTTAAATTATTGTTATATAAATTTTTTAAATGCCTGGGGTGTAGGGGGAAGATGAAGAGAGTTAAGGGGGTCAAATTTATGGTGACAGAGACTAGACTTTGGGTGGTGAGCACACAGTGTAATGTGCAGATGATATACTATAAGATTATACACTTGAAATTTATATAATGTTACTAACCACTGTTACTCCAATAAACTTAATAAATAGAAATATAAATTCTCTAATTTGCTGAGTAATTTTTATGAATTTGACTTGTTAGTTTTATGTTTTTATATGGCAGCCAGTCATTAATTATAAAGTTAATTGTAATCTAGATTTGTTTATAAATAGATTTTAGTTAGATCTCAGAATGCATTTTCCCTTAGAAATATAGATAAATCAGGATTCTTGAAACTCAAACTTGAGTCTGAGAATACCTTAAATTGAGTAAAGTGTGCCTATACTATATAAGTGGGCATGTGTGATAAACTAGACAGTACATGGAGTGTGACAGTGCAGGTCTCCATGGTTCTAGTTATTTGTAGCCATGTGAGAGTGAAGGCCTTGTTTTGTGTGTGTGTGTGTGTGTGTGTGTGCGCGCGCGCACAAGAGAAAGAGTGAGGGACAGATAGGGACAGACAGGCAAGGAGAGAGATGAGAAACATCAGTTCTTTATTATGGCACCTTAGGTGTTTATTGACTGCTCTCTCATATGTGCTTGACTGGGGGACTACAGCAGAGTGAGTGACCTCTTGCTCAAGCCAGTGACCCCACACTCAAGGCGGCAACCTCGGGGTTTTAAACCTGGGTCCTCTGCAGCCCAATCTGATGCTCTATCCGCTGCGCCACTGCCTGTTCAGGCTCCCTTCTTTTTTAAAAAATAAAATCCAGAAAACAGAATTTTTATGTTAAAATTTATAATAGTATTAAAATGTTCTAATTTTTTTTGAGTGAATACTAAGGGCCAAATTTGATGTATCAGTGATCTGGGGAGAAACAGGCCTAAATTTGTAGCTTCTGTTATACTAATAGTTTGTTTCTCAAGTTAACCCGTGGAAAGCTCTGTGAATTATAGCGTAGCCAAGTTACAATACTGACTTCGGTTCTGGGAGCAGGGCATATGTGGCAAAAGTGGTGTTAGCTCCCTTTCCTGGGTCTCCAGTAAAATGGTTGGAAGTGTTGGACAAGTTTTAAACAGGCTAAGTTAGGTAGTTCTTCACATTCTGCCATCCTTCATTGTAGAATATTAGGCTCTCGGTCATCCAGGGCCTTATAATAGCTTTAGTCATCCTTTTGTGACCTGCTTTACTCCTTGTCTCCCAGAAGGACCTATATTTTTCCTTCATCTCCTTTTGGAATTCTCATTTACTTCCTCCATTGATGAGAAAAACAAAACAAATTTATGCCACCTTCATAGATAGAAACATTGGTATTTATATATTTGGAAGGTTTTGCCTTTTAACAAGTGAATGTTGAATTGAAGTTACTACACATTGCAATAGAGTAAATAAAATTTAGCTGGCGGGATAGCTTGGTTGGTTAGAGCATTGTCCTGAAGCACAGAGGTTCCCAGTTTGGTCCCATGTCAGGGCACATACCGGAACAGATTGATGTTCCTATCTCTCACTCTCTTCCTTCTTCTCTTTAAAATTAATAAAATAAATATTAAAAAAAATAGCAGTTAGAGATTCTTCACTCTCTTCTTTAAATCCATAGTGCTATTATCATCTCTGGAGGACCTAATTCTGTGTATGCAGAAGATGCTCCCTGGTTTGATCCAGCAATATTCACCATTGGCAAGCCTGTTCTTGGAATTTGCTATGGCATGCAGGTACAGTACATCTGAATTTGCTTTAATAGTTGACTTAATTTTATTCTGTTTGAGACTCTTATTAGTATTTTCTGTCCTTAGATTATTTAGGATATTTAGTTGTATGACATAATTTGTGTATATGACAACTGTTTATGAATTGTTTATGCATGGCAGAACTGACCTGAATGGGAATCTATTTTCAGAAAGGTAACTATATTGCTGCATACAACAAAATACTATCCATTACAAATAAAAACAACTTAGACATTCCAATTTACAGAAAAGTAGCAGAAATAGTACACACAGTTCCTGTATACTTTTTTTTTTGTGGCAGAGATAGAGAAAATCAGAGAGAGGGACAGATAGGGACAGACAGACAGGAAGGGAGAGAGATGAGAAACATCAGTTCTTCATTGCAGTTCCTTAGTTGTTCATTGATTGCTTTCTCATATGTGCCTTGACCGTAGGCCTTCAGCAGATTGAGTGACCCCTTGCTCGAGCCAGCGACCTTGGGTCCAAGCTGGTGAGCCTTGCTCAAACCAGTTAGCCCTCGCTCAAGCTAGTGACCTTGGGGTCTTGAACCTGGGTCCTCCACATCCCAGTCCAACACTCTATCCACTTCGCCACAGCCTGGTCAGGCCCAGTTCCTGTATACTTTTGCACAGTTCCCCAAATGTTGACATTTTTAATCATTTCAGAGTAAATTGTAGACATGGTGTCCTTTACTTGGTGTCCTTTACTTGTATTTCCTAAGTACCAAGACTCTCTTCTACATAACCACAGTACAACTATAAAAATCAGAAGTTAACGCTGATCCAGTGTTAGCATCTATTCCAGACCTCATTCACATTGCACTGTTTTTCTCATTAATGTCCCTCATAAGTCCTGGATCCAGTCCAGGACTCTTGCATTTAAGTTGTAATTACTTTTTAGACTCCTTTAGTTTGGACCCCTTCCTTAGTCTTTCCTTCTTTCATGATCTAGTCCTAGACAGTGATTTTTTTAAGTTACCATACTTTTCAGAATATCCCTCAACTTTGGTTTGTTTGATGTTTCTTCATTGTTAATTTAGGCCATATATTTTTGGCAGGATTAACGCAAAGGTGATGTTATAGTCTTCCTAGAGCATATCGTTAGGAGGAGATAGACAATACTGATTTGTGCCATGACACGTGATGTAGATTTTGATTATTGTAGTTATGATGGTCTCTGGCAGGTGTCTCCACTATAATATTAGTAATTGTTTGTACCTTGGAGCTTACAAAAGCAGGACTAAATAGGAACTAATTGAGATCCCAAGATAAACCATTCTCCTAATGAGTTAAATGTTTAGAAATCTATTTTGGCTCTTTTAGAACCATTTTTTCTCTCTATTTTTAAGTAGTATAGGCTTACCAGACAAGTAGAATGTGATTATTTAATAACGTGATAGAAAAATAATACTTTTCCGGTAACATGCTAAATTCTCACTTATCAAGGAATGATTTATTCAGAAAGATTACTAAGTTGGTGGAAATATAAATAAATACATTTAAGAAAAGTTATCCCTATGATTATAAGCAAAATGATTTTTTATTTGAGAAAAATTTTAACACTATAGTTTATTTAACCAGATTATCTGAAAATTGAATTAGCTGGGAAAGTATTCCCTGAATAATACAATGTTATTAACTGACATTAGAATATTTTGCCTTTTCTAGTGTCAGAAGCAATATACCTCTTTTTAACTCGTTTCTGCCATGATAAGAATAGCAGAATAAATATAGTTTCTGTGGATTCACTTGTTTATGAATTATTTTGACCACCTTTCAGCTTAGAAAGGGAGAATAGGATCAGAATACAAGTGGAATTAATCTAATTATGAGAACCTAATGGAGCAAAATGGAATTGGTATTAATTAAAATACCAGCCTTTTAACTTCCTCATGATGTTCTGGTCCTCCTTAATTGATTATTGAGAGTTATCTGTTAATTTTTAGTTTCTTGTATATATGGCTTAATAAAGACATTGTGTTCTTTCTCCCAGTGACTGAGTTGTTTTAAGTCTTTGGGTTGAACATAATTTAAGTTTTAGTAAGTGGGCAAAACAGACATTTTTTTAAAAAAAGGCTGGTTGAAAATATTGTGTTTTAATGTGAATATTGCACAGAGGGAAGCTGTTTAAAAGGTAGAAAGTGAACAGACCAATATATTTTCTTCTGACTCTAGAGTGAAGAAAAGAAGTATAAATAAATGTTCACATAAGAATGTGAGTATTTTGTCTGACCAGGCAGTGGGACAGTGGCTAGAGCATCGGACTGGAACACAGAAGACAGAAGACCCAGGTTCAAAACCCAAGGTCACCACTTTGAGCACGAACGTGGGCTCATCTGGTTTGATCAAGTCTCACCAGCTTGAGCCCAAGGTCACTGGCTTGAGCAAGGGGTTACTTGGTCTGCTGTGGCACCCTCCCCCCCCCCCCCCCCCCCAGTGAAGGCACATATGAGAAAGAAATCAATGAGAAGAAACTATGGCAGTGGTTCTCAAAGTTTGCGCCAGGGTGCACGTGTGCGCCCTAGAAGATTTCTAGGTGTGCCCTATGGTATTTCAGAGAAATATGTGCCTTTTGGGGATCAGAAAACCAACAGGGTTTTTGGAGTTTAGATTTTTGGGGAACAGAGGTGTGGGGAATTGGCTGTAAGCTGACAGTCTGTCCAACCCCCCACCTCACTTGCCTGATGAGGTTGCAAATGGCTGTTAAGCTGTAGTGCTGGATTGTTTACACTACCCCCCATGTTCCCTGGAAAGACTGGAGGCAAGTTTCTTCTATCCTTTGTTTGGTGTAAAGTTAAGATGATATGTATGGTGGGTGTTTTCTGTACTCAACACAAGAGTAAAAAGAGAGGAATTTTTCAATGTATTGACGAGGAAATGAGAGTTTGCCTTTCAAATATATGCCCAAAGATTGAAGAAATCGCTAGGACACATCAGGCTCATGTTTCTCATGAACACAAGAATGAAAAAACTTAACATATTTGGACTGGGACCTGCCGAATTTACTAAGTCTTACTAAGAATGTAAGATTTATAAAAAGATAATATATAAAAAGATAACTTTTATTTATTTATTTATTTATTTATTTATTTATTTATTTATTTTTTTTTTTTTCACTTTTCTGAAGCTGGAAACGGAGAGACAGTCAGACAGACTCCCGCATGCGCCCGACCGGGATCCACCCGGCACGCCCACCAGGGGCGACGCTCTGCCCACCAGGGGCGATGCTCTGTCTGCCCATCCTGGGTGTCGCCATGTTGCGACCAGAGCCACTCTAGCGCCTGAGGCAGAGGCCACAGAGCCATCCCCAGCGCCCGGGCCATCTTTGCTCCAATGGAGCCTTGGCTGCGGGAGGGGAAGAGAGAGACAGAGAGGAAAGCGCGGCGGAGTGGTGGAGAAGCAAATGGGCGCTTCTCCTGTGTGCCCTGGCCGGGAATCGAACCCGGGTCCTCCGCACGCTAGGCCGACGCTCTACCGCTGAGCCAACCGGCCAGGGCAACTTTTATATATTTAAAAAGATAACTTTATAAAAAGATAACTTTTTTGTCGTTTTTTTTATTTTTAATTTCTCTTTTTTACGAATTCTAAAAAGCATAACAAAAAATGTAACATAAAAGTGTTTTTTAATGTCAGAATACATTTAATTTTGTCATATTTATTTCATTTACTTACCATAAAAGCACACTTGAACGAACTTTATAAATTTTTTTTTAATATTTGACTTAATTATTATAACATATTTCTCAGAAATTTGTATATAGTGCGCCTACAATTATTTGTAGGATTTTAAATGTGCCCGACTTCAAAAGTTTTAGAACCACTGAACTAAGGTGTCGCAACAAAGAATTGATGCTGCTTATCTCTCTCCCTTCCAGTCTATCCCTGTCTGTCCCTCTTTCTGTCACCAAAATAAAAAAGTTAATATTTTTCTATTTTTGATGCAAGAGTAGGATATTAAGTATCACTGGTCTGAAACACAGCTTTACCAGACTTTATATCTTGCTAATTGTTATGGCTATTCACTTTGATGTAGAGGAAATACTGATCATTAAAATTGTGTAGCCTGACCTGGTGGTAGCACAGTGGATGGAGCCAGGTTCGAATCCCCGAAGTTGCCAGCTTCAGCGCGGGCTCATCTGGTTTGAGCAAAGCTCACCAGCTTGAGCCCAAGGTTGCTGGATTGAGCAAAGGGTCTTCAGTCTGCTGTAGCCCCCTGGTCGGGGCACGTATGAGAGATCAATCAGTGGACAGCTAGGGTGCCACAAAAAAGAATTGATGCTTCTCATCTCTGTCCCTGTCTGTTCCTCTCTTTCTCTCTCTGTCCCTGTCACAAAACAAAACAAAAATGTGTAAAGTAAACAGTTTACAACAATAGATACTTCTATAGGCAAACAAGCATTGCATAGTACAAGGCTTGTTTTTCTCTGTTAATGTTCTCTGAAAAGCCAAATGGTAATTATGAATTTGACTTGGATAACAACTTTTTAGATTTTTTCACGTAATATTTTAACAAATACACATATTTTAGAAGAGCCTGCATCGCGATTGCATTGAACATTGAAATTGGCTGACTTATTTTTAAAGTATACTTTTGCCCTAGGATATAATTTAATGATTACTTGTAGTTGCAGTACTTTAGTTATTTGGTGATTGTTTCTCATATGTGCCTTGACCGGGTTGGCACAGGGTGGGGGGCAGGGGTCCTAGCTGAGTGAGCCACCTTGGGCTCAAGCCAGCAACCATGGGATCATGTTGAATGTCCCACGCTCAAGCCTGTGACCTTGGGGTTTTGAACCTGGGACCTCAGCCAGATCAATCAGTGCTTTATTTACTGTGCCATCATCGATCAGGTCCTGTTTTTTGTTTTATGTTCTGCAGGCTAAGAATGGTTTTTATGTTTTTAAATGGTTGGAAATTTTTTTTAAGCAAATTATATTTTATGACATGAAAAATGAAATTCAAATTTCAGTGTCTATAAATAAAGTTTTATTTGAACACAGCGACATTTCTTACTTTCAGTATTGTCTATAGATGCTTTTGTGCTACAATGGCAAGAGTTTGAATAATTGCTTCAGAGACAGGACCTGCAAAGGCTATAAAATACTCTCTGGCCATTTATAGGAAAAATTTACCAGTCCTTGCTATAAATGCTAAAGAGCCATTGAAGAATTCAGTCATGGACTAACATGATTTATATGTCAGTAGCTAATTTATATTTATATTTTAGTAACTAATATTGCTACAGCTGTGTCTCACAGATATCACAGGTTTAGTTCCAGGCCACCACAATAAATGAGTCATAATCTTTTGCTGCCTTCAATTTCTTAAAAAAGGGGGGAGGGGCAACATCTGTGAGCAATAAAGTGAGTGTAGTAAAAACGAGGTATGTCTGTATTGGGTTAAACAAGGTTTGGCAAATTTTTTTCTTGATAGGCTTAACCCAAACCTTTACTGTAGGAAGGTTATTGTGATGTCTAAGAGGAGAATGTAGAGCAGGGGTTGTCAACCTTTTTATACCTACCGCCCACTTTTGTATTTCTGTTAGTAGTAAAATTTTCTAACCGCCCACTGGTTCCACAGTAATGGTGATTTATAAAGTAGGGAAGTAACTTTATTTTATAAAATTTATAAAGCAGAGTTACAGCAAGTTAAAGCATATAATAATAATTATTTACCAAGTACTTTATGTCAGATTCTTGCTAAGTTTGGCAGAATAAGTCTCTGTAAAACAACTTACTATAGTTAAATCTATCTTTCTATTTATACTTTGGTTTCTCCACTACCACCCACCATGAAAGCTGGAACACCCACTAGTGGGCCGTAGGGACCAGGTTGACTATCACTGATGTAGAGGGTAGCATTTTGGTGATGGTTTTGAAGAATAGGTTTTAGACTATTCCTCTGGGGCTACAGATTAAACAGCTTGGAAGAATTTATCCCTGTCTAGTTTTAATGCCATGCCTCTTCTTGTTGTTTAGTCTTCTCTAAGCTCAGATTACCTTTTAAAATGCTTTTAAATTGAATTCAGATTAAAGCGTTAAATCTATTTTTAACATGAATTAATTAAAGTACAGTAAATGAGAAACCTGCCAGTGCTTAATTGAAATTAACCTCAGGTCAGATTTTTAGTGTAGTTTTGTTTTATGTCTCTTAAATAACTGTATAATTATATATATCAATAATAATGCCAAGTTATCTACATTTATCAAACTTCCTTTATTTTTTTGGGCACAAACACTAGATCCTGAAAATGAGGACTCTAAGTTATTAAATTAGCATAATAAAATGGGTAATTTTCTTTTGATTTATGTTTATATTAATTTATTTTCTCTTTGAATAGATGATGAATAAAGTGTTTGGAGGTACTGTGCACAAAAAAAGTATTAGAGAAGATGGAGTCTTCAGTATTAGTGTGGATAACTCATGCTCACTATTCAGGTATTAGATTTTTTAGATGAATAAGAATGATAGTAGATTGAAGTTGGTATTGTTACACTTTAGAGTTGGACACAATCAAGGCCACAGTGGTGGCTAATAATAGTATTTGTCCTCTAGTTGTGTGTCAAGATGGCCAAGGAGGTAGTGATGCCAACTCAGAATAAGGAAAGCACTTAACTGCATAATTTAAAAGCACCTCTGCGGTCTTGAACACCTATTTGGAGTGACATTTTGTGACGCTAACTAACATTTGTAGTTCTTTCTTTTTACTCCTTGGTGCGGAGTGTGATTCTAAACATGGAAGCTAGATGTTGCGAATGGATACTGTTTTAAACTGTCCTTCATCTGGCATTTTTTTGCTGGATACTTCTTTAGCAAGCCCCCCATTTGTTGGGTTCATTACTTCATATGTGCTTTGTCTCTCCTTTATGAACATGAACATAACTGTACCTGCTACACTATTTTTTTAATACAGTGAATATATTAATTGATTTTATTGCTACATAATAATATGTTAGGTATATAGCTTTGATCTATTTAAAATTGATGAATGAACTGTTCACTAGCTTCCTAGAATTATTTATCTTCTGCCTTTAAAAAAAAAGTCACTGCGTTTTCATTCAGTTTTATAAAAGACCAGAAAACTTAAGTTTTAGTCACTTTCTTTTTTGGGTTTTTTCCATGTTTGGGGTAAAACCCATTTTGATGGACTATTTGGTTACTTATTTGCTTCTTTTTTGACCTATATTTGATATTCTTTTATTGGCTTTATTTATAATGGATAGAATAAATTTAAATTCCAGCAGTGCTGCGCTATTACATATTTATTTCTATTTTCTTGATCTATACATATGGCAAACCAGTACTTCTAACACAAAAAAACAAACTTCAAGATGAATAAGTTCTGGGGAGCGAAGGTACAGCATTGTGACTACAGGTAACAACACTGTATTGTATGCTTGAAGAGAGTAGATTTTAAATGTTCTCACCATACACGAAAAATGGTTACTATGTGAAGTGATGGATGTGGTAACTAACCTTACTGTGGTTAACATTTCACTATATATAATTACATTGTACACCCTAAACTTACACAGTGTTATTTGTCAATGATATTTCAATAAAGCTGGAAAAAATCAAAGCAAAAGAACCCATAAATTATGTCTTTAAGATATTTATACATTGTGTTTTACTTTTTGTATGTTTAGGGGCCTTCAGAAGGAAGAAATTGTTTTGCTTACCCATGGAGATAGTGTAGACAAAGTAGCTGATGGATTCAAGGTTGTGGCACGTTCTGGGAACATTGTGGCAGGTGAAATTCTAAAACTTTTGTAGATTTTATTTTTCAAAATTTGTCTAAAGTGAGGTTATTGTGAAATCTCTGTAGAACTTATTTTACTGTCACTAACTGCTACATAAGGAGGAAGACTTTTATAAAGATTATGATACTAGAATTTTTATGTTGATTAGTTTTTTTTCCTATTGCTAAAAATCTAAGTAATTCATATCAATTTTTATGTTTATAGAGGAAAAAATTATGAGGAATTACTGTGGGTGCTAGTTGAGTCTTATTTTTTTTTTTTGAAGAGATAGTAAAACAGACTCCCATATGCACCCTGATCGGAATCCACCTGGCAGCTCCTGTCTGGGGGCTGATGCTTGAATCAATCAAGTTATTTTTTGCACCTAAGGCTAATGCTTGGACCCTCTGAGCTATCATCAGTGCCCGGGGCCGATGCTTGAACCAATAGAGCCACTGGCTATGGGAGGAGAAGAGAGAGAAGGGGAGAGAGAGAAGCGGATGGTCACTTCTATGTGCCCTGACCGGAGATTGAATTTGAGACCTCCACATGCTGGGCCAAGCTAACCGACCAGGGCCTAGTTGAGTCTTTTCAATATGAAAAAGTTTTAATTTGTGATTTATTTTTTCCTGTGTAAAGGTATAGCAAATGAATCTAAAAAATTATATGGAGCACAGTTCCACCCTGAAGTTGGCCTTACAGAAAATGGGAAAGTAATACTGAAGAACTTCCTCTATGATATTGCCGGGTGCAGTGGGACCTTCACTGTGCAGAACAGAGAACTTGAGTGCATTCGAGAGATCAAAGAGAGAGTAGGCACATCAAAAGTTTTGGTAAGCAAATTTATGTCACTAATCCTAGAACTCAGAGCTGGCTTCCTTGGCATCTAGCCCTTCAGTGATGACTGAGGATCCTGTGCTCTGTGAGCTTTTGCAGTTACCATACATTCCTTTGATACAGTGTTTTTAGGTAATATTTGAAGCTGATAGTTTTTATTTTCTTTTTGCTTATAGTACTGAATTTGATTTTTCTCTTGATTTCGCCCTCTAGGTTTTGCTCAGTGGTGGAGTAGACTCAACAGTTTGTACAGCTTTGCTGAATCGTGCTTTGAACCAAGATCAAGTCATTGCTGTGCACATTGATAATGGCTTTATGAGAAAAAGGGAAAGCCAGTCTGTAGAAGAGGCCCTCAAAAAACTTGGAATTCAGGTCAAAGGTATTAATGAATTCCAGAAAAGTTAATTTGCATATCAAGACTTGTTTATTCAAATCTAACCCTATGGTTTTA
This sequence comes from Saccopteryx bilineata, assembly GCF_036850765.1. Lineage (NCBI taxonomy): Eukaryota > Metazoa > Chordata > Mammalia > Chiroptera > Emballonuridae > Saccopteryx > Saccopteryx bilineata. The sequence goes on along the minus strand of NC_089491.1, from coordinate 166,198,934 downwards.
AGTAAGCACATTGCCTTAACCAAGTACGGTTTTCCCAATCTCATGATTGGAAATATTTGTTATTTTTATATTATAATTATTTCTGGTTCAGGAGGGGTCCCAGGATAAACTTAGAAACTGAATTATTCCTAAGGTTCTATATGGATGAGTAGGTTACCATTCTCCAGCTCTCCTTGTACTCTTCTACTCATTCTCTTTCTTTTGTTGTCTTTTCCCACCCATACTATTTGTGCATGAGAATACCCAAGCCGACCTACAACAGGTATAAATATACACATTATTTTACAAACAAAGGCTTTTAGGGAGAAGAGGACTGAAAAATCTAAAGTCACTTTTTTTTAGACCACTGATAACTTCTTAGGTCATAACTGCATTTACATTTGTGGAAATCTTTTTTTTAAAACAAAGTATAATCAGTAGTTAGAGTAAAATTGAGTCAATAGTTTAATGATACAAAACATATATATTACTGAATTAATTAAAATTGATGCCAAGAGGTTGAATATAAATAAAATGAAGACATAGTTAAATATGAAACGAAGACAAATCTATTTCTCCTTTTGAAGTTTCGCTATAATGACATGGACATGAAACAAGTGTAATGCCACAGGACAAGAATAGAGGGGTGGGGCTAGGACTAATGGTTTCACCAAAATGCTGGAAAGGAGAAAGCAGATGGATAAAGTAGATTATCGCTAAAGCTAATGAAGTTCAAGTTTCTCAAGCCCTCCCAAACCAAACCTTTCCAAACTCCTGGGAGGGACTTTAGTATTCACACAGTCATATATTTCTATGAAATTTGCAAGTGAGATATTTTAATAATTTGTAGTTAATTAAGTTGACTTTGTTTTCTCACTCTAACTTACTCTCTATTGGGTGGTATTTGAATGGCCATGGGCATTTTGGGATTAGATTTGGGGCGGTGAACGCAAAGCTTACAGATGATGTGTTGTAGAATTGTGCACCTGAAACCTGTATAATTTTGTTACCAGTGCCCCCCGATAACTTCAATTAAAAAAAGTTTAAAAGGTGAGTTAAGTGTACATTTCATTTGGGTCTAGTAGCACAGGCATGCCTGAGAGAGGCTGAGCTCCATTCCAGACCATGTAGCAAAGTGAGGTACATATTCTGCTGGTGGAGGGTCTTGTTTTCAATTTGTAGAAATGTAACATCTGTGAGCTGCAGTGAAGCAGAGTGCAGTGAAACGAGGTATGCCTGTATACATGTGACATGTAGGTGTTTCTATGTATAGTTAAGTTCATCTTAGCCATCCTAGCATTAACCTGCGGTGTTTTAAATACTTGATTTGTTATTCTTTTCCTTGAAAGGGGCCTCCAAACTGTAAAAATTTTTAGCCCCACAAAAACCTGCATCTGTCCTAATAACTGACAGTAGAATGTAGGACTCTGAAACATTGGGTGGGGGTAAGAGAAGGAAGCCAGTAAAATGCAAGGTTTCTGGGAGGCACAGGAATTGGAAGTCTTGGCTTTCTTGTGGGATATTGTTCTGGGGTTGAGCCAAAAGGAAATTGGTTGGAAATCTGGGAAGCAGATTCTTTTCCATAACACAGGAACAAATTGCTGCTATCCCTCTCCATCAGAAGATGAGATTTATTCTCCAAAGAGGCTAAACAGGAGAGGCTTTGGACTTGGACATATCAATACCAGGCATAATTGAAGGGGGATTATACATGAAAACAGTAGGATTAAGTAGAAATTTATATACTGAATGGTGACTCCCTCCGCCACCACTTCCTTGTTCTACTATTGATAGGCAGGAAATTGGAGGTGTCTTCTCTGGAATAATTGAGGAGCTTAAGAGAAAAGACCCACAAATTCTCTGGCAGTTCCCCAATGAAATAGCCAACTGCCTCGTCATCTTACAGTGAAGCCCACCAGTTGTTTAGCCTTATTACCAAATGGAGAGCTCAGTCAGTATTTGAATACTAAACATATGATGTCATGAACATAGTTTTTCAAGAGACAAGTTAATTTGTAGTTCTCAGAAGTTGAGAACTTCCTGTGTATGAACCATTCTTTTAACTCCTGTAGGACCATGTATTTTGCTGTCACTTTTGCTTGTTGCAATTGTGGAACACTGAATAGAAGAAAACCAACCAGCATAATTTAAGATATCATGAACCTAGATCATTAAATGTCATAGGACTCACTAAAGAATAAAATTTAAAGAGTGCCTGTGTAGACTTTATTATTAATCATGGTTTATTGGTAGTCCTGGTTATATGCAGACAAATTATTGGGAGACTAAAGGATCTATGTTTTTTTTCTATAGTTTGATTTGTTAGTATAATTTTTAAAACCTTTTTGATTAAAACATGTTTCTGCTCTCTTTCCCAGTGATAAATGCTGCTCATTCTTTCTACAATGGAACAACAACTCTACCAATATCAGATGAAGACAGAACTCCACGAAAAAGAATTAGTAAAACATTAAATATGACTACAAGTCCTGAGGAGAAAAGAAAAATCATTGGGGATACTTTTGTTAAGGTACCTTTTTTAATATTCACAACGTGTAGTATTTTTTATATGAATTTAAGTGTTTGTTTTTCCTTGTCATATCAAATAACCAGGTTTGCTGATTAATTTTGATTTTTTGTTTAGCTAAGAGTTTTGCTGTATTATATAGACTAGTAAAACTTTTATATTTAAAAAATGTGTATACTTAGGTTGTGCTATTGTTTTAACTAAGAATAGATATTTTCAGTTGATTCTAGACTTTCTGTATTTCAGTTGTTAGTGTTTAGCTTTTGGAGGAAAAGTCTACACATGTTTTTGAATCATATTAAAGCATGTTCTTTTTTATTTTTTTGTGACTCAGAGACAGAGAGAAGGACAGATAGGGACAGACAGACAGGAAGGGAGAGAGATGAGAAGCATCCATTCTTTGTTGCAGCTGCCTAGTTGTTCAGTGATTGCTTTCTCATATGTGCCTTGACCGGGGGGCTTCAGCAGACTGAGTGACCCCTTGCTCAAGCCAGCGACCTTGGGTTCAAGCTGGTGAGCTGTGCTTAAATCAGATGAGCCCGCACTCAAGCTGGCAACCTAGGGGTTTTGAACTTGGGTCCTCTGTGTCTCAGTCCGACGCTCTATCCATTGCACCACTTCCTGGTCAGGCTAAAGCATGTTTTTTAAAGAACATATATTCTTTTGTTTGTTTTTGTATTTTTCTGAAGTGAGAAGCAGGGAGGTTTAGAGACAGACTCCTGCATGCGCCCAACCTTGATCCACCGGGCATGCCCACTGGGGGCAATGCTCTGCCCATCTGTGGCTCTTGCTCCGCTGCAATCTGTGCCATGTTAGTGCCTGAGGTGGAGGCCATGGAACCATCCTTAGCTTCCGGGCCAGCTTTGCTCCAATGGAGGCTTGGCTGCAGGAGGGGAAGAGAGAGACAGAGAGAAAGGAGAGGGGGGAGGGGTGGAGAAGCAGATGGGCGCTTCTCCTGTGTGCCCTGGTCAGGAATCAAACCCGGGACTTCCACAGTCCAGGCTGACGGTGTACTGCTGAGCCAAACTAACCCAGGGACAACATGTTTTTAAAGGGATTTATTTTGGGAGTTGGTGGATTTTATCTAGTCAGTATTGCACAGGACTATAAAAAATTTAGCTGAAAATATAATATTTTGCTGTCAAAAAGATTCACCTTTTAAAAGGCTGTTTTACTCCTGTTGGTTATAGATTGCCAATGAAGTTATTGGAGAAATGAACCTAAAACCTGAGGAGGTTTTCCTTGCACAAGGTACTTTACGGCCTGATCTAATTGAAAGTGCATCTCTTGTTGCAAGTGACAAAGCTGAACTCATCAAAACCCATCACAATGACACAGAGCTTATCAGAAAGTTGAGAGAAGAGGTAAAAACTTATGTGAATTTTCCTATAAAGCCTCTTTCCTCCCTTAACCATTTAAGTGTATAGTTTGATAGTGTGAGTTGTATTTGCATTGTTGTGAAACGGGTTTCCATAGCTTTCTTCTTGTAAAACTGAAACTCTATACCACTAAACAACAGCCACCTTTTTCTCCTAATTCTTTTGTGTGTATATACATATTTTGTTTATTCATTTACCTGTTAGTAGACATTTGATTGCTTCCACCTTTGGCTATTGTGAATTGTTCTTTGAATGTGGATTTGCAAATATTTCTTGCAGACCCAGCTTTCAATTCTTTTGGATATATACCAAAAAGTGGGATTTTTGAAGCTTCCTTAAATTTTTTATATTATTTCCATATTATATTCCCATCAACAATGCCAAGTTTCTAATTTTTACACACTTTGACAACACTTGTTATTTTTTGTTGTTTTAGTAGTAGCTATCATAATGTCTGTGAATGATCTATCTGTCACTATTTTGGGCATCTTAGTGAATGTATAGTGGTATCTCATTATGGTTTTGATTTGCATTTCCTCAGTCACTAATGATGTTAAGTATCTTTCCATGTGCTAGTTGGCTGTTTCTGTATCTTCTTGGGGAAATATCAGTTCAGATCTTTTGCTTTTGTTTAAATTGGTTTATCTTTTATTGAATTGTAAGTGTTCTTTTTATGTTCTAATTATATATCCTTTGTAAGATATGTGATCTGCTTTCTGTGGGTGGTCTTTTCATTCTCTTGATGGTATCATTTGGAGACTTTTATGAAACACTAGTATATTTTCAACTTACCTTGTATTCTAATGAGAACTATATTAGTTGGTGGGTAGGTTTGCCTTGATTTATTTGTATTTAAAAGGTTTATGTTTAAAAATGTGTCTCAGATTAAGATAAACTCACTAACATGTTTCTCTAATGCCTATAAAAACACAGGAAAAAATGAAGTTTCAAAAAGTGATTTTTAAATCTAAGTTAAAAGACAACAGTGAAAGCCAGTAATATGTTACTCTTTGTTTTCTATGTCATTTTGGTTACTAGTTGTTTTTTTTTTGTATTTTTCTGAAGCTGGAAATGGGGAGAGACAGACAGACTCCCGCATGCGCCCGACCGGGATCCACCCGGCACGCCCACCAGGGGCGAAGCTCTGCCCACCAGGGGGCGATGCTCTGCCCCTCCGGGGCGTCGCTCTGCCGCGACCAGAGCCACTCTAGCGCCTGGGGCCAAGGCCAAGGAGCCATCCCCAGTGCCCGGGCCATCTTTGCTCCAATGGAGCCTTGGCTGCGGGAGGGGAACAGAGAGACAGAGAGAAAGGAGGGGGTGGGGGTGGAGAAGCAAATGGGCGCTTCTCCTATGTGCCCTGGCCAGGAATCGAACCCGGGTCCCCCGCACACCAGGCCAACGCTCTACCGCTGAGCCAACCGGCCAGGGCCTTGGTTACTAATTTGTATTTGCCTTTTTCCCCTGTAGGGAAAAGTGATAGAACCTCTGAAGGATTTTCATAAAGATGAAGTAAGAATTTTAGGCAGACAACTTGGACTTCCAGAAGAGTTAGTTTCCAGGCATCCATTTCCAGGTAAATTTAAATATTGAATTCTGTTTGATTTGTTCTTAGACCTTTATGATGAAGAAAAACCAATTGAAACAATGTTGAAATAATTTGATATCATGAAATATATGTAACGAGAGAAAGAAAAGGGTGAGTAGGGATTAAACCTTCTTTTCAGTATCTAGTGTATATACTTTATTTTGTTAAATACAGGGGGTCCTCGGGTTACAATATAGTTTTCGTTCCTATGACAGTGACGTAACCCAAATTTTGGTGTAAATTGAAACACAGCCTAGCCTAAGTCACTTACCTATCCAAACACAGTTGTAAAATTGTAACCTGGAACATAAAAACACAACTAAGCCACAGAAAAAGGAAAAGAACATAAATATACTGTACTGTAGTAACAGAAGAAATGACAAAAAATGAGTAAAACAAAGGACAACTGTAATGGCATAAACTGAAACACTCATGTCTCAAATTTTTAAGTTTTTATGGGAGAGATCATTGTAAATTCAAAGCGTTGTATGTTGAGACTGTTGTAATGTACTTCTTTTTTCCACTATATTTATGTTTAAATATTATACCATCCCTGTAAGTCTGGCATGCAGTGTTGCCTTCAGATGAGAAAACTAAGGCATAGAGATATTTTAATAACATTGCCGCACAATTCTTGGTGTCAGAGCTGGGATTTGTATGTTTTTTCTATAATACCATGATGGAAGACAGGGTTAAAACTTGGTTCTCTGAAATCCTTATACCATGGCTCACTTTTTTTTTTTTTTTTTTACAGAGACAGAGTCAGAGAGAGGGATAGATAGGTCCAGACAGACAGGAACGGAGAGAGATGAGAACCATCAATCATCAGTTTTTCGTTGCGACACCTTAGTTATTCATTGATTGCTTTCTCATATATGCCTTGACTGTGGGCCTTCAGCAGACTGAGTAACCCCTTTCTTGAGCCAGCGACCTTGGGTCCAAGCTGGTGAGCTTTGTTCAAACCAGATGAGCCTGTGCTCAAGCTGGCGACCTTGGGGTCTTGATCCTGGGTCCTTCACATTCCAGTCCGACGCTCTTATCCACTGCGCCACCGCCTGGTCAGGCATGGCTCACTTTTTGTATAAGTACCGTGGCGCCAACCGATTGCACCACTGGAGCTCCCGGCTCACTTTTTGAATGGCTGAACCACTTCTTTGCACCGGTTGTGTGTAACTGATTCATGAACAAATAAAAAATAGCTTAAATAGTCATTTACTGTCATATGGAAAAATAATTAGAGGTGATTACTTGTTTAAAGTTAAAACCAAGAATCTTAACCTGTTTTTATTATGAATTCTTGAGTTTGAGCATGTCTTCTTTCTTAATTTCTAACTCTCATCATTTGGTGATGAATTGAGAGAATAGTCTAATTAAATTAAAAAACAGTAATAGTTCGGCCCTGGCCAGTTGGCTCAGCGGTAGAGCATCAGCCTGGTGTGTAGGGGACCCGGGTTCGATTCCCGGCCAGGGCACATGGGAGAAGCGCCCATTTGCTTCTCCACTCCCCACCCTCCTCCTTCCTCTCTGTCTCTCTCTTCCCCTCCCGCAGCCAAGGCTCCATTGGAGCAAGGATGGCCCGGGCGCTGGGGATGGCTCTGTGGCCTCTGCCCCAGGTGCTAAAGTGGCTCTGGTCGCCCAGGATGGGCAGAGCATCGCCCCCTGGTGGGCAGAGCTTCGCCCCTGGTGGGCGTGCCGGGTGGATCCTGGTCGGGCGCATGTGGGAGTCTGTCTGACTGTCTCTCCTCGTTTCCAGCTTCAGAAAGAATTTAAAAAACAAAACAAAACAAAAACAAAAACAAAAAAACTAATAGTTCAACTGTATTTTAGTAAAATCTAGAATATACAAAAGTGACATATGGAGAAAAATATGGAACCTTTTATTCAAACATGTCAAATGAAACAATACTAGAAATAGAAAGTTTAATTCAAATTATATTTTGAAACTGAAAAAATAGTAATAGTTCACATTTCTTGAGTTCTGGTGTGTGCTAGGCATTCTGCTAAATATTTTGCACACATTGTTTTATTTGACCCTCACGATACAATGTACTTGCAGTGGTGATATGCCAATTATATCTCAGTGAAATTGGGAAAAAACAAAGTGGCACATAGGTTTTAATTTTTGGAAGGATTTTATATTTTGGAATAGTGACATTTTTATATAAAATTTTCATATTAAATACCACTGTTACTCTTCTATTTAGGTCCTGGCCTGGCAATCAGAGTAATATGTGCTGAAGAACCTTATATTTGTAAGGACTTTCCTGAAACCAACAATATTTTGAAAATAGTAGCTGATTTCTCTGCAAGTGTTAAAAAGGTAATAATTTATATTAAATTTATATATTGTGGGAACTCTAAACAGACAGCTAACCAGTACAAGGAATTAAATGTATTGTTATTGTACTGCAGAATTTACAGTGACTATTAGAATTTAATTATTTGTATATTCATAGTAATTTAATCTTTGAGATGACTATGAAGAAAATATTCTACAGAGACACCTAAATACAGACTTTCATTTCTAGTCATACAGCAGATTGGATATTCTGAATCCTTAAAAATGTTAGCTATGAAAAGGTGTATTAAAATATTATATGTGTTGCAAGAAAGCTAGGAGAATTATTTTAGCTTCAAATTGAGGAGGAATAGAAAAGTCTTTAATCCTTCTGTAAATTTGGTGCCTAAATTTATAATCTGTGTGGTTTGAAAAACTGCCAGAATTCAATTCTAATTTAAAGTGAACCTTGTTTGGTGGTGCTTCCAGGTGTAGGGCAAGAAGCAGTGTAAATAAATGGACTCTTTGGAGTATCTTCAATTGGGATTCAAAGAATTCCCATACATACAGTTCCAACAAATAAGAGCTTACAGTAAAAAATTACAAAGTATAGAAGAAGCAAGGTATCATGAATGAGAGGTAGTAGAAACTAGCAAAACCCCTCAAATACTTCAAATACTAGAATTAGCAGATAGATAATGTAAAGTACATAAAATTGAAAGAAGCAATTTATAATAAGGTATATGCTAAGAGGCTATCAAAAATGGATAGTTTTTAAAAAATTAAGTTCTAGAAATGAAAATAACAAATTAAAAACAGCTAAAGAAAGACATTAAATTGTGTAGAAATTAGAATAAAGCATCAAAGGGAAAATAGGGGTGGAAGAAATTAAGGTAGGATAAAGCCTGACCAGGCAGTGGCGCAGTGGATAGAGTGTCGGACTGGGATTCGGAGGACCCAGGTTCGTAACCCTGAGGTCACTGGCTTGAGCACGGGCTCATCAGCTTGAGCGTGGCGTCACTGGCTTGAGTCTGGGATCATAGCCATGACCCCATGTTCACTAACTTGAGCCCAAAGGTTGCTGGCTTGAGCCCAAGGTCTCTGGCTTGAGCAAGGGGTCACTCGCTCTGCTGTAACCCTTCCATAAAGGTACATATGAGAAAGCAATCGGTGAACAACTAAGGAGCTGCAACCAAGAATTGATGCTTCTCATCTCTCTTCCTTCCTGTCTGTCTGTCTCTGTCTCTCTCCATCTCTGTCAAAAAAAAAAAAAAAAAGATAAGATGGAAAGGTCAACCTTAACATATTTTCAGAAGGAGATAATAGACACATGTATTTGAATGCCTCCATTCTGGTTAAAGACCATGTCTCAGGATTCAGCAAAACATAATCTATCTCTGTCAGAATAAAGGAAAGGAGTTTGACACTGTGTTTGCATACCTAGCAAAACTGCACACTGCCAAAGACAAAGCAGCCGCAAAGAAAAGATTAATTTACCTAACAAAGGGAAGACCGTTATACAGAAAACAATGGTAAAAGCAAGGAGAAGTCAAGGTCCTAAGAGAAAATAATTGTTCACAATAGTGGACAGATATATTATCTTCTAATATCAGATAAACAGAAATTACCACCAACAGTCTATTGCTTAAGGAACTCAATAAAGGAGGTGGTTTTTAATCCTGGTTATGTATTGGAATCTGGGGAAGCTTTTGAAGTATACTGTGATTGGTCCCCTTCTTCCTAGTGTCCTACTTACCCTGGGATGGAACCTGATCATACTGTGAAATTTGAGTGTGCAGTTAGGCTTGAGAACCACTGTTTAAAAGACTGATTGTAGAAGTGAAAGGATCCCTGGAGAAAGATCTGAGCTATGAGGGAAAAAATGGTCAACACAGAAAATGGTAAATGGGTAAAATTCAAGCGAACATGGAATATAAAATGAAAATAATGATCTATAATTTTTGGTGTTTATTTAAAAACTGTTATAATGATATATAGCTAAAGTTGCATGTGAACCACAAGGGGATTGATTGGAATTAAAGCATTTAAAGATGTTCGCATTGTTTGCCAGGAGGTCAGAGAGATTTATTTTCTTTAGTCAGATATGAACACTAACATTTAACGGGAACTATTAAAAGAATAAAAATAGAGGGTTTAACTTTAAAACTAGGAAAGGGGTAATAAATGATCTGGGAGAAATCTCAGTTCAGAATGTACGAAAGAAAAAAGAAACAGAAAGAGTGGGACAAATAGAAACCACTGAATAAAACGGTAGAATGAAATCTGGTCATATTGTTAACCCACAATTAATTAAAAAGAATAGCATCTATAGGTAAGACATAGATTGTAAAACTAGATTGAAAAGTAAAATCTAACTATATAGTCTCCTTACCTGTGGATAGAAGGGGTGAGAGTAAAAGAATGGAAAAACATATACCAGACAAATAAACCAAAAAAGAAGAGGGAGGATTAATTTCAGACAAAATTGACTGTATGGCAAAACATTTTATTAGAGATTAGGAGATTTATGAGGCATGTCAAGAGGATTTAAACCTAGATGTATATAAATTTAATATGTATTTCTTACCTTGATACTTAATATCTCATTCCAGTAGCCCTCAGGAATGAAATTCTAATATACTGCACGGCACACACAAGTCAAAGAGAAATACCCAAAATATATATTGCTATAAAGCAGTAACTGTAGATATGTAAGATAGTAATAGATACAAAATAATGAGTACCTTATTTCTGGAAACCGTTAAGAAATATCTCTGGTTTTCTCAGCCACATACACTATTACAAAGAGTCAAAGCCTGCACAACAGAAGAGGACCAGGAGAAGCTGATGCAAATCACAAGTCTGCATTCGCTGAATGCCTTCCTGCTGCCCGTTAAAACTGTAGGAGTGCAGGTAAGTTGTGTGAATTCACTGACCTGTGACATAATCTTTCTGCAGATACCTTTTCCACTAATAATGAAATAGGATGGCTTAGGAAAATGAAATATGAAAAAATATATAACAAATACAGAAATATAAAAAGGGAGTGTTTTATATAATGTTTATGGAATGAACAAGGTTATAGGATTTGGTAGTTTTGGAACATCTGTCACCTCTAACTAAAAGTAAAAATTCAAAGAAAGCCTGACCAGGCAGTGGCACAGTGGATAGAGCGTTGGACTGGGATGTGGAGGACCCAGGTTCGAGACCTCGAGCTCACCAGCTTGAGCCCACGGTCTCTGGCTAGAGCAAGGGGTTATCGGTCTGCTGTAGCTCCCCCGGTAAAGGTACATATGAGAAATCAATCAATGAACAACTAAGAAACTGCAACGAAGAATTGATGTTTCTCATCTCTCTCCCTTCCTGTCTGTCTGTCTCTATCTGTCCCTCTCTCTGACTCTCTCTGTCTCTCCCACAAGAAAAAAAAAATCAAAGAAAGATTTGCTATAGGGTTAGTGTACTTTCTTCTGCCTTGAAGGAAAGTCACCAGGAGGTCATGTTGTCATTTATCCTTCTTGGTCTAACTGCAGGAAGGCGGCCTCCAGGTGAACATCCTACATCTTTTAGGTCTTGTTCTCAGCCAGGGTACTTCTTAAACCAGTATTCTCTATATCTGTCACATCTTTTAGCTGTGATGATGTCCAGATAACATCTTTTCTATTTATTGTTCTGTCTTTCCAATGGTAGAAGCATGTGAGGATAATAGTTTTTACTTTTAAAATGCTATTCATGAAATGCTATTTATAATTAGATTATATTAAGTTCAGAGTCTGTAATAAAATGAAAACTAGAAAAGGTGTTCAGTAATTTAGCTTGAAATGGTATGAGTGTCAGCTATTGGGTTAATGACTTCATAGAGATAGAATTATATGTTGGAAGACATGAACCGTTTTAGAAATTATTCACCTAAAGCTGTAAACATACTCTTTCCTGAATTTGTTGGATGAGTAACTTTTTAAAAATGAAGCGTATTCAGGCTCTACTACTTTTCCCATCAAAATTAGTTTCTTTTGTTATTAGATATTTAGCTTCATTTTAATCTCTTAGGCCTTTGGGGAGCCTTGAAGGCCAGTAAAAATTTTATTCATGATTAGTATATTTTATTCATGATTAGTATAGCAGTGAACTTTATTTTCTAAATACCAAAGTAAACCATACTGGTAAAAAAATAGGCAATACATTAAAAGTAATTTTTTCTATTCTTGCTCTTTAGTTGTGTAGTATGTGTTCTTCCAAATTTATTTAAAATATAAAGGGAATTATAGACACACGTAGTTTGTCAACTTTTTTTTTAATTAAACACCATGAATTTATTATCTTTTCATGCCCTTAAAAGTAGCTTATTCTTAACTGCTGCCTATGTTTCATATACAGTTATGCCATATTTTAATCATTCCACTACCTGTAAACCATTTTTAGTATTTCACCGTTATAGGCATTTCAGCTAGTAATGTTTTATTTCTTTAAGCAGTTACTCATGTGCTTCTGTAAGATAATTTCCTGGATTAAAAGTATGTACATTTAAAATTTTGATAGTCATTGTCAAATTAGCATTCATATAGTCTGAATTCTTGTTTTCTTAGGTAGTTAGATGATTCTTTTAAAATTGCTTTTTAGTTTAATTTGATTTTATTTTAAAAACAAATTACTAGATGAAACAGGACAAAGAAAAAGAAAATCATTATTACCAGTTATATTCACTTGTTTTTAAATGAACTTTTTCAGCTTATTTTAAAAGAAATTGATAAGTGAATGTTTATGAAATTATTTTTTATCTCTGACTTAAGAACCCTTTATTCACCTAATCAGCATGGGCAGATGGTGTCTGCCAAATTTAGTGTGCTGGCTGGCAGAGTGTGCTAGCTGTCTGCCATTGGTCAGTTGCTTGGAATGAAATTCCAGTGGGCCTCTGGCATGTTGAATATATTCTTGAAATAGACACTATGTCTGAATTGATTTAGATAGAATTTTTTTCTTTTTATTTTAAAGAGAGGCAGGGAGACAGAGAGAGACAGGAATATTGAGCTGTTCCTCTTATGTTCCCTGGCCAGGAAATCAAATTGGCAACCTCCATGCTCTAGGATGATGCTCCAGCCAACCAACCTATCTGGCCAGGGATTAATTTTCGTTGATTTTTAAAGAGACAGACAGAGGAAGGGAGAGAGAGGGAGGGGAAAGGGAAGCATGTGTTGTTCCACTCAGTCGTGCATTTTTTGGTTGCGTTCCATGTGTGCCCTGACTGGGGATTGAACCCGCAATCTTGTTGTTTCAGGATGACATTCTTAACCACCTGAGCTAACCGGCCGGGCCTGATTTAGGTAGAACTCAATAGATTTTTAATTTAGAATTCACTTACATTATTAGGGAAGTATCTATATGTACTTTCATAAACAAGTTTTTGTTCAAAAAAATTTACTATTAATGGTATCACTATGCATGAAATGGTTTCAGTCCATATTTTGACTTCTATAAAATCATTAAAATTTTTTATTGTGCTTTTACTTTCAGGGTGATTGTCGTTCCTACAGTTATGTGTGTGGAATCTCCAGTAAAGATGAACCTGACTGGGAATCTCTTATATTCCTGGCGAGGCTTATACCTCGCATGTGTCACAACATTAACAGGTGTGTTCTACAGTGGGAACCAGGGGGAGGGGGGAGGTGTAATGGAAGGATATCCTTTTTTTTTAAAGCTTTTTCACTATTGAAAGACCAATAGGCTCAAATGTACATGTAAGTATACACTTAGGTCACAACTGAGCAGATATTTAATTAGATCTTGTGTTTTGTTCCTTCAACACAGTATAATCATCTGCTTACTTAAAAAAATTATTTTGTTTAAAGGAAAAAAATGAAAGGATTTTTATTTTAGTATAAAATATTTTAAAGGCAGTTCTAAAACTTGTCTTTCAAACTAGCAACTTAACCTATCGATTTTATAATAACAGGTCCTATTCAAAGGAGAACATTGACCTGGGACACTGAATACCTAGGTTCAAAACCCCAAAGTTGCTGGCTTGAGTGTGTGCTCATCCTGCTTGAGCTTGGGATTATAGACATGATTCCATGGTCACTGACTTGAGCCCAAGGTTGCTGGCTTGAGCAAGGGGTCACTGACTAGGCTGGAACCCCCTGGTCAAAGCACATATGAGAAAGCAATCAATGAATAACTAAAGTGATGCAATTACAAGTTGATTTTCATCTCCTTTCCTGTCTGTCCCTGTCTTTCTCCCACTAAAACAAACAAACAACAACAACAACAAAAAATCAAAAGAGCCTGACCTGTGGTGGTGCAGTGGATAAAGCGTCAACCTGGAAACGCTGAGGTTGCCGGTTCAAAACCCTGGGCTTGCCTGGTCAAGGCACATATGGGAGTTGATGCTTCCTGTTCCTCCCCCCTTCCCTCTCTCTCTTTCTCTCTCTCCCCTCTCTATAATGAATAAATAAAATCTTAAAAAAAAAAAAAATCAAGAGAAATTACTTTCTCAGAATGCTGGAGGCTAGAAGTATGAAATCAAGGTATCACCAAGGCCATGCTCCCTGTGAAGGTTCTAGGGAGGGTCCTTTCTTGCTTCTTCTCAGTTTCTGGTGTTTGCTGGCAGTCCTTGGCATGTGACAGTATAACTAATCTCTGTCTCCATCCTCATGTGGCCTTCTTCTGTCTCTGTGTGTTTGTGTTCCCAAATGCCTGTCTTTTTAGAAAGACACCCAGTCATTGGATTAGCGGCCACCCTTATCTTAAGTTGATTACATCTGCAGAGACCCTATTTCAACCACAGATTCCAGATGAATATGAAGTTTTGGGGACCCTCTTAAACCTAAGACGTTATATGAAAAGAGGATTGTGATAATCACATATATCTTTGCACATTTTTGAGATATTAATATTCCAGAGAATATACTTTGAGGATGGTACATAGAACATAGACCTATTTATAATTTTATATCCTAATTTACCCATTTGGGGATTAGAAGTGGGTAGGAGAGGGGCGTAGAGGTAAATGGAAAAAATGTTATTTTATGTGCCCTGCTTCTCATACTAAATTCTAATTTTCTATAATTTTTTCCTTTCCCTTTCTAGAGTTGTCTATATATTTGGCCCACCAGTTAAAGAGCCTCCTACAGATGTTACTCCCACTTTCTTGACAACAGGGGTGCTCAGTACTTTACGCCAAGCTGATTTTGAGGCTCAGAATATTCTCAGGGAGTCTGGTAAGTTATTTATTTAGTTTATCACTGTGTGCTCTAACTAGAATTTGGAAGTTTGGTGTGGTGGTGATGTCTGATAGAGAATGTAACTTAATTTTTAGGTGCTTTCATTTTTATTATTTATTTCTATGGCTATCGTATTTCCCCATGTATAAGACATACCTTAATTTTGGGGCCCAAAATATGAAAAAAAAAAAATTACGTAAAACGATTGACCTCAGGTTTTATTCATCATAAAATTCATACAACTAACTACTCATCTGCGTGAAAAATGGGAAATGCAAGTAAAAACCTCCACAACCACTGTATAAGATACATCCAGTTTTTAGACCCCATATTTTTCAGAAAAGGGTGCGTCTTATACAAGGGGAAATATGGTATTTTTGTGATAATGCCTTCATATAAAATATATTCACCTTTGGTCATTTGCAGACATGTGCTGAGTGGCAGGGAATTTGAGTTGTTCAATTTGCATGTTCCCAGCTGAGGTTGAACAAGGCAGTACTCTGACTTCTGGTTTCAGCTCTTACACATACAAACAAGTGTCCTTTTTGTAGTCTCTTTAGTACCATATTTTTTGCCTTTTTTGCTTTTTGTTGGTGATTTCACTATTTAAAGTATCCCTCAAGCATAATTCTGAGGTGCTGCCAAGTTTTCTAAGTACAGGAAGGCTGTTTTGTGCCTTTCAGAGAAAATAGGTAGATTAGATAAGGTTTGCTCATGCATGAATTATAGTGCTGTTGGATGTGAATTAATGAATCTACAGTATATATTAAATAAAGTATTTTTAAACAGAAACACACATAAAACAAGGTTATGTACTGATTGGCTGATGAAAATGTGACCAGAGGCTTGCAAGAACCTAAGGAACTATTTCCTGTTGGGGCAGTGGGCAGTGTTTGCTATATAGACCAGAACACCATGAAGAGCAAGAATAGACTTTTTCAAATTATGTTTCCTGTATTTGGGATTAGTTAGTTAAAATGCTGTGAGAGTACCTGAAAACAACACACAGTGATTGTCCTTACTGTGGTATGTGCATGTATATGATTTTAGGGGTTGTCTGGAAGGATTTTATTGAACTGGGTCAGAGTGCTAGTTCGTGGACGGTGATTGACTCTGCACATTGCCTTCCTTTCTCCAGGATATGCTGGAAAAATCAGCCAGATGCCGGTGATTTTGACACCATTACATTTTGATCGGGACCCCCTTCAGAAGCAGCCTTCATGCCAGAGATCTGTGGTTATTCGAACCTTTATTACTAGTGATTTCATGACTGGTATACCAGCAACACCTGGCAATGAGATCCCTGTAGAGGTAATTTACATATTTTCTTCTAATGTTTATTTTGAATACCTCATACATTTTATAGTATGGTGAATGGAATAGACTGACAATGTTGATATTTCTGGGGTTGGTTTTCTATTCATAGGACAGGCTCATTTTATCTCCACATAATTGATTGTGTAGGACACTGGAGTAGTTACTAAGGCCTTACATTTATTATATCCCTCTAGATGTTTGATCACTATGTGGAGAGTAACCAACCAACTCTAATCTGTAATTTTATTTAATTTGGCCGCCCAGCCTCTATAAATAATATTCTCCAAGTAAATAAGAAAACCCTAGGAGTGAAGAGAAGTTTATTAGAAATAAGGATGATAATTGATAGCATTATGACCAGAAACCCATGAATTGCTTATGTTCTGCCTATTAGCAATTTCGTTTTTGATCACCATCTTCCTCTTCTATTATCTTTCCACCGTAGCATTCCAAAGGAGCTGTTTATTTGCTTAGTAGCAGATGAAAATCACAGTGTGCCTTTGTTGGTTAGACTGCTGCTCTAGTACTCTGATGCAAATCTCGGGTTACAGCTGTATTGCTGGGTTGGGAAATGTGCTTACAGTCTGTTTTCCCTTGGGCTCAGACTTACTAAGGTTTTGTGCAGTCAGTGACCAGGCCTTCTCTTGTACACTTGGCAGTGGTTTCTATAGTACATTATGTACCCACCACTTCCAGAGTTGTATGTTTCAGTCACAGGTAATTTATGAAGAATTGCTTAAATAAATAAAATCATATGTTTAGATGCCATAGTAATGCCAAATTGCTATAAATGTTTCTAAACACTTGCTGTGAACCTGTAACAAACACAACGTACAGGCCAGCACCTGTTTGTGAACCATACTTTGAGTTGAAATCACTTAAATCTATTGAGGGAAATAGGTTCACTACATAACATTAGCTACAGACCATCCCATATACATAGAGAACAACAGTAAAAATAGGTCATGATTTCAACTTCCACACTCTCTAGGTCTTTTGCACATGCTGTAGATTCTTGCTCTTCTATTTTAATCTTTGTTTTATAACAGGTGGTGTTAAAGATGGTCACTGAGATTAAGAAGATTCCTGGTATTTCTCGAATTATGTATGACTTAACATCAAAGCCCCCAGGAACTACAGAGTGGGAGTAATAAACTTGTTCTGTAAAGTTCTGTGTGCAGTTTAAATTGAATAGAAACCATTTCCGGTATTGATATGCAGTACTGTGAAGAGGACCAAAGCGGCTACAACCCATCTGAATTCTTCACAGCAAAAATCTGTGGGCCTTTAAGGGCTGAGTTGGGGATAAGTAAAAGGGTGGAAGAGTTTGTACGGGTATAATCAAAGCATTGCCTACACTCAGATTGACACTGCATTTGCCTTTGCCTCACTTGTTCTTTATGTATAAACTCAGTGTTGTCTGATGTCTCTGTCAGTGGAGGTGTATGTATGAAGGTGGGTACATTTGGGGGTAGTGTTGGGCTTCTGTTCCATTGCTGGTTTCTCAGAGCTGTTAGAAAACACCCATTATTCTCCAGTGTGACTTAGTATGTATACTTGTTGGAGAATCTGAGTCTCCATGTAAGTAGCTTATTTTTCTGTAGATTGGAGGAATTGATGAATATGTCAGATAAAGGTATAGCTGAGCTAGTCCAGCCACTTTGCAGTATGCTGATGTTGTAAAATGTAAGCTACCTTAAGATACAAATCACCAGTAATTTGTTGAAGAACTTTAGAAGTTTATGATGTCACAGCCGTGAGAGGAAGAAACTATCAGTCTCAGTTTAAAATGTTTTCAGGTCATGTTTTTTACAGATATCATCTTGCTCACAGTCAACCTTTTCATTAGTAAGGAGCTTTATCTTCCCTGCCTTATATGGCCCACTCCAGCAGCCTTTTAAGAAGTTTCTGTTTTCTCCCTAGAAGAGACTATATGTTGTGGCATAAAATTTGAGTGCTTTGATCTCATTTGGTCAGAGGTGAAGCTCTGAGACCACAAAAACCATCTTGCATGCTGGCAGCTTAAAAATGCATGCCTGAAGCTTACATCATTTAGTAAAGAATTGTAAAATGAACTCTTAGATGTAATTTGTACAGAGGTTTATTACCCGCTTCCCAGAAGACTGTGACTAGTTTTGGCCCATGCAAGCTGTTGCCAAATTCTGTAATCCTACCAGCTGTAAGAGAAAATTCAGGAACTGGTTGGACGTTGCCATTGCTAGCAGTTTCTACCAGATCCTTTATAACATTTATGTAAGCATCTAAACACAGTTTTAGATGTAAGTTCTACAACTGTTTCTCATTCAGTATTTTAGCTGATGTTACTATTTCAGAATGTTACGTTTTTCCTTGTTCATTTTTTGTTGGGGTATGATTGACATATAACATATTCGCTTTCACTGTCCATACTTTTCTTATGCCATTTCCATCTCAGGTTGCTGCCTCTTACTTTCACAATTCTGTATTAGTCAGGCACAAAATTTTGTATGGAATTTAGTGTTAGATAACAATAAAATTATGCGTGGCAGATGTCTTCATTCTGGCTGTCCCAGAGGACAAGAAAATTGTTGCTGGGCCATGAGGGGAAGAGTGAGTCCTGTCTATCGTAAACAGATATCTTTACCTGAGACCAAGGAAGTCACATGACTTCGACCAAACTCGAAAGGTTTATTTTCTTTCCTAACGATGAGTTATTCATAATGGCCTTTTGAAAAGAGGATATGTTAGTGATCTGGCCTTAACAGAATTGGAATCTTGTTGTTTTATAGCTAGAATAGATAACTTAAAAAAAGGTTTACAGACCCTGGCCAGTTGGCTCAGTGGTAGAGCATTGGCCTGGCGTGCGGGGGACCTGGGTTCGGTTTCCGGCCAGGCCACATAGGAGAGGCGCCCATTTGCTTCTCCATCCCCCCCCCCCCCCAATTCCTCTCTGTCTCTCTCTTCCCCTCCCGCAGCCAAGGCTCCATTGGAGCAAAGATGGCCCGGGCGCTGGGGATGGCTCCTTGGCCTCTGCCCCAGGTGCTAGAGTGGCTCTGGTCACGGCAGAGCGACGCCCCGGAGGGGCAGACCCTGGTGGGCGTGCCGGGTGGATCCCGGTCGGGCGCATGCGGGAGTCTGTCTGACTGTCTCTCCCCGTTTCCAGCTTCAGAAAAATACAAAAAAAAAAAAAAAAAAAGTTTACAAACATTTATGTTTAGGTGAAAAACTTTTTCTTCTAGCAAAAGTCTCTTGTTTTGAAGCAAATACTAGGAATCTAGAAAGAATATATAGTAATAGTGTTTTTCCCCCCTAATGTATGTTCTGTGGGGACATTGCTTCACTGAGATGATCCATGTAAAAGTGTTAGGTCATGTAAGTTTGGGAAGTGCTGCCCACTTGTCCTTCCATCTTGGATATCTTGGAGATTTGTGGTATGATATTTAAAGTTCTGAGAAATTTAGAAGTTAAAAATAATTAATTTTTTTTGCCTGACCTGTGGTGGCGCAGTGGATAAAGTGTCGACCTGGAAATGCTGAGGTCGCCGGTTTGAAACCCTGGGCTTGCCTGGTCAAGGCACATATGGGAGTTGATGCTTCTAGCTCCTCCCCCCTTCTCTCTCTCTCTCTCTCTCCTCTCTTTCTGTCTCTCCCTCTCCTCTCTAAAATGAATAAATAAAAAATAAAAATAAATAAATAAAAAGATTAAAAAAAAAAAGAAATGATGGAAATAGCAAAAAATCACCAAAAAAAAAAAAATTAATTTTTTTCAACCTAATGTTTTTCCCATATTTGTTTACTAACCCCCTTCTTACATAGTCCTACTTAATACTGGAAAGATGGTTTCTCCAAAACACACCTTGACATGATAAAGGGAAAAAATGAAAATTTCTGAAATTCAGAAATTCTTTAATACCAGGTCCTTGGGTTATGACACAATTATATTAGCTTTCACTGTCCATGCTTTTCTATTTTCCTATGACAGTGATATAACTCAAATTTTGGTGTAAGTTGAAATACCGTAGCCTAAGTAAGTCACCTATCCTAACACAGTTGTAGAATCACAGTCTAGAACAGAGAAACACATTAAGCTACAGAAAAAGGAAAAGGACAAACATACTGTATGTTACACTGTACTGTAATAACAAAAAAAGGACAAAATGAATGTAAAAAAAAAGTCTTTACCTTTATTCCTGTGGTTGGCTTGCACACTGGAAGGGGCATTGCAAGGTGAGAGAGAGTGAACTATTAGGAGAAGGAAGCTGGAGAGGCAGGAGAACCTGCAGAAGGTGCTGGAGATACTGGGTCAGGTGAATCAGCATTGTCTAAAGCAGTGGTCCCCAACCTTTTTTGGGCCACGAACCAGTTTAATGTCAGAAAATATTTTCACAGACCGGCCTTTAGGGTGGGACGGATAAATGTATCACGTGACCGAGACAAGCATCAAGAGTGAGTCTAGACTGATGTAACAGAGGGAATCTGGTCATTTTTTAAAAATAAAACTTCGTTCAGACAAATTAAATAAAATGGAAATAATGTAAGTTATTTTTTCTCTGCGGACCAGTACCAAATGGCCCACAGACTGCTACTGGTCTGCTGCCCGGTTGGGGCACCACTGGTCTAAGGTACATGCAGGAGATGCTGGAGATGATTTTACCAGCACTACAGGTGTTTTATCTCAAGAAGCAGCTGATGTAGATAGTACAGGATCTGTTGTAGAATAGTTTGCCCATGTAGTCTGTAAATACATTGCTAATGGCGTAAGCAGAGATCTCAATTTTGTTTTTATGAGAGAGCATTGTAAATTCGAAATGCATGTTGAGATTGTTGTATCCCGAGGATCCCCATACTTAGAACTCTCTTCCTTTGCAAAACATTTTTTGTGTCATACAGTATTTTGCTCTACTTTTTACAGTATTTCATTCAAGTATCTGAGAAACGTTAAGATTATAATCTCATTTTATGCTTAAAGAAAGAAGCTTAGTTTAATGGTTACCTAATGAGTTTTGGAATTAAATGTTCTTGGTAGATCATGACTATATTCCCATTATTCACCACCTACCTGGGCCATCTCTCTATTTAAATGTATTTTGTTTTTTTATACCTGTTAGAGGGAGGGCAGCGGAACAGTGAACGCTTCCTTTTTTCCTAAGATTGGCAAACACAAAAGAATTTTTAAGGACTAAATACCTAGTCCCACCTTAATGGTCCCACCTATGATTGTTGGCTGTGTTAGAAATAATATAGCTTGACAGTTTCTGAGAAGAAGTCTTCAAGTATATTTGGGATATAGGTTTATACTGTTTTCCCTTTTTTTTTTTTTGGCTGCCTTCATCCTGAAACAGCTGCATGTGTTTCATCCTAGCCAAACAAGGATCATAAAAGTTTGTTTACTTGCTGTGTTAGGGCTTATCTCCTGATAGCCTGTTTTACCAAAATACTTGAGTCAAATCTCTAGAGAATGAAGGCATTCAGATTAGATAGGTCAGACTGTCTATCTTTAGTGCTTTTGCCCTGCCATTAAAAAACTGCATGAACTTGTTTCTGTTTCTTTATCTGTCAGATGAGGCAGTTGGATAAATTTACAACATCAAATCCATCCCTAAATTCTTATTTGAAAAATTATTGCAGGAGACAAAATGGAGAAATGGAATAATTATTTTTTATTTTAATTTTTTAGTTTATTTAACATCACATATGATCCAGTCAGAAGTAACCATCAAAATACATTGTAAAATCAGATATTAATCACAATCTCCTCCTCCCCTCCCCCCTCTGCTTTTTAAAGCTATGGTATAGATAAGGTTTGAACACTTGAGAATCTTCTGTTGTGGCCATGACACTTAGAAAGTACCCATCAACATGTACTCATTGGCAATCTTTGTTTTTTGGGAAAGTTGACAATATGCATTTGCTTTGAGACTAGAGTTTCTGATGAGCAGTATGGACAGCTAATTGGCAGAAGTGGAGCTAGAGTCTGGACTTCTGGTTCTCTACCTGGTCGTGCTGTACTGCCCCTAAAGGTAAGGCTTAAGAAGTTGTCAGTGTGTAATGAACCATTAGGGATAAATGTACTTCCAAAGTATTAATCATCTCCTACTGACAATTTGTAATTAGTTTCTGGAGATGGTACTGTCTTCCAGAAATTCCTCAGACTTATATGCCCAATGTTAGAACCCTGTTTCTTTGTACCTTTCCACACTATACTGTTATCTACATCCTGCTCCTTTCTTGCCCTCTCAGCCAGTTCTCTTGGGGATGTGATGGAGGCCACACCTCAGTGAATGAATACTCCTTTTATCTGCCAAATTAAGACTAATGGAGTAAACACAAGTTGGATGTCTCCACACCTGGGAAGTGTTCCTTTTGTCCCTACTGAAGCAACTTAGCCACACAGGTGATACATAGGGAGCCCAGGGTGTCTCCCCCCCCCCCCCCCACCGCTGTAGGGCTTTGGTAATAGTAATGTTGCCATTCTTGCCTCTTATGTTCTTCAACATATAATGATGAGATTTGGACTCCCCCCAAAGAGTGCCACAATGCCAGCTCACAGTCCTGATCATACACATATTGAAGAGGCCCAAATATTGTATCTAACTCTGACCTTTTTGTCAGTGGTCCTCACTTTACTACCTGAGGAGTTAAGTCTGTGTAATGCCTATACCCCACAATCAAATGAAATTTGAATTTTGGTGTGGCTCAAGCATTGAATTTTGAATCTGCTGGAATAAATTGTTAATAAGGAACATATTTGACAGACCTAGTTATGATTTAAAATCATAGATAAAACTATAGGTGAGAAGAGAAGGCCACAGATACTGCCTTGTCAAAGATCTCATAGTTAAATTAGTTTAGAACTAGGAACCAGACTGGAAACTGATTTCTACCGATACTATGTTGTATGTAGCTCAGATAAAGGTAATATTGGGTAATACTTAGGGCAGCTGACATAAATGCTGAGGTCTTTGCAACAGCTACACTGGTTTCTCTTTTAATGTATTCCTTTTGCTTTTTCATTGGAGGAGAAATCTACCCCTATGCTGTAGCCACCTCTCCAAATCTGAGTAGCCAGATTGTGGAACTGATCCAGAGCTATTAGTGTACCCACCCAGAAATCTTTCTGTATCTGTATCTGGATAATCTAGAGAGCAAGAGGTTACCTGCCTGTAAGCTAAGTTCCCTGCCTGAGAATCTTGAGCAGTTCCATCTTATCTACCCAGTAGGGTGTTTAATCACTGGTGATTCCTGTGGCAGTTATCAACCTTGTTAAGGGTCCTTTGATTAGCAAAATCATGAAACTGTGGGGGAAGTTTGGCTGTTCCTTGGGTATACTAAAAGTAGTTGGAGTGGACTATATGCTTTTTAAAGAATACAGATGTTTAAGGTAAGTAATTTGCAGTCTTTGAATCTACTATGATCTTAAAATACTAAGTGAATGTAACCTTTGAACAGACATTTCATAAAGAAATATCTTTAATTGGAGAAAGTAGTTGTAGGACCAGTGGTTGTGGCTATCATCATCGTGGCCATGCACATGCAGGTTCTCATTAGATTCGGGCAGACGGTAAAGAAACAGTGGAGCCAAAAAATGGTGGGCCATTCCTTTATTCAAGTGTTGCACCAGCCAATGAGCAACACTCAGAGAAAAAAACACTAACCTTTCACTCAGGCTCCCAAAGCCACTGACACATTCTTTGGTTTTACAACCAGGAGAATCTTCACCAGTTTCTCCTGGAATCAAAGGCCACACGAGTCCCAAAGTTCCTCACCTCTGGTTCCCCATCTGCATATCTCTCTCTCTCTCTCTCTCTCTCCCCCTCCCCCCCCCCCACATGACTTCAGCACTCTGCATCCCCTCTGTTCTCACTTTGCAAACATGGCTTCTTTCTCTGCCTCTTCTCCTTCTCTGCTCTTTTCAAAACTTTCTGGCACTGAAACCTCTCCTTCAGCAAACATTAGAAAAACAAAGGCCCTTCCCAAGCAGGAAGGTAATTTGCAATTTCACAGACCACATATACCTGGTGCTGCCCAGCCCCCAATGCAAACTATAAGCGAGCAAACATGAAAATCACATTTTACAAATTTGACCAACATTCTACCCCTTTTGCTCGCTTTGCAATCCACACTATAGGCATTCCTGTGCAAAGGAATGAGGCACATTATACAAACAAGTTACAGTAACAGTACAAGTCATATAACTTCAACAGTAATAAAGGTGTCCTTCACAATGTCTCCTTGAGCATTTTGCCCAAAGTGCAAAATATCCTTGGTGCTTTTCTCCAACTGAATGAAAAGCTTCCACTGCAGGAGGGCCTCCAGCAGACCTATTCCCCCACCCTCAATCAGTGTCATCCAAAAGTTGCATGTCCAACAAGGGAGCTGGTTTCCCCTCGGTCGTAGTCCAAGAGTCAGTCCATGCACACGAAGCCTCAGGCCTCCCCCCTCATCCCTGCCATCCTGGCAGCTCTGAAAACACTGTCCCAATGAGGAGCACATGGTAATAGTGGCCAACATTTCCACCTTTGCTCCAGAGCCATTCACCCCTATGTCCCACAATTGCAGCAAATCTGCCAGGGGCTTAGTAGGTACTCTGTTGCAGGGCTTCTACCTTCTGGAGTCTGCAGATGGCAGTTTCAGCCCAAGTCTCATTTTCAGAAGAGAAGCTATAAAGGCCTGCTCCCACCAACTCAGAGCCACTCTGTCCTCACGGCTTCATCTTAGGCTCCTTTGGCTGCCGGCTCTTGTGAAGCTGAACCTACAGTTCAGCTTCAGTTGGGCCATTCCTTTATTCAAGTCTCACACCTGCCGAGGAGCAACACACAGGGAAAACACTTCCCTTTCACTCAGGCCTCCCAAAGTCACTGACACATCCTCTGGTTCCACAACCAGGAGAATCTCCAGTTTCTCCTAGAATCAAAGGCACCACCAGTCTCGGCGGAGCTCGCAAAACCCCTCACCTTTGCTTCCCCATCTGCATACCTGCACACACTGGTTTCCTCAGCACTCTGCATTTCAATCTTTGCTCTCTGCAAGCATGGCTTTCTCTGCCTCCTCTTTGCTCTTTTCAAAACTTTCTGGTGCGAAAACCTCTCCTCCAGCAAACATTAGCAAAACAATGGCCTTTCTCAAGCAGTAAGGTAATTTACAATTTCACAGACCACATATACCTGGTGCTGCCCAACCCCCAATGCAAACTATAAGCAAGCATACGTAAAAATCACATTTCACCCACCTATTTGATCAACATAATTGTTCATGGTATATTGAAACATCTTGTATATTGTGATAATGTCATAAAATTGCTTTGCTAACAATGTGAAATGACTAATGCCTTTTGTCTTCCATATACTTCATAAAGGAGGAAACAACTTTTATAATCCGTCATTAAGCTTTGGTGTTCATGAGAAAGAAGCAATAGCAGAAAGAACACTCAGGATATGGAAAATAAGAAGTTGCACATACTATCAGAGCTTTATGGATAATAGACGTAATCTCTTACATATGTGAGGGTGGCAGCATTTTTCCCAGAGTGTTAACGGAGCAGAGTGGACATAAAATACTGGGTAGCTTTTAATTTAAATAATTAGCTTAAAAGGTATGTACTTGTCAAAATTAAAGTTGTACACACTTATTTGACTTGTATATTTATATTTGATCACATTTGGTTTTGGTTTCTTACAACAAATTACCTTTATTAATTTGATGCAAAGGTTGGATCCTTTTTATTGTTTGGAACTATGTTACCAGAGTTGATCTAACCCATAAAAGTAAGTGTTTATATTAGTGAGTTACCAATATGAAGATTAGAAGAAATAACTGTTTAAAACTGAATTTAATAACTTTCAGTAGCTGCATTGCTCTGGTATGTTTCCTTTCACATCAGTGATATGGTCTGCCTTCTGCTATACACGCAGACTGTTGACTTCAACTGTATTTTGAAAAGTCTACTGTTAAACATGGCTCAAAAACAAGACTGCATTTATACATATCTTGAACTCTCAAAAATTCATCATTCTCTTTTAAGAAAAGTATTGCTATGATCAAAAGCTATATTTCATACCATAGCTAAGTAGGGTTTTTTTTGGTAGATATTAGTGGATTATTCTAATGAGTTATATACATAATATACTAGAAAAGCAGCTAGGAATTTCACTTTAACCTTACACAAGTACAATGTTGAGTTGTAATTAAAATACTTTTTTCATGTATCTGAATGCTATTCCATATGTAGTTTTATCGTACAGTTCTTTTAGACAATATGTAACCTGCCAACATATTTTAAAAAAAATACCATAGAAAAAACTATATTTTAAAAATTTTCTTCTGACCTGTGGTGGTACAGTGAATAAAGCATTGACCTGGGATGCTGAGGTTGCCCAGTCAAGGCACGTATGGGAGTTGATGCTTCCTGCTCCTCTCTCTCTCTCTCTCTCTCTCTCTCTCCCCTCTAAAAATGAATAAAATCTAAAAGAAAATCCACTTAATGTGGCTACATTAAATAGTGAAGAACAGATAGCCTTTGTTGAGATGCCTTTGATATTTGCTCTAAATAAGAAAAAAGTTTCAGTGGGCTAAAGGTACTTAGCTAAGTGCAAGAAATTACCATCTGATTTTTCTGTGAAGCAACTTTTACAGTGTGGGTAGTAAGGATGCAATGAGATAATGAACTATTTACAGTGTATTTTTTTAGAAAGAAAAATGCTACAAATTATATATATACTATGACCATTGTGTGTTCAATCTTAAAATTTTTCAAGCTAGCATCCCATCCATGTTTCTAATACTTAAATTCAAAAATTAGTAGTTTTCTTTGATGATTGAATAAATGATGTAGCACATAGTGTGAATTTCCAGAAATTGGTAATAAGTACCCAGAAATATTAAAATAGATGTGGAATATTTTTCTTAAATTATTCAATGTTTTGGCTGCTGTTCTAGCTTATTTCTTGTGAGATTTTTCCTTAAGAATGGGAAACATTTTTGAAACTATTTTTTCTTTTCTGATCAGGCTATTAAAGTACCTGGCATAAATTTATTACAGAGGCTACCAAACTTTCTCCTTTCATAGTTTTGTAATATTTTATAATCACCATTGGCCAAAATAAGTATCTTAATGGCTCTATTTATTAAATGACAGTAATATTCAAACAAAAGGTATTTATGTCCTAACAATGTAGTAGCTGTTTGAAAAAATATTACATAGATTGAGAGAAAAAATATATCATATTCTTAAATAACTAGAATTACTAATGGGACATATGCATGTGTTGAGCATTATACAACTTATCTATGAGATAGATTGAGCACTGCCATTCTTATTGTTCAATGCTGATTTTTGCACAGTACTTTTTATTACTGAAAATCCAGCTTTGCAAAGATACGACATCACTGAAAGGAATGTAGCATGATCCGTTGTTACAACTGACCCATTACAAGCTAATAAGCTCTCTTTGTACCTGTGTCAGTTTGCTGCAGTGGTTTGCCTTAGGAACAGTCTGAGAGCAATGTTGTATGAGTGTTTTGACTTTCCTTCCAGGTTTAGTTGTCTTAACTTCGAAGGATATGTCTAAAATACATGTGCGTCCTTAATAATGAGTTATCTTTCTTGGCTTTGACATTTAAGAGTTGGACTGTTTTGCAAAAATACAGATATTTGAACATCTCAATGTATCTTCCTAGGAGTGGAGAAACAGTTATACAACATATTACATAATATATACTATTGAATGTACCTAGATCCAAGTTTGATATTTGTTTTCATTCACTTTAGAGTTTGCTTTGTCAAATAACTGTTGTTTGTACAGAGGCTTAAAACTATTCTTTGTAAAACAGGGGGAAACTGTCACATCACACACACTTTAAAAAAATCTGTTAAGGAGACAGTGATGGCCATCCCTTGAATGTGCTTTTTGAATTTAGAAGTATAGGCCCTGGCCGGTTGGCTCAGCGGTAGAGCGTCAGCCTGGCGTGTGGGGGACCCAGGTTCAATTCCCGGCCAGGGCACATAGGAGAAGCACCCATTTGCTTCTCCACTCCCCCCCCCCCCCGCCTTCCTCTCTGTCTCTCTCTTCCCCTCCCGCAGCCGAGGCTCCATTGGAGCAAAGATGGCCCGGGTGCTGGGGATGGCTCCTTGGCCTCTGCCCCAGGCGCTAGAGTGGCTCTGGTCGCTGCAGAGCGATGCCCCGGAGGGGCAGAGCATTGCCCCCTGGTGGGTAGAGCGTCGCCCGTGCCGGGTGGATCCTGGTCAAGCGCATGCGGGAGTCTGTCTGACTATCTCTCCTCGTTTCCAGCTTCAGAAAAATACAAAAAAAAAAAAATATATATATATATATTTCGTTAAGGCAGAAAGGGAATCAGCACTGCTCACATTAGTTTGGGAATAAATTGAATTTAAAGCTTATTAAAGGAGCATAGCTATCTTGAATATAGTTTCACCTTTGTGTGACTTCTTTATCCTGTATTTCAGGAGAGAATCAGTGTAGGAAATGTAAAAATTTTCTCTCTGAGAAATAGGAATAAGGATCTATTTTGAAATCAGAGTATTGATGCCATAGAGTATGATTCTTAGTTTAGTTGTTAGGTGTAATTTTGGGAATGTATATTAGAAATAATATTGGTTTCTAATTCTGATAAAACATCCTAAAATCCAGTAAACTTGATTTTTTTCTGTCTCCGTGTTGCTGTGTTACTTTGGGCAAGGCACCATCTGGGCAACAGTGAACTTAAGTGTACTGTAAGACTGATATTGCCTGTGTGGTCATGAAAGAGTATGAAAAATGATTATGTTTTGTATGAGACTATGCTGTATTAGTAAACTGCTAGTGTATTAAAGCATGGTCTGGTATTTAAAACATGGTAATGCAGATAAAGCATGATGTGGGATTAATAATCCCATTGTGCTCAGTCAGCTGGGACAGTTCAGGTAAGTTTACACTCTGCCAGCTCCCCAGATTTTGTGGGTGGGGTGGGGTCACTTGCAATCATGCTACAAGGGCAATATGTGCACCTCATGAAGTTTGTGCCACATTATCTTTAACAGAGGGGACAGAACTCTGCCTCCTATCTCCTAATCTCCAATGTTGTTTGTACTTGAAAAAGTGTCTAGTTTCTTTTGTCTTCATCCTAGTAGTGTGTGCATTAATGAAACATTTGTCCTCTTGTATTTGGAGGAAGAAGTTTGCCACAATAATAGATGTGATAAGTCAGCATGTGAGTACTTACAGAAGTCATCAGGCAGTACTTCCCACAAACCGTTGGAAGGTGAGGGTGAGCAGTGCAAGCACATGTGATGTTCAAGTGCTTTATGCCACCCTTGGGTTGGAGAGGAGTCTTGGTAGGCAGTAGAGGTGGAGAAGTGTGGAATATTCCAGGATGGTGGAGGCCAGAAGGGGCCACAAGTGAGTAAACTAACTACCCTGGGTTGTTTGGGAAGGTAACTGGAGAGTTGGTGCAAAATTGTGGAAGGCTGTGATACAGCCAGGGGACTGCACTGTGTCCAGTTGGGAGTGAGTACTGAGTAAGGTGAATGAGCTGGAGAAGCTTTGCTCTGTGGATCCCTGCTACCCTGTAAAAGTGGCAGCAGCCCTTTTTCATAGCTGTAAACAAAGTTCCTGTGACAGCCACATCAACTTTTCCATACCTTTCAAATGGTTTAAGCGACATGCCTTTAGTAGGGCTTTTAAGACCTACAACAGGTCGGGAACCTTTTAAGCTGAGAGAGCCATGAACACCACATATTTTAAAATGTAATTCCGTGAGAGCCATACAATATGTTTAACACTAAATACAAGTAAATCTGTGCATTTTATGTAAGACCAACACTTTTAAAGTACAATAAGTCTCTGAATTCTTTTTAATAACATTGTTATGCTGTTGCTAACCAATGATGAATAAAGTACTTCTTACCATTAATGCGACTTCTGGTGCATGGTTTTGCTGATGGCTTTGTAGTCTAGTTGATACTTGGTGAAGTTAAGCTTCATGCAGGCGTTGAGACTTCTATCCGTTAAATGCGATCGTCGGTTGGTCTTAAC
The DNA here is from genome assembly GCF_036850765.1 of Saccopteryx bilineata. Lineage (NCBI taxonomy): Eukaryota > Metazoa > Chordata > Mammalia > Chiroptera > Emballonuridae > Saccopteryx > Saccopteryx bilineata. Next base: position 166,168,647 of record NC_089491.1, on the reverse strand, counting down.
ATTCTTTAGATGTGAGAAAGACTGTTCTCATGCATATGTAGAGCCAAACATTGTCAGTACAGCAATACTTACACATTGTAGTGTGTGGTATGTGACAGGAAGTGCGTTCTAAGTTTTGACAATCAGCAAGTCCACGGGTTGAAGTTTTTTCATTTCTCCCCACTTGTGTTTGCTCTCCAACTCTACTTGCTATCGTGCAAGTCTTTCCAAATCTTCCTTCAGTGACTTGAACTTATTCACCCACATGTCTGAGGACTTCAGATCAGCAGCTTGTAGCTCAAAAGCTCTGACAGAGACACCAGGGATGTAACTCAGGTTGGCGCTGTCCACTGCACACTCATGTGGATGGGTGATGAACTTAAAAAGAACAAGTGTGCTCACGAAATTCTCCAAAGCACGCTTTGAATGACTGCAGGAGATTAGATGTGAAGCCCGCTAGCTGCTGGAGATCAAGATGTTGAGCAGGGTCACATGCTGTGCATGCATCTTTAAACTCTCCCAGTTATTCAAAGTAGTAAACGACCTGTTTCAATGTCGGTGATGAAGAGTTCCAGCTTATTTTCAAATGCAAACACTGCTTGTTGAAGGGATAAGACTGTATTTCCAATGCCTTGCATTTTCACATTGAGCTGGTTCAGTTGTTCAGTCATGTCCACGAGATAGTAGAACTTCAGGAGCCACTCAGTGTTAGCTAACTCAGGATGCTCGATGTTTTTCATTTCAAGAAAAGTCCAGATTTTGCTCAGACAAGCCACAAAATGACTAAGCACCTTCCCTCTTGACAACCAACGCACACTGCTCTGCAAAAGCAGACCAGGATAATTATTCCCAACTTCATCCAGCAGTGTTTTAAACTGGCGATCCTTTAAAGCTTGGGCAACAATAAAGTTGACCATGCGAATGACCAGTGACATCACCTCACCAAGCTGCTCACCACACATCTGAGCACAAAGCGCCTCCTGATGTAGGATGCAGTGAAAACTTAGGGTGGGTCTCTTTTCATGTTCACAAACAAGCGTTACAAATCCTGTTTTCCCCCACCATGCATGGAGCACCATCAGTACACACCGAAATAAGTTTATCCATAGGTAGATTTTTTTCTTTAGCAAACTCAGTGAAAGACTTGAATAAATCCTCCCCTCTTGTTGTCTCTTTCATAGGTAAAACAGCAAGACTTTTCTCACGTAGTGTGTCATCGACAGCATACCTTGCAATCATGCTGAACTGGGATAGATGGATTATGTTTGTTGACTCATCCAAAGTGAGAGAAAAGAATGGTGCTGCATTTATGTCCTTCACTTGTGTTGCCTCAATTTGATTTGCCATCATGATGGTATGATCGGGAACAGTTCTTGCCGACAGAGGCATGTCTTTTATTTGTGTGATTATCTTGTCTTTATCCAAAAAGTCTTCAAAAAGTTCATTGGCAACATCAAGCATGAATGTTTTGGCATACTCCCCATCTGTGAATGGCTTTCCATTTCTCACAATTGCTAAAGCACCAGCAAAGCTAGCAGAATTCCAGTCACCTTGTTGGGTCCAAAGACGGAGTTGCTGCTGACTAGCTTGCACTCTGCACAGTAGCTCTTGACATTCTTTCTTCCTGTCCCCCGCTGGATATATCGATGCAAATGTAGTATGGCATGTGTTGAAGTGCCGCTTTATATTTGACTGTTTCATCGATGTATTTTTATCACTGCATATTAGACAGACTGCAGAACCTGCTTTCTCCACAAAGGCAAATTCCTCTGTCCATTACTGCTGAAAAGTACGATACTCATCTTCTTTTCTTTCAGCCATCTTCTTTATCGAAAGGGTTTCTGCAATTAGCTAGCTGACTACTTGATTAAAAGGAGGGAAGTTTACTTACTGACTTCACAATGACTTGTGTACGTTACGCATTATCCAATAAAAATTTGGTGTTGTCCTGGAGGATACCTGTGATTGGCTCCAGCCACCTGCAACCAAGAACATGAGTGGTAGGAAATGAATGGATTGTAATATGTGAGAATGTTTTATATTTTTAACGTTTTTTTTATTATTAAAGATTTGTCTGCGAGCCAGATGCAACCATCAAAAGAGCCACATCTGGCTCGTGAACCATAGGTTCCTGACCCCTGTTCTACAACCTAACTTGGGCCTGTCAGTTTGGCCTAACTTTGCCTCCTGCAGTCAGATTGATCCTGTTGTGGGTCCTCATGCCTTTGGCTGTCTCACTTCTGTTTTCCCTAGTGTTCCCCTGCCTGGAGTGCCAGCCCTCATGCCTCACTCTGCACACATTATGTCAGCTGTCAGTCCATCCTCACGTCTGTAGAATGAAGAATTGCTTTCCAACCTCCCATTGCCTGCTGAGGAATTTCATGCCTATTTGTTTTGTTTATTTCTTATTTCTATTTTACTTGTTTATTTTCTTCAACCAAACTAAACTTTTTGAAGGCAAGGTCAATGATTTATTTTTGTCTTTGACCTCTTAAAGCCAGGTTCATAAAATGTAAAAATGGAATGCCTTTTTTAAAAGACCCGCAGGAAGAGGACAAGGCTTACTTCAAAGGAAAAATGTCCAATAGTAGGACTGCATGTATCAGACACCTAAGTGAGGAAGCTCAGCTTAGGCAGGGAGCTAATCGGCACCCTTGCCTCCACATGGAGTCACCAAATGGGAAACCACTGCCATTTTCCTATGTGCAACTTCAGCCCTTTGTGTGATAGCACTTAGTGCAATGTTGTATATTAAAAAGTTACTATTTTTTAAAACTGGGCATACGGTTCTTAGGCAAATTCTGTTTTAATTGTAAATTAAAATATGAATGATTAGAGAATAGCATGCAATTTTTGGGTATGTGTGTATACTCTTAGTGAGGTTGGGTGGTAAAGGTCCTCCCTGTCGGGGGCAGGGAATCACAGAATTCGAAGTAGTGGGGCAGTGGTCCTGGCTTTGGATGACCCCAGCGATTCCTGTGGTGCCTATGGTCAGAATGTCCAGCTGGCAGTTCAGGTTTCTTTTAGAAACTGTTTCAGTAGTTCTTTGGACATCTTGTAAATACTCTTTTTTCACAAAAATAGAGTTTTAGGAATAAAAGATTATTAAATCTCAATGAGGATTTCAGGTTGCTTTTCAGCTTTTGCTGAAGCAGGGAAACACTAGTTCATCATTCAGACAAGTGAAGAAGAATCATGTCTATCTTAGCTTTATTTTGAGTGCTAATGTCCTGTTGCGTGGCCTAGCAAATGTGAGGTGGCTGTAGGCTCCATTTATTTTGGAGTTGAACAATAGAAGAGCTAGAGAGATTTACTATCCATTGTAACTATTATAAATATTCTGCATTTACTCAGGGCAAGGTATATGTAACTTGACATTATCTTCCAAGAAAATGTGAGTTCCTTTATGGCAGTAGTATTGATGGACCACCTATTCTGTGCCTGGCCCTGTGCTGGAGACTCCAGAGAACAGGCTCCAAGCCTGGAGGAGACGGCCATGTTTGCTTCCTCTGGCTCCCTCACTGTTCTCTACCCTCCACCTGCACATCTGATTTGTTTGAAGTGACTACTCCTTCTATGACGTCTCTTCAGTCTGCTTCCCTCCATCCCCAGCTTGGGCCGCAGTCCAGGCCCTCAGTTGTCTGTTCTTGTCTTACTGCAGTGGCAACAGACAGGTTTTCTCAGCCCCTGGTTTCTTTCCAGGCTAGTATCTCCATTTCAAAATACACATCATGGACCCATAGAAAGTTGTGGTCACCTTATTCATCTGCTCAGAACACAGCAATAACCTCCTATGTCCCTGGAATAATGCCCAGGCTGCTTTACCTGGCATATCATTAATTTTCCAGCTTCATCTTCTAAGACTACATTCTAGCCACTTAAAATTTTAGGCATCTTTCTGTCCCTGTACGTGTGTCCAGACTGAGCCCTGTTTACCCAGGCTGGTGTGACCACCAAATAATATGAAGCCATATCATACTGGTCGGCCTCCCTCAGCCTTCAGGTCAGAGCATTTGCTCTCTTTTCCATTCCTATGCACACATGTATACCTGTCTTACTCCATTTATTTTATTTTGCCTGGCTGTGAAATTGTTTGCTTGCCAGCTCCCATTTTCAGTTGTAAACTTTGTGAGGGGAGAGAATGGGTCTTGATTTTGTGTTCCTTCAACATGTGTAGAAATACCTTTTTTTTTTTTTTTTGCCTGGCCAGGTGGTGGTGCAGTGGATAGAGCATTGGACTGGGACGCAGAGGACCCAGGTTTGAAACTGCAAGGTTGCCGGCTTGCGTGTGGGGTTGCTGGCCTGAGTGTGGGATCATAGACATCGCTGGCTTGAGCCCAAGGCTGCTGGATTGAGCAAGGGGTCACTCACTCTGCTGTAGCCCCCCGGTCAAGGCATATATGAGAGAGCAATCAGTGAACAACTAAGGTGCTGCAACAAAGAATTGATGCTTCACATCTCTCTCCCTTCCTGTCTGTCTGTCCCTCTCTCTATCTGTCTCTGTCACACACACAAAAATACTTGGTTTTTAATGAGTGCTCATCAATTACTTGATCAGTGTTGCATTCTACACTTTCTTTGTTTCTTGTGTGTGTGTGTGTGTGTGTGTGTGTGTGTGTGAGACAGAGACAGAGAGAGAGAGAGAGGGATAGACAGGAATGGAGAGAGATGAGAAGCATCAATCATCAGTTTTTCGTTGCCACACCTTATCTGTTCACTGATTGCTTTCTTATATGTGCCTTGACAGGGGGGGCTACAGCGGACCAAGTGACCCCTGCTCAAGCCAAACACCTTGAGTTTAAGCTGGTGATCTTTGTTCAAACCAGATGAGCCCATGTTCAAACTGGTGACCTCGAGGTTTCAAACCTGGGTCCTCTGAGTACCAGTCTGATGCTCTATCCATTGCGCCACTGCCTGGTCAGGCTATGCTTTATATGTTTTCAATTGCTTGCCTTTTGCCAGCAAACTTAGTTTTCATAAATTACCGGTGGACTGGGCCCTTATCATCCAAACTTACAGGAAGAGCTGGATAAGGAAGGTCAGAGGTAGTTTGTATGTGATGAATGAGTCATGGCAGAGAGAAGTCATGTGGGAGAGAGGATTAGATTTCTTGAGGCTGTTTCTCCAGCTTCATCAGTTACCAGCTGTTTAATCTTGGACAAGTTAAGCTTCCTGAAATTTTTTCCTCACAGTGAGATGGAAATATACCTATCTACTAGGATTGTTGTCAGGACCAAATAAGTTAGATACTTTATTTTGGATGTAGCTTGTGCAATGTCTTCAATGTGATCTCTAGGCACATGGCAGTTTTTCAGCAAATGGTAGTCATGTGCACACATGGTGTGCTCTGCCCACAGCCTCTGCTGCCTCAGTAGACTTGTTTTGTTCTGTGTGACCATACACATTCCTGTAATCTTGCAGTCCTAGCTACAACCGACAGGGCCACCTGTTCATAAACTGGCTGGTGACTGGAGACATGATTGCCTGGCATGAAGGGCCCCTCCTAGTAGAGTTGACTATAATTTCTTTCTCTGGGAGTTTAAATGGGGATACTGAAAGATTGCATTATGTAGGGGTATGGGGATTTAAGGGAAATTAAGAGTGGGGTCCTGAGATGCTGCGTTTGTCCCATGCAAGGTGAGTTGGGCAAGCAGGGAAGGTGGGCAGAGAGAATGGAAGAGATGATCAGAGAGGAGCTGGGATATGCGGGGTTGGAGAAGAAGAGGAAGACGTAGATAGATGGCAGACCCAGTTCTTACTAGTGATGTAGGTTTTTCAGAAGGTATGGATGGCCCTTTGTGTCTTTCCACAGAAGATGGAAGAGGTGGCATCCTGTGGTATGTGGGCTTTGTTTCTCTCACCTGCTCTCCTGGGGCTGTCCCACCAGTCAGGCTGCTCACACAGAGTGGAGTTGAGGCCCATGTACTTCTCCAGATAGCAGTTACCGAGCCACTGTCTGCAAGGTGATCTCTAGGCCCATTTGCCCCTACAACTCAGTCCTTTCCACACTGGAGAGTCATGACAGGAGTGGACTTTGTTCTACCTGGAAGGCTCAATTGTCACTTGGGGCACCAGAGTACAGGGCTGGTAGATCTTGGTCATAACTCCTGTGATGGATAGGAGCTTGGCATCAGGACCCAAAAAAACCAGAAAGGGGTCCACAGATTATACAATTTATAGTTGAAATTAAATGATCAAAATGATGCTGCAAGTGTTGAAAATTTAAGTAGCAAAGGGAAAAAACATTGTTTTTTAGTTTAGTTTTTAGTTTCACTCCAGTGAAACTGGAGTAATAACACCCATCCATCCTGTTCTAATAATTCAGAAACAATAAGAGTCCTCTGCACAACAAGGGTCAAACACTCGCCAAATCTCTGCTCCCTCTCTCCTCTCCACAGCCAGATCGAAGCCCAAAGCTCTTTTCCAGCTTCGTTTCTGATTCCACCAGGAAAAGAGTTCCTATTTTAATTGGTTCCTTTTCCTTTTTATTCTTTAGCCCTTGAAGTCAGTCTTATATGAAACACACTTGCAACCAAACGTCTGAAAAAAAAATGATATAAAGTCAATTTTTCTTTGTTTTAAACAGTTATCACATCCCGCTTCTGGAGACTTAGTTTCTAGGACAAACAAAAATAAGGCATATGAATTGGTGGGTACAGGCTGTTGGAGCTCAGACGGTGTGACTTGGTCTAATTATAATTTAAGTTCAAAATGCTTTTTTTATTTTTTTTATTTTTCTGAAGCTGGAAATGGGGAGAGACAGTCAGACTCCCGCATGCGCCCGACAGGGATCCACCCGGCACGCCCACCAGGGGCGACGCTCTGCCCACCAGGGGGCAGATGCTCTGCCCCTCCGGGGGGTCGCTTTGCGTGACCAGAGCCACTCTAGCGCCTGGGGCAGAGGCCAAGGAGCCATCCCCAGCGCCTGGGCCATCTTTGCTCCAATGGAGCCTTGGCTGCGGGAGGGGAAGAGAGAGACAGAGAGGAAGGAGGGGGTGGGGGGTGGAGAAGCAAATGGGCGCCTCTATGTGCCCTGGCCGGGAATCGAACCCGGGTCCCCCGCACGCCAGGCCGATACTCTACCGCTGAGCCAACTGGCCAGGGCCTCAAAATGCTTTTAATACCTACCCATTCCTCAGCCATGCAAGCCTAATTGTTTATATCTTCTCCCTGTGTTTTTACCATCTGATGTTAGCTATTAAAGTGCTCCTTGTCATCTTCATTATTGAAATGGAAAGAAAAGGGAAAGGCAGGAAACAAAAACTATGTAGTTAATTTTATTTCTTGATGACTTTGGCCTACAAATAAGTTTAGTGGGGAAGAAAACACTATTAGTCTCAAGGTTATTTGAGTCTTATTTCTAGTTTATTCAGATTTCTAGAAGATGAGAACTGGTAAGGACCGGGGAAGGAGTTGTATTTCATCCCAAAGGGTAACTGACGCTCCAGCGGTGGGAAGATTGCACATCTGTTTACAGGTGAAGCTGCTCAGAGATCTCTGGTCCTGTGAGCACTTCTCCCTACCCCAGGCTGTTTCAGCCTCAGATCCTCATGGTCAAAGGTAGATGCCATCCCCTGTTTCTACTAGCGCACCAGAGAGTGAGTGCCTCTTCCCATTAGCCTTGTCTATGTCTTAGGTCACTGAAGTATCATTTGAGAACTCATCAAGTTTAGTTTAAAACTAAGAAACCTATCCTGCTTCCTTCTCCTAAGAACCAGGACTATAGTCCTTTTAGCAGTGAGAGAACCACCACCTGCAAGATCTATCTTTTCCCCTTTTGAGCTACTTGAATTGGATGGTACGAACTGACTTTTTCAATCTAGAGGTCTTTTTGGAAAGCAGAATTTAAATATTTGGAGAAAAGTTCTTTAATGTTTCAAAAGCTAATTCATATAATAATTTATTCAAAACACATTTGAATGCCCACTCCATGCTTAAGTCATCTCATGAAATCTGAACAAAATCATAATATGGTTCTCAGATACTTTGATTCTGCTTTTTAATTTTTATCTAGATAGAGCTATGAAAAAGCTAATGTTTCTTTTTTAATCTCATGCAGCATTTTTGATGAAGACCTTGAGATCTCAGGCCTGGATGAGACAGAGATAATCTTTCAACATGAGGGCTGGGGTGAAGACCCTAACATGGTTTAGGACTACCCAACCCTCAGATGTCCATGAATCCCAGTCTCAGTTTGGGGAAGTGATCCCAGACTGAAGCAGTGCCCATGCAGGACAGGCTTGGACCTGATAAGTAGGGCCACAAGGGAGGCAGGAAGTTCAGTGGTTAAAACATGGAGTTGGTGTCAGACCTGAGCGCGTCACCATGTGCGGCATTGATCATAGCCCAGGAACTAGCACTGAGGCATTACTACGAACTAAAGCCATTTTACTCATATTTCACTGGTTTGTCCCTAAAAACCTTTTTCTGTCCCAGTTCCTATCTAAAATACCACCATTTGTTGTCGTGTCTCCTTAGCTTTCTCATGTCTTTGAGTGCCTGAGACTGTTTGACCACCTTGATGATATTGAGGTGTACTGGTCAGGTATTTTGTTGGGTATGCCTTAGTGTGTTTTATTCTTTATAAGAATGGCTTTAGCATGATAGAATTTACATACCATATAATTACCCACTTAGAGTGTACAACTCAGTGGTTTTGAGTATATTCACAAAGTTGTGCAACCATTTCCACAGTAAATTTTAGCACATTTTTATCTCCCCAAAGAAACGTCATCCCCAATAATAGTCACCCAACACCCCTGCCCTAGGCAACCACTAATCCTTCTATCTGTGTGGATTTGCCTATTCTGGATAATTCATATAAATGGAATTACACTATATAGTCTTTGACGGCATAATGTTTTCAAGATTCACTGATGTAGTATATATAAGGCTGTATAATATTTCTTTAATTAGAATATGTCTGATGTTTTTCTTCTACTTAGAATGGAATTACAGGTTTTTATGAGGAAGCTCACAGAGTTGAAGTGCCTGAGGATAACACATCAAGGAATACATGCTGTCTAGATGACTTTACCATTCATGATATTAACTTTGGGTGCCTAGCCAAGGTAGTGTTTAACAGGATTCTCCACTGCAAGGTTTACTTTCTCCTCAGTTGGAGTGAAGTGTGGGGAGTGGATGTTAGGAGTGTTTACATAAATTATTGGGAGTTCTGTATAATGGATTTGGTCCTTTTCTCCCATTTAATCATTTAATTATATCTGTATATTTATTTTATACTTTGGATATTTCATAGATACTTATTTTATACTTTGGGGCTATGTTATTTATTTTGTTGCCTAAAGTTTTCCAGCTTTGGCTATTGGGAGCTCTTTTAGGTGGGCTCCTGTGTTGTGTGTATTTGATATATGCCCATCTTTTTTTTTTTAAAGCTTTTTTTTTCTCTAGCTCATCTTCTGTATTTCCTGACCCAGCCCTAGAATCATCCATTTCTCCAAGGAGTCTGTTTCTTTCTTTCTTTCTTTCTTTCTTTCTTTCTTTCTTTCTTTCTTTCTTTCTTTCTTTCTTTCTTTCTTTCTTTCTTTCTTCTTTCTTTCTTTCTCTCCTTCTCTCTTTCTTTTTCTTTTTCTCTCTTTTTTTTTTTTTTTGAGAATGGTATTAGATATCAAGATCTGGGTACTGGGTATGCATGTTGCTACTGGGGTGCCAGTTCACTCTTTCTAGGCCCTCTTAGTAGACAAAGCTAGGAAATATATGTACATTAGCTCATGTATATAGATGTCTGTAATTATTTTGGTGTTTACCTGTATCTAATGCTAAATATGACTTTAAGATCATTTTTAACAATTTTTAAAAATTTATTTGTTTTAGAGAGTGAGAGGAAGGAAGAGAGAGAAACACTGATTTATTGTTTCATTTATTTTTGCATTCATCGGTTGATTCCAGTGTGTACCCTGACCGGGGATCAGACCTGCAACTTTGGCATATTGGGATGATACTCTAACTGATTGAGCTACCCGGCCAGGGCATGAGATCACTTTAAGAAATACATTGTGAGCTGGGCAAACAGTGTTTAAACACTATGACTTCTTAGTGGAGGATTGAACAGTTTGTTCCATCAATAGAAACAGTGCCAAAAATCCCCTATCTGAGAGAATTATCTATCCCGCAGTTAGTTAATCACAGATGCATTCTCGCCCTCTGCATCAGAAGACAACTCCCATCACACTGCGGGACTTCCATTCTCAGGGTCACTGGTTATCCATTCCTGCTAGATGTAAGTCCTCAGAGGCTGGTAACCTGAGGATAATAGCATATTGATTAAATGAATTAAAGCACATCCATATTAAAGCACATCCATATGGTCCATATTATCCTCAGGTCTGGTAACCTGAGGATAATAGCATATTGATTAAATGAATTAAAGCACATCCATTAAAATTGATGATACAGAAAACTAATAAAATATTTTTTGTATACAAAAACAACTAAATGAACCGATTTCTACAAATGTCTGCATATGGAAAAATTGTAGAGATATTCACTAAAATATTGGTGTGTTGACCTAGGATTGGAGAGAATTCTAAATCCCTTCCTTTTCATCTGACTTTTCTAAGTTCTCCACAATTAACACATGCTACTTTCATAGTAAGAAAAAAAATCTTCCTTAAAGTAGATATTTCTCTGAGGGGAAGGCTTACCAATATGGTAAGTAGAACATAATTTGCTTAACCATTAGCTGAAAAGAAACTAGGAGCTGGGCTTTTAAATGAAATGAATGGGCCTCTGGGCTCAGTCATGGCAGCGCCCGGGGGTCTCTCCCGGGTAGAGGTGTCGGGATGCTAGGGTTTTTGTCCACGTGACAAGCCGGATTGGACGACCCTCTTTGCCTACGAAGAGCGGAGTCTACTCGAAGGGTTTTGGGACTGGAGTTAAATAAAGACAGAGATGTTGAAAGAATCCATGAAAATGGAGTTAATACCCTGGACATTGAACCTATTGAAGGGAGATACATGTTATCAGGTGGGTTCAGATGGTGTGATTGTACTTGATGATCTTGAGAACTCCAGCAGACAACCTTATTACACATGTGAAGCAGTGTGTTCTGTTGACAGATATCATCCTGATGTTCACAAATATAGTGTGGAGACTGTACAGTGGTATCCTCATGACACTGGCATGTTCACATCAAGCTCATTTGATAAAACTGAAAGTATGGGATACAAATACATTACAAACTGCAGATGTGTTTTATTTTGAAGAAACAGTTTATAGTCATCATATGTCTCCAGGAGCCACCAAGCACTGTTTGGTAGCAGTTGGTACTAGAGGGCCCAAAGTACAACTTTGTGACTTAAAGTCTGGATCCTGTTGCCACATTCTACAGGGTCACAGACAAGAAATATTGGCAGTTTCCTGGTCACCACGTTATGAATACATCTTGGCAACTGCAAGTGCTGACAGTAGAGTAAAATTATGGGATGTACGGAAAGCATCAGGATGTTTGATTACTCTTGATCTGCATAATGGGGAAAAGTCACAAGCTGTTGAATCAGCAAACACTGCTCATAATGGGAAAGTTAATGGCTTATGTTTTACAAGTGATGGGCTTCACCTCCTCACTATTGGTACAGATAATCGAATGAGGCTCTGGAATAGTTCCAATGGCGAAAACACACTAGTCAATTATGGGAAAGTTTGTAATAACAGTAGAAAAGGATTGAAATTCACTGTCTCCTGTGGCTGTAGTTCGGAGTTTGTTTTTGTACCATATGGTAGCACCATTTCTGTTTATACAATTTACTCAGGAGAGCAGATAACTATGCTTAAGGGACATTATAAAAGTGTTGACTGCTGTGTCTTTCAGTCTAATTTTCAGGAACTTTATAGTGGTAGCAGAGACTACAATATTCTTGCTTGGGTACCATCCTTATATGAACCAATTCCTGATAATGATGAGGCTACAACCAAATCACAGTTAAATCCAGCATTTGAAGATGCCTGGAGCAGCAGTGATGACGAAGGATGAATGAATATCAATCCTAAGTACTTTTGTATCTCTACTGATAAAATTTTTTAAATGGGACTTTTTTTTAACTATTCAGTGACAGCTAATTTATCCCTGAATGTGGGTGATTCTTCTCTCTCCATCCCAATGGTTTAAAATGAGATTAATATTTGCCTGAAATCCTAAGGCAGACTTTTTATATAGTTTGTTTAATCAAAACATGTCTCTTGATATTATAGCCCCTGTTGCTATAGTAGGAGGAGACAAGTCATGGCACCACCATGCGGGACCGTGAACAGACTATGTAAACTCTAAGACACTGTCTCTGAGGATGCGCAAGTGGAGGTTAACAGCACTGACTTTCTCCTATTGGCTGTGCCATCAGGCTGCTCATTTTACTTTCAAGGACGATTTTATTGTGGATGATCGTATCAAAAATAATAGTTGAAAAGTTAGAATCAAAAATGTTTTATTCCTTCTTATTCATGTATTCAGTTTTTGTAATGATTTCATTTAGTTGACCATTGTCTAGTTTTGTGTTAAATATTTTGGATTCAGTTCTATCTAAAAAGTGTATCACAGGATTTTTTTTAACTTGGGAAAAAATCCCATGTTTCCTTTATTTTAATGAGTCAGATGGCAGCTTATACTCATACTTGAAATTCCTTTATCTGAATTTTTTTAAGATGTGACCAAGTCCTACTTCATTCATCAATGTAGAAAACTCCCTATTCTGGCTTAATCATAAATGTGGTCATAAAATTTCCATTTTACTGTTTACTCTTTTTGTGTCATAACCCATAAGTTATTATCATGAAGCTGATCTTATATATCCTTTCTTCAGCAGGAGTCTAGTAAAAGAGGTTTTCGTGAGCTTGAATACCAAGTATACAGTTATTGAATTTTAAATGTATAGCTTTAAGCCTCAAATCAGACCTTCCTGGCCAACTTTTTTTTACATACATTTACTTAATAGTTGATTTTCTTAAGCCCTTAATATTTTATTATTACCCCCCAACCCCACGCCATGTTGGTAAGGATGCTTAAGACTTTTGAGAATGCTATAGAAATTGGAAATTATTTTTTTAATTTTAAGGAAAAAGAAGTCCTCCTCTAAACGGCAAATAAGTGTATTGTTTCTTCTCTCTTTTGCATAAATTAACCTATTTATTATATGCAAGCAGTGTTTCAGATTGTGTAGCTCCTAAAGGACTTTCAATTCCTTCAGTCTTCTGGCGGCAGACTTAACCGTGATGGCCAGAGTGGTGGTGTAGGGCCAGGTACCACCAGCTACTGTGTCCATGCAGGAACCACAGCATCAGAACCTTACAGCTCCTCTCTTCATCCTGGTTCTGCCACAGAAGGAGCAAGGGCATTTGGCATGCTGGCTGAGTTCAGTTTTCTTCCCATTTTCCTGAGGGAAGCACCGTAACTGGTCCCGTATTTATGGGCGATTCCAACCTTCTTGTTATGTTTAGTTCAGAATCCAAGAATGATACTACTTCTTTCTAGTTACATAAATACAGTCAGTCCTTCATATTTGTAGATTTCACATCAGCTGATTCAACCAACTGTGGATCAAAAATATTCCCCCCAAAAAACTTACATTGTTGCTAATACGTATTATGTAATTCTGCCTATGATAATCGCATCTATACTGAGCACATACAGAAGTTTGTTTTCTTGTCATTATTCCCTAAATAATTCACTATAAAAACTATTTACCTAGCAAAAAAAATAAAATAAAATGAATGCATTAAAAGTGGTTTTCAGAGCATGGAGGAAGATAGGAAAGGACAAATGTTTATAAACACAAAACTATTTGTACTTGGCAAAGGAACATAAATTTCCTGAAAACCCAAGAAAAGTGATAAAGTTACCGAAAAGCAGTCACCTAACAGGAAACTTCCAGTCTTGTGGTTTAGCCTAATGCCCTTGTTGTACTGGGTCTTTGAAACTAAGAATGCCTAGGGAACCTGGCATCTTGTGTGCATGGCTCCATGCTGTTTAACTTGTTCAAATGTAAATCCACATCTAGAAGCCTCACAACTAGGGGCCTGGATTAGAGAGAGGACCCCTGTGAATCATCTGCCTGTGGGAGACTTAGCAGGTCACTCCATAGAAGGTAAAGATACACATAACATAGAGGCATAATTGTGGGGCTTGTATATAATGACATACTTTAATATCCATTGTTTTATCTTTGGCTTTTATTTTTTGTTTCTTGAATTTTAATATTGAATTTCTGTCACTAATTAACATGTGGTTAATAGTTATCCTAACCAGGGAAGTTTATTTAGAAAAACACAAACTGGTTTATGGTTGATTCAAATCAACTTAAGTCCGGACAGACTCCTTTTATATTCCAAATATTAAATTTTGTTGTCAGATAAGAGATAAAGGGAGGAAGCTTTCACAATTTTTCAGAATTATTTAAAATTTCCCAAGTTTCTTCTTCAGTTAGATTTTATATTTATGGTAAGATTAAAAAATTAAAAAAAATTTTTTTTCTTCTTTTCCAAGTGAGAAGAGGGGAGATCAAGAGACAGACTCCACATGGCACCCCAACTGGGATCCATCTGGCAACCCCCATCTGGGGCTAATGCTCTGCCCATTTGGGACCATTCTTGCAACTGAGCTATTTTTAGTGCCTGAGCCATCCTCAGCACCAGGCTGATGTGCTCGAACTGATCGAACTATGGCTGTGGGAGAGGAAGAGGAAAGAGAGGGGAGAATTCAAGTGGAGTCGAGAAGCAGATGGTCACTTCTCCTGTGTGCTCTGACTGGGAATCGAACCCAGGATATCCACAATGTAGGCCGACGCTCTACCACTGAGCCAACCAAAAAGAAAAAGAAAAACATCAACCTGCTGTTTCACCCATCCATGCATTCATTGGTTGACTCTTATAGGTGCCCTACCTGGGACTGAACCCACAACCTTGGCATTTTGGGATGACCAACTGAGCTACCCAGCCAGGGCTATGATGAGATTTTAAATCAAGATTCAAGCTCATTCGCCCTGGTTGGTGCAGTGGTAGAGCATTGCCTTGGCATGTGGATGTCCTGGGTTCAATTGCCTGTTAGGGCACACAGGAAAAGCGCCCATCTGCTTCTCCACCCCTCCTTCTCTTATCTCTCTCTCTCTCTCTTTTCCCCTCCTGCAGCCAAGGCTGAATTAGAGCGAGTTGGCCTGGGCACTGAGGATGGCTCCATGGCCTCCACCTCAGGTGCTAAAATGCCTCTGGTTGCAATGGAGCCAGGGCCCCAGATGGACAGAGCATTGCCTTCTAGTGGGCTTGCCAGGTGGATCCCAGTTGGGAACATGTGGGAGTCTGTCTCTGCTTCTCTACCTCTCACTAAAAAAAAAAAAAAAAATTTATCTCATTCATTGGGAAAGATGGTTTGATGCTGTCCTGAGTAGCTGCTTAGCTGCTTCAGTTTTATTCATCCAGCAAACATTGAAGATTACCCTACCAAGCGCAGTTCTGGAAGATGATTATGAGATGTGGTACCAGCTCTCAAACACCTCACAGTCCCTTTTCGGAGGACTTTGTCCTTGAAAAGTTGGTTTTCAAGACACACTCCTGTCTTCAGTTCCCAGGTTGCAGCATTTCTCTGTCTACTGGGTTCCAGCCGACCCCAACTCTGTATTTCTCACATGGCTGGGGCAACCTCTAATGAGTTCCCTGGCAGTGGTCCTAATCCCAGCTCCTTTGGAGTTTATTTAGTCTCTTCTGGATTGGTGTTAGATAGGCAATCATTTTTTGTTTCACTGTAAACTTTCCTTTTGTTGTTCTCTGTGTTAGGATAAAAGATTACCACATTATTTTTTATCTCTAGGGAACTCACATATTCTTAAAGAGGTGCTCCAGGGTCCATAGGATAAAGTTCAAGAAAACAATTATGGGATCCTAGGATCTACAGTGATTTCCAAAGTGGGAATTTGGAGGTCACTCAGTCAATCACCAGCTCTACTTAGCCCCACCTTTGAGACCTATTTGCTGTCCACCTCATTTTTTTTTCCCACCCTGTGTGTGAAATTCTACCAACAGCTATGTAAAGTGAGTGGATTCTTTGAAAGGGCACACTTTGTTATTCAAAGCTGTTCTTCTTTATGCTATCTAACTTTGTAATTGGAAAAACAAAGTTTTATAGCATTAAATGAGAAAAGCAAAAATGCAAATTTGTATTTCCTGCGTCATCATGTCTGGATAAAAACGTAGATGCCAGTGGACCGATCCGGAAAGGAATACAGGACTGAGCTGTGCTATATGTGAGGGAGATGGGTTTGTGAGTGATTGTATTGTACAAGTTTTTTGTTTTCTTTTTATGATTGTAATTTTTCATTAATTTATGCAAAACATATATAATACATCAGATCATAAAGTGAAATAAGAGGGAGAAGGAACTGAAACAGAAGGAGGAGATTAGGAGAACTGTTAGATAAGGTCTTATAACCGCAGCAGCTCCAGACCTGAGACCTGGGGCCAGAGCCTGCTGTGGGAAGCAGGAAGCACAGGAGGCCTGTCACAGAGGAAGAGAATTTGATCTTCAGGAAAGCGAGAAGGAAAAAGTAGCCCCTGGAAGGTGGGGACCAACTGCACTCACCACTCTGCTGTGTTCTCCTGTTGAATGTAAACAGTTTCACAAAACATCGATGTCTGACATGGTCATTCTGTGTCTGTGATGGAGGAGGACTAAAACAGGACCATTCTGTCATCATGTCTGAGCACAGACAGAAACAAGAACACTGTACAAAATATGAAAGTACCCAACATCCTCTCACCTGGCTCACACAAGTGACCATTGCTTCTCTGCCAATCACAGCATTAGCCCACCTCTGTTCCTTCTGCCTGTGAGATAAAAACTCTTCAGAAGCCTGAAAGAGGCAGCAAGTAGGATTCTGTGTTTGTTTTTGTTATTGTTAATGCAAACTATTTCTTTTTCAGCTTTTTTCTCTGTTGTATTTGCAGTCCCCACTATTGTTTCTGTGTTCCTTTTTCTTTCCCTCCCCTACTTCCCGCTCCTGTCTGCCCCCCTTCCTTTTCCCCTGTCTGCTTGCAGTGACTCGTTTTTGTTCATGTTGGAGAGTTTCTTTGAGTTATTTGGTGACCTGAGTTAATAACAGTTGGCCTTCAGACAGTTAGCATCTTTATTGGTTTGCTAGGGCTGCTATAACAAAGTACCACAAACTGGGGGCTTAAATATGGAAATTTATTGTTTAATAGTTCTGGAGGCTAGAAGTTCAAATTCAAGAGGTCAGCACGGTAGGTTCAGAGTGCTGTGAGGGAGAATTTGTACAGAAATAAAATTACTAAATGGGCAGGATTAGGAACAGGTTAAGGATAGATAAATTGTATTAACAAAATGGGCAGAGAAAATACAAAGCAGTGAAAGCAAAAAATAAAAAGTTCTGTCTGTTATTCTGACAAGAACCAGAGTGCACAACATCAAAAGTCAGGTCAAGCCCTGGCTGGATAACTCTGTTGAGCTCAAGCTCAGGGTTGCTGGTTTGATCCCCGGTCAGGGCACATACAGGAGCAGATCGATGTTCCTGTCTCTCTATCTTTTCCTTCTTTCTGCTCACTAAAATCAATAACAAAAAAATTAAGAATAAAAAAAAATAAAATGTTAAAAAAAACCACAACAACAGTCAGGTCAAAGTATTAAGGAGATATTTGTGTGACTCAGTGGTCACACCCTGATAGCTCACAGGGTGAGTCTGGGTTTATTTGGGCAACACTATGTTTTAAAAATCAGGTGTTATGTAGAAAGAATCAAGATTTTTGGCTTCTCTTAAAAAATGGAAAGATCTATCAATTTTGACAACATTTCAGGGTGGCAAAGCTGGCTACAGCTGCATTGCTATTGTTTGCTTGGGAAATAGCATGAATACCAGCCTTTCACATGGACTCTAGATGGGTTAAGGAGCTTGACATGAAAAATAAAACTAAAGTTTATGGGAGAAAATGCAGGAGAATATTTTTGGTATGCTGTCTGAGGACAGATTCCTTTAAGACTCCAAATAGTTTATACTCTATGTTAAATATTTATTTTTATCAAAATAAAAAAGTTTTACTCAACAATGTCATCATAGAAAAGCAATCAACAAGCCTGACCAAGCGGTGGTGCAGTGGATAGAGCGTCGAACTGGGACGCGGAGAACCCAGGTTCAAAACCCCGAGGTAGCCAGTTTGAGTGCGGGCTTGTCTGGTTTGAGCAAGGCTAACCAGCTTGAACCCAAGGTCGCTAGCTTGAGCAAGGGGTCACTCGGTCTGCTGTAGCCCCCCCCCCCCCCCCCCGCCCCGTCCAGGCACATATGAGAAAGCAATCACTGAGAAACTAAGGTGCTGCAACAAAGAATTGATGCTTCTCATCTCTCTCCCTTCTAGTCTGTGTGTTCCTCTCTGTCTCTCTCAGTCTCTGTCACAAAAAAAAGCAAAGCAATCAACAGGAAAAAGCCTTTTTCAATGTATGAAACCAACAAGGAATTACTGTCTAGAATATCAAGGAATACTAGAACATAATTTAAAAAACATATATTTTAGCGATGGGGGGCACAGACAGGGACAGACAGGACGGGAGAGAGATAAGCATCAACTGGTAGTTGTTCATTGATTGCGTTCTCATGTGCCTTGACTAAGGGGCTTCAGCTGAGCCAGTGACCCCTTGTTCAAGCCAGCAACCTTGCGTGCAAGATGGTGAACACTCACTCAAGCTGGATTAACATGCTCAAGCTGGCTACCTCTGGGTTTCAAACCTGGGTCCTCTGCATCCCAGGTTGATGCTCTATCCGCTGCACCACTGCCTGGTCAGGCCTAAACATAATTTTAACGTTTAGCAAGAAAAGTCAGAAACATAGTGTATTGGTAAATAATAGAAAGGGAAATTTGTATAATTATGAAATACCTTAAGTGAATATAATCAGAAAATGCAATTTAAAATAAAATGACTTCATTTTTCCATAATCCAGTTGGAAAAAATTAGGAAGTCAGATAACATCAAATAGTGACCAAAGATGTAGGGACAAGAGAATCCCCGTATGTTGCTGGTGGAGGTATGAACAGCTCTTCCAGGGAGCTGTGTTGGCTACACAGAGAGAAATGGGTATGTCTAAACTATGCCTAGAAATCTCATGTCTGTCGTTATGTCAACATCCTCATCTGGCCTGATTTAGGCAACTCCACTGCCCAGCAATAGTCTAGTTGTTATGGTATTCTGTTACCTGAGCCCTTCCTATTTTGCTGTTTTCAATGTGTTCATTAATCTCCACTCTGTAAAGTCCTCCTATGTATAAAACTACCAGCTGCCCTCCTCCAACACTGCCTAAGCAGTGTTTTTCTACCAAGCAGAGGGAAAATTCCTGCAGATTAAACTATTTTAGCACTGCTGGATCTGGAGTGGCAGGTGGTGGCTGAATTTTGCAAGGCCCCTTTGACCTCTTCCTTCATTTTTTGGCCTGTTTGTACATTAATCCTCTCTGCGGCCCTGGCTAAGTGGGTGAAGCACCCTCCCAGGAACTGAGTGAATGATAAGCCAAAATCTAAGTCCCTTTTTGACCTTTGCCATATTTAAGTTTTACTGCAACTGTGATATTTAAAAAGGACACACATGTGGGATGGGGGTGGAGGGAAGGCTTGCCAGTCCTTTCAGCAAAGGGCCTCTCAGCAGGCTGGATTTATTGGATTTAGTTTTTCTTCACCATTTGGATTTCTAAATATTTTTTACTAGTTCAGTCTTTAAAGATGAGAAAATCAGATGATTTGTACTAAAACACTGCAGTCTTAGTCCCTGGGGTCCAAGAACAACTGCTGAATTCTTCCAGCTTGGCTTCGTGGCAACATCTGCTCAAGTTCTCTGTGCTCAGCTGCTCACACAAAGGAACATCACACAGTGCTGGGGTTTTGTGGTTAAAAAGTAAACTAATCAGTGAGTGTATCTTATACCTCAGTTTTTTAAAATAAGTTATGCCCCATGTTAATGTTTCTAGTTTAGGAGTAACAGAAATGATTTTATAATGCTTAACAGAGCAAAATTTGTTGCTTAGTTTTGAGTCATTCATTCATTCATTCATTCATTCATTCATTCATTCATTCATTCATTGCTTTCTAAACACATGTGTCAGATACGTGGCTCTAACTCTTACCAGGTAATTGTTGGGTTATCCTTGTTGATGATGAGATCATGTGTTGTGTTTTTTGAACTTCTCTCCATTTGCTACATAGTTTTGAAATTTTTAAATAGGGAGTTGATGTTCTTGAAAATGGAAGGCAAGGGTATTAATGCCTTCTGAATTTTCACTCAGCAGTGATCTGGACTGTTAGGTGTTAGTAAATATCATCTGATTTTCACACTGTACGGGAGGAGTGAGGCATTTTATAGTGTGGTGTGATATGGTGTGTGGTGTGGTGCGGTACGGTGAGATGTGGTGTGGTGCGGTGAGGTGAGGTGAGGTGCGGTGAGGTAAGGTGCGGTGAGGTGAGGTGCGGTGAGGTGAGGTGCGTTGCGGTGAGGTGTGGTGCGGTGCGGTGAGGTGCGGTGCGGTGAGGTGTGGTGCGTTGAGGTGCGGTGAGGTGAAGTGCGGTGTGGTGAGGTGAGGTGAGGTGCGTTGCGGTGAGGTGTGGTGCGGTGAGGTGAGGTGCGGTGAGGTGAGGTGAGGTGCTGTGAAGTGAGGAGAGGTGAGGTGCGGTGAGGTGAGGTGTGTGGTATGGTATTGTATGGTGTGGTGTGGTATGTATGGTATGGTATATCATAGCATATTACAGTGTATTCACTACAGTGTGGTATAGGGCATACCTCAGATTCACATGATAGCTCAAGCATCAACTTTGCTATGTCTAGTCTTGTGATCTTGGGTAAATGTCTTAAATTTCTTTCCATGCCTTAGTTTACTTAAAATTATAAGAATATTTGTATTCGGAATAACTAAAAAAACTAGATGAGGTACTGTAGGTGCTCAGTACATGGTAGATGCTCATTAAATGTCAGTCTTGGCTGGTTTGCTCAGTGGATAGAGCATCAGCCCAGCATGTGGATCTCCCAGGTTCAATCCCTGGTCAGGATACACATGAGAAGCAACCATCTGCTTCTCTCCTCCTCCCTCTTTCCCTTCTCTATCTCTTTCTTCCCTATTGTAGCCAGTGTCTCGATTGGTTTGAGCATTGGCCCCGGACACTGAGGATAGCTTGATTGACTTTGAGCATCAGCCCCAGACAGAGGTTGCTGGGTGGATCTGGTCAGGACACATGTGGGAGTTGTTTGTCTCTTCCCTCTTCTCACTTAAAAAAAAAAAAAAAAAAAAAGCTCAGACTGTCCTATGGCCTAAGAAGAACATAAAGAGGGTAGAAGGCCCAGGACTAGTTCTCAGGAACTAAGAGTCTAGTTAGGAAGATGAGACATAGCGTCTGTGTCAAATCACCACAAAACATGCCTCTGAGAAGAAACCTAACTAGCATGAATTAACTTACACCTTCTTGCATCAATTCTGGAAATGGAAAATGTAGCTTTCTGAAAAAGTACATTTATACTTTGATGTCCAGAAGTCTTTATATAAACCAACAACCCTTCTTGGGGAAGTGAAATGCTTGAGTTTTAAATTAAGCTCAAACACACACACATGCACGAACACATGCACATGAATTTGATAGTGACTTTGGGTTTCATCAGGACATTCAGCTGAAAGTTGTGCAAATGTTTGATCCATGTGGTGACAGCTCATAGAACATGTTATTTCTTATGTCTGCAAATAACTATCTAAATAGGAATTTGTTTGAAGAGATTCTATTTAACATATATATACTAAAAAGCAATTTCTCTTGCTATATTTTATATTAAAATAATGGAAAACCTTACATTTACATGTCTTTATGCTTTTTGAGGTACAGGCCATGGTAGGAGAACTTGACTGTGTCACTTGATAGTGCTAGGTCAATGTGGGTAAATACTAAGCCATTGATCTCTAGCAGGAACCTCTTCTGAAGAGGTTATTTAAAATCTTCACCGATCTTATGCCAGCAGGTTCAGTGGAAAAAGCAAGAGCTTTGAAGCTAATGAGATTTAGGTTCTAATCCATATGCTGTAGAATGAGGTATTCAAAGTTGCTGGAATGGAAATGGTGACAAAGAGACCTGGGATCAAGCATTGATGCTTTTCTTATGTTAACTGCTATTAAAACATCTCTGATGATCGAAATTGTCCCTAATGGTGAGCATTGTAAGATAGGCCAGTTGGGAGCTCCCCAAAGGACACTTACTAGAAGGTAAACCCCAGCCCCATGCCAGTGCTTCAGTTATTTTGGGGAAGGAGATGGTGCTGGACACAGCCTGTGTCTGAAGTTAGAACTTTAAGGCTTGTTCTTTAGTGGTGAGCTTAACACCACTTTGGCGGCAGTCTTAATGACCAACTAGGGTGTCTGCTGACTGCATCTCACAAAGTTGCTGGTGTCACACATAGAGGCAATGTAGCTGCAGGTCCTTTGATCACCTTTTAAGGTGGTCATGCTATTTTAAAGCCTGGACGTGGCACTTGTGAACTTCAGCTCCATTAATGAAGATGGGGGTAGGATATGGTAGGTGTAGGGTAGGGAATGAGGTGACTCCAGGTGTGGTGACAGTTAAAGAAAAGGACTGATGGAGTGTTTAAAGGAGTCATGGATTGGGAACTCCTAATCACTCCTCCCCTCAGAGAAGTGATTAAGATATAAATCAATAGCAGAGTTGAGACTTGAAGAGGTCTTGTTCTGCCTCCAGTTCTGGTCATCGCTCCAGTCTGACCATCCCTAATGTGATGCTGTATGTATGCATGGACCTAGGGAAATTAGCTCATTTGGCTAGACTTTCCTTTGATGCAGGATTGCCCACTGCTCGGGTGGCAGTAGGCACTATTCCTGCACCCCTGCTCAGCTCATTCAGAGTATCTCTCCAGAGCTCCTGCACCCCTAGTGTATTTTTTGAGGGGATATATATAAACTTCTGGTTCTTTTCTCACCCCCGTGTTGGAGTATTCTCAGAACTGGAGAAGTTAGAGCTCTACATGGCGTTATTCACAACTCCCTGAATGAATGTGCACAAGTCTCAACTTCAGTGGGCGTTAGGGACAAAAATACTTATTTTACTTGCTTTATATGTTTGATGCTAGATTAAAGTGAGAAGAATACAAAGTATATAGAGAAAAGCATTTTTAAGGTTTCCTAGAGTAGCAGAATGAAATTTAATGTGTCCTTGAAGTAAATAAGATATTTCCTGTTAAAGTCCACCAACAAAAGACCATCAGGAAAACACTTACCCTGGCCGGTGCTCAGTTGGTTAGAGTGTTGTCCCCATACTCCAAAGTTGTTGGTTCGATCCCCAGTCAAGGCACATACACGGATCAACCAATGAATGAATAAATAAGTACAACAACAAATCAATGTCTCTCTTCTCTCTCTCTCTCTCAAATTAGTAAATAAAAAATATTTTAAAAATAAAAAGAAATTAGGTTTATTTTTCTTGATGTAACAAGACCACAAGCACTCCACAGGAAACAAGGAACAGGGAGAAGTTTCTTGCAGGATCTAGGTGTATGCTGGGTGATTCAGGGGATGTCTGAGGTTGTGGAGGCTGATTGTAACTCAGACATTTCAGGAAGCAGCAGCGATTTTGTGATTGTGTATCTGAACAGTTTATTAGTGAGGAGGGCCGGTGTGGGATGGGCATGCTTCTTATTAAGGTAAAGGAGCAGCAGTCTCTCTTGTCAAACAGAAGAGGAGGATGTTTCACCACTTTTGTGGTTGCAGAGTGCCTTATCTCTGTCTTATTCCATATATGGTCACGGAATGGCCTTGTTTAGATCTTGTTTCTATTCTGTGAGTGTGGTTTATATTCAACTGAGAACAACACTGCCAAGATGCTAGCAGGGCTGCTGTCTCACCTGATTTTATGTGTATTTCCTTACTCCTTTCCTGGAAGGTAAAGAAGGAAGTCATATTTTAGAAGAGTGCCAAGGCTGGACACCAGGACAGGGTATAACTGAGTTTTGGAGGTTGTATATAAAATGCAAATTAAGTTACAGAACCAAAATAGAGAACATCAACTACCACAAGAACCTCAGGAAGGGAGCATCAGGGAGGGCGAGTGAATGGGGCAGAGTGCAGCTTCTCCGTCAGACCGGTGTCTGCACACATGCCTGTAAGGAGACCACTACCAGTGCAGAATTCGTTTCCTGACTTTAAATCAGGCCACCAGACTCCTCCCAACACCAAGGCAAAGTTTTCCTTTTCCCTCCCTGTTGCCTTCCTGTGGTTCCTTTTCTATATAGTCAGGATCTATACACAATCTTTATTTTAATCTTTATTTTAGCTAGATAAAAATGGGGGAGGTAAATTAGTAACACTGATTACTTCTGGGAAGTGATACCTAAGGGTTTAGGGAGAAGTCATCACTGCTTTATACACATGTATTCTTAACACTTTATGGATTAATGATTTTTAATTAAACTATTTTTTTAAATGAGACAATATAAGAAATGGCAGGGTGGTGAAATGTGTGATTTGCCACTGGAGATGCTCTCTGAAGGGTGATTTTAGAATTAATGTTTCCTTTTTTTAGAAGGGAAATTCAACATTTCCTTTTGTTTTTTGGTAAAGGGCTAGTATAGATGTCTTGGATCTATTTAAATATAATAGTGATAAAAAGCTAAAAATCATGATTCTCATACAAATATAAAATGAAAATTTTTAATGATTTTATTTGATTCATTAATTAATGGGGAACCAGTTAGAGAATTCAAAGAGCAGACACCCATATAGACAACCAGGAATGTTGAAATGAGTTTGCTCAATAAATATAAAACTAGCTTCCTGGAGAAAAGGATATCAGTTTGCACTGACAAAACTCATTTGCCATCTGTGGATGAAAATCATTGCATTGCTGTCAGTTACCTACACTTACAGAGCTGTAGAAAAGTTCAAAGACTATGAAAGGCAGACATAACTCAGAAGGATGCCTTGGACAAGACACTCAGTAATCTTATTGGACCATTTCAAAGATTTTCACATTTTTTTTCCTGCCAGCTTAGAATAACATTTCTTAAAATTCACTGTTTCTGCCTGAGACCTGTGTTTGTACTTATGTGTTTCTAAAAGAGAAAAGGGAGAAAATTTGTCATAACTTTATTTCGATGTTTATATTCTGGGTGACAAATGACCAAACCAAACTGACCATAAAAAAATTCACTGATTTTAAGAATGATAATACTGATGGTGTAATATCAGTGAATTGTTTTAAATTAACTTTCATTTTGTATTTTATCTTTTAGGATGGGACAGAAAGCAAAGTATCTATTATAATAAACCGTATAACACATTTTAAAAACACTCAACTCTTTTTAATGAGGATGTCTTCCTTTATTTCATTGGGCATATTTTTCCGAGAAAAGTTGATATACCACTCACTAAAATAAATTAATATTCCTATTTTACTTGTTTCATTAACCAGAAGAATTTTTTCCTCTAGATACAAAGATCGTCCACATCTGTTTGCTCAGGTTTTTAAGTTATACACACACACACACACACACACACACACACACACTTTCTCTCTTTCTCCCTCTCTCCCCCCCCAATGGAAGAAAGCTAACAATTTTTAATCTATAATTGCAATTAGGGGGGTAAGCTGTGGGAAGGGAAGTAGAACCATTGAGGAGGGGTGAATGGGAAGTAAGTCATAAAACATTGCTTGTATCGACTGATTTCTTTGAATAAAAACTGGTTTTATTTCTCTCACCTGCTTTTCCTGCCCCTACCTTGTCATTTCTTTGCTATATTTTAATTGATTGATTTTAGAGAGAGAGAGGAAGGGAGAGGCAAACAGAGAGAGAGAGAGAGAAAGAGAGAGACACATTCATTGTTGTTCCACTTAGCTGTGCACCCATTGGTCGCTTCTCATATGTGCCCTGGCTGGGGATTGAACCTGCAACCTTGGCATTTTGGGATAACACTAAATGGCTGAGCTAACTGGCCAGGGCCTCTTTGCTATTTTTCATGTCAGTGCAAGGTATACATATTGGGTGCTCTAGTGTTTGCATCTATGATGAAAATTAATGGAGTTTTATTTGGAAAAAAGAGTTAAACATTTGGGAAAGGGATGAGGAAGAGAAGAAAGGTAGAAGAAATTTCATAATTTTTGAATAGAGTTATCATTAGCCAATCTTCTTCACCAAAACAAGCCAAATAAATTTATTACCAAACACAGCTGGGGAAAGGAGCCTCAGAATTTGTCCTGATTATGGAAATGACACATTGGAAGTAGTATTGGTCAGATTCTCCTCTGTATGTATTTGCTGCAGTGGGACAACATCCACATACCCTGGTAGTGGAGGTGCTATGACTCAGGAGGGCAGTAAAGTTTTTATCAAGTCCTCTCTTTTGCTTTGAAAAATTTCCCTTCAAATTTCAGGAAACATATGTTTACTGGGCAGAATATTGTTTATAATTCCTCCAGGGTAGACTCAGCAAAACCCAAAAAGTAAACAGTGACAATTCTGAAGACAGATATCCTTCAGTGGAGTAGCTGAGTCTGGCTGTAAATGCTATAAAGTCTTGTTTATTGGGGCTTAATTCCCTTAAGAATTCCATTCTTAATTCCATAGGTCTTGGTCTAAGGTTTGCTCTGCCATCCTTTCTTCATAGACCGTGGGAATTAATACTATAAATATAAATAAGATAATGATAATGTCTGGGTTGGTAGTAGTGATTTACATTTATAAGAGCAACTGTATTCTAGACAGCTTAGAAATATTATTTAGATAGCTAGATAAATTAAACACATTTATTATCTAGACTGCCAAGTTTTGAGAGGAAAAAATGTTCATTCTGTAGAAGTCAATGAAATTGCAAATCTGGCTTATTTTGATGATCTCTCTCAACCATAATTTGAGTGAATGAACTAATAAACAAAGGAATATTATAGTCCAATTTGAGCTATTATATGTATCTCACAAAATCAAATAAAATTTCTTTAATACCCCAAATCTCTCCATAATGGTAGTTTCTTTTTTTTTTTTTAATTTTTATTTATTTATTTTTAATTTTTCTGAAGCTGGAAACAGGGATAGACAGACAGACTCCCGCATGCGCCCGACCGGGATCCACCCGGCACGCCCACCAGGGGCGACGCTCTGCCCACCAGGGGGCGACGCTCTGCCCATCCTGGGCGTCACCATGTTGGGGCCAGAGCCACTCTAGCGCCTGGGGCAGAGGCCACAGAGCCATCCCCAGCGCCCGGGCCATCTTTGCTCCAATGGAGCCTTGGCTGCGGGAGGGGAAGAGAGAGACAGAGAGGGAAAGCGCGGCGGAGGGGTGGAGAAGCAAATGGGCGCTTCTCCTGTGTGCCCTGGCCGGGAATCGAACCCGGGTCCTCCACACGCTAGGCCGACGCTCTACCGCTGAGCCAACCGGCCAGGGCCATAATGGTAGTTTCTATGCAGTTATTGGTTCAAGGCAGTTGTGTGATAACATTTTGTTATTCAACAAGCTTTGATTGAGAGCATGATTTTGACCCAAGTAAATTTTTTTAGATTTTATTTTTATTCATTTTAGAGAGGGAAGAGAGAAAAAGAGAGAGAGAAGAGGGAGGAGCAGGAAGCATCAACTTCCATGTGTGCCTTGACTAGGCAGGCCCAGGGTTTTGAACTGGCAACCTCAGCATTCCAGATTGACACTTTATCCACTTGTGTCACCACAAGTCAGGGTAGCCAAGTAGATTTATTAGCTTGTTTAACTGAACTGCATTTGAACAACTAGATGAATCATAGCCAGTTTTAAAGTGCTTCTGATTCAATCAGAAGTAACTGACAATTAATTAAGCCACAGTAATCAGATATATTACTGAACACTTGACTGTTGTATACAGGAAACTATGTACAGACAATAGCATTTATTGACATATAAAAATATATATATTATTTTACAAAAATAATATATATATTTTTGTATTTTTCCAAAGTTGGAAACAGGGGAGGCAGTCAGACAGACTCCCGCATGTGCCTGACCAGGATCCACCCAGCATGCCCACCAGGAGCCAATGCTCTGCCCATCCGGGGCGTTGCTCTGTTGGAACAAGAGCCATTCTAGTGCCTGCGGCAGAGGCCATGGAGCCATCCTCAGTGCCCGGGCCAACTTTGTTCCAGTGGAGCCTTGGCTGTAGGAGGGGAAGAGAGAGACAGAGAGGAAGGAGAGGGGGAGGGGTGGAGAAGCAGATGGGCGCTTCTCCTGTGTGCCCTGGCTGGGAATAGAACCTGGGACTCCTGCACGCCAGGCCAATGCTCTACCACTGGGCCAACTGGCCAGGGCTAAAAATATATTTTTCAATGTTACTAAAACATATAATGTTAACTAGATCATTTAAGATATGCAAATACCTTTCTCGTTATATCTTCTGGTTGTGTTTAATATGTATGTGTGTGACAGACCCATTTTAACCTAAGATTTTGTCAGGTTGATTTGAGCTATACCCTTTTCAGAAAGCCATGACCCACTTCATAAGGTCTTAGTAAATTTTATGCAATGTAACATTTCTATCGAGGGTTAGTTAGGTATCTCAGCAATGACATTCTGCAAGGGAATCTGAAACACTGAAGGTGGAATTTTATGGATGTTGTAGGAAAATAAAACAATGTGTATCTTTTGTTTGTTTAGTGATCCTTCTCCACATATGAAATTCAATAACCTGAATAAATGACTACTTTAGTAGCTAGGGGACAAAGAAACACTATTTTTAATGTTAGCAAGGCACTTTATTTTGTGCCAATGTTTATATTGAGTGCTATACATGCTTTTTCACAGTTATGTTTAATCCTCAGAACAAGCATAGTATTGTCTCCATTTTTTACATGTGAGGAAACTGAAGTGTAGAATAGTTAAGTGACTTGCCCACGGTCATACAGTTAATAAGTGGTAGAGCCAGGCTTCCAAATCCTGGAGATACATCATCACAATCCCCACTTTGTAAAGAAACTGTATCTTTAACATAATTTCTAATGTACTTGACTTTTGGTAATTAAAAATTATTTTTTTTCTGTAGTCCTTCTTCCATTAGGGCTAGATCATGACATTTTTCATGCCAAGGAAAGGGAAAGATAACCACTGGTAGGAAAGGAACTCATAGGATTGGTAAGAAGGAAGTTATGACATAGGAGAATTGCTTCCAGAAGGGAAAGTAAGTACAAAGTCCTGGTGCTAGAGGAAGAAGGGGGCTGAGGAAGAGGAGGGCCAGATAAGAGTTTCTGGCTCTCCCAGTCCTCAGGGTTGAACATCTCAATAGGTTTGGGGCTGTCAGAGAGCATCTAGACTAGCTGACTAAGCTGTTTAGGGAAGCCCTAGGTTTTTTATGGCACCTGTTGAACATGGCGCCATTGCATGGGCTCAGTTCAGAAGTGATGTTAGGGAGATGTGTTTCATGGAGGGCCTAAATTGGTGCCTGTTTTTTGTGGTCTGTACCATGGCACACTGGAGTCAAAGTACTTGCTGACTGTGTGCAAGTGGAGAGGAATGTGGATATGGAGAGGACAGATAGACTAGAAGATCTGGAGTCATGAAAAGGAGGTCACAGAGTGAAGGGCCTTAAGAATGGAAGTATGACTAGAGGCCCACAACCTTGTTGATGGGTACTAACATGATAGTCCCAGAATGAGCAAAAGAAATGAGTCCAGCAAGGACCCAGGAGACGGCATAGGGCCAGAGGCTCTTCCCCACCTTGTCATGAACTTTTTCTTCAACTAAGAAGAAAAGAAAATTGGTTAAGATGACTTCTTAAGAGGAAAGAAACCCCTATAATGAAGAGTCAAAAACTGAAATACAGTAGTTACTTACCTAAAGAGAACATTTAAAATGGAAAGAGATGCTATTACTTTTATTCAGCAGAATTAAGTGTTCCTCCCTAACCTCATCCTAACCCTACCTCATTGGCCATTAGGAGAAGTGCAGCCACAGAAAGCTGGAGTGAGATGAGAATATTTATGTAAAATAGTTACATTTAGTACACATTTGGGTCACTGTAAATTCTGATTTTGCCCTATCATATTGCTATATGACATAAATATTGGAAGTGCTTCTGGTAAGTTGAACAGTAACCTACTTCCCTTAAAATACAAAATGAGCCCTTAGGTACTAGAAATTCTCAAACCTTAAACAGCTATCAGTCAGTAATTTCTGGCCACATCTGCCTCCTCACTGGAAATCCCCAGTAGATGGGGTAGAGTTACTGGTAATGCTGGGATATTTGTACACCCATGGGTAGGTCATTGACTAGAAAGTTCTTCAGCATCACTAAGGACCTTTGTAACCTTGAGAATATTGCTCACCTTTTCTGAGCTCCAGCTTCTTTATGTAGAAAGTGGAAATTAATGTAAAATAGTATTTGCTGCATATTGTTTTTGTAAAGGTGGGTGAACAATGAGACAAACATACTGTGGAATGTGACAACTGCTATTGTTAATGCTATTATTACTGTTGTTACTGTGGTTATCAATTGATGTATTTTGAGCTAACAGCTGGGAGACCGGATGTGCATAAATAACCTAAGCACATGCAAAGCTGTGCTAAAAAGCACAGCCTCCTGTGATGATGACATCATATTATCATTCTTCTAAAAATCTAAGCTGTATTTTATTGTATATTGCCTCATTTTCTAAGTATTTTACTTAGTTTTGATGATTTTCACCATCTAAATGTTCATTGCTAGACAGGCATTGTGTCTTGTGCATAAATACCTATTTATGTAAGAAAGCTATAAAATGTGAACTAGAAATTAAAAGTTCTCATTTTTAACCAATTTACAAGATGGAAAAGTTATTGAAAACAATGTTGAATGCATAATACAAAAAAGCTCAATGCATATAAATTAGAAATTAAAAAATCAAATCCAATCAAGCTCTTAAAAAGTTCAAATTTTTGTTTCTTTCATTGCTTAAGCTTATTTTGTTGTCTTTTCTCCCTTATTATTACAGCTTTAGACTCATTGCAGATTAAAAGAGAAGATTACCATGTAGAATACCCATACCCTATGCACTTTAATAACTTGATAGATAGCCTTCCTTCCAGATCACTTTCTTTTTTTAAAAAATTTTTTATTTATGATTTTAATTTGTGTTTACATAAATTCAAGTGTCTCACTGAATATATCTCCCCCTGCCCCTTTATTCCCCCTCACCTCCCCCATACTCCTTCAACCCAGTACCTTCTCCCCCTTCATCCAGGATTTGCTGTCCTGTTCTCTATAATGCTGTGTTATGTATATATAATTTCATTAATCTCTTTCCGTTCTCTGGGTCCCTTTGATCCCACCTCTGCCTCTGTTCCATTGCTCAGTTCACATTGTTCATTGGATTCCTCAAATGAGTGAGGTCATATGGTATTTTTATTTCTCTGCCTGGCTTATTTCACTTAACATAATAGTTTCGAGGTCCATCCATGTTGTTGCAAAAGGTAAGATTTACTTCTT
The DNA here is from genome assembly GCF_036850765.1 of Saccopteryx bilineata. Classification (NCBI taxonomy): domain Eukaryota; kingdom Metazoa; phylum Chordata; class Mammalia; order Chiroptera; family Emballonuridae; genus Saccopteryx; species Saccopteryx bilineata. Next base: position 166,137,222 of record NC_089491.1, on the reverse strand, counting down.
CCTCACGGCTGCATAGTATTCCATTGTGTATATGTACCACTGCTTTATAATCCACTTGTCCACTGAAGGACACTTGGGCTGTTTCCAGATCTTGGCTACTGTAAACAATGCTGCAATAAACATGGGGTGCATTTAGTCTTTTGAATCAGTGATTTGGTATTCTTAGGATATATTCCTAAAAGTGGGAGAGCTGGGTCAAAAGTCAGTTCCATTTTTAATTTTTTGAGGAATCTCCATACTGTTCTCCACAGTGGCTGCACCAGTCCGCATTCCCACCAGCAGTGAAGGAGGGTTCCCTTTTCTCCACACCCTCTCCAGCACTTATGTGTTTTGTTAATGAGCACCATTCTGACTGGTGTGAGGTGGTATCTCGTTGTTGTTTTTTGCATTTCTCTAATGATTAGTGGTGTTGAACATTTTTTCATATGCCTATTGGACATCCATATGTCCTCTTTGGAGAAGTGTCTATTCATTTCTTTTGCTGATTTTTTTTATTGGATTGTTTATCTTACTCATATTGAGTTTTACAAAATTTTTATAAATTTTGGTTATTAACCCCTTATCAGACATGTTGGCGAATATATTCTCCCATTGTGTGGGTTATCCTTTTATTTTGTTAATGGTGTCTTTTGTTGTGCAAAAACTTTTTAGTTTTATATAGTCTGCTTTGTTCATCCTGTCCTTTATTTCACTTGCCTATGGAGATAAATCAGCAAAAATATTGCTATGAGAGATATGGGAGAGTTTACTCTCTATGTTTTCTTCCAAGATGTTTATGATTTTTATGACTTACATTTAAGTCTTTTATCCATTTTGAGTTTACTTTTGTGAATGGTGTAAGTTGGTGATCCAGTTTCATTTTTTTTGCAAGTACCTGTCCAATTTTCCCGACACCATTTGTTAAAGAGACTGTTCCTACTCCACTGTATGCTCTTACCTTCTTTGTCAAATATCAATTGTCCATATAGGTGTGGGTTTATTTCTGGGTTCTCTGTTCTGTTCCATTGATCTGTATACCTGTTCTTATGCCAGTACCAAGCTGTTTTGAGTACAAAGGCCTTGTAGTATAACTTGATGTCAGGAAGTGTGATACCTTCCACTTTATTCTTCTTTCTCAGGATTGCTGAAGATATTCGTGTTCTTTTTTGGTTCCATATAAATTTTTGGAATATTTGTTCTATATTTATGAAATATGTCATTGGTATTTTAAAAGAAACTACATTGAATTTATAGATTGCTTTGCATAATATAGGCATTTTAATGATGTTTATTCTTCCTATCCATGAACACTGTATACGCTTCCACTTGTTTGTATCTTCTTGATTTCCTTTAGCAAGTTTTACAATTTTCCGAGTACAAGTCCTTAACCTCTTTGGTTAAATTTACTCCTAGGTACTTTATTTTTTTGTTGTTGCAATAGTGAAGGGGATTGTTTTCTTATTTCTCTTTCAGAGGTTCATTGTTGGTGTATAAAAATGCCTGTGATTTCTGAATATTGATTTTGTATCCTGCCACCTTGCTGAAATCATTTATCAGGTCCAGTAGTTTTTTGACTGAGACTTTAGGGTTTTCAATGTACAGTATCATATCATCAAGTAATGATAGTTTTACTTCTTCTTTTCCAATTTGGATGCCTTTTATTTCTTTTTCTTGTCTGATTGCTGTGGCTAGGACTTCCAGAACTATGCTGAATAAGAGTGGTGAAAGGGGACACCCCTGCCTTGTTCCTGACCTTAAGGGGATTTCTTTTAATTTTTGCCTATTGATTATGATGTTGGCTGTGGTTTTGTCATAGATGGTCTTTATTATGTTCAGGTATGATCCCTGTATTCCCACTTTGCTGAGAGTTTTGACTATAAATGGGTGCTGCATTTTATAAAATGCTTTTTCTGCATCTATTGATATTATCATGTGATTTTTATCCTTTCTTTTGTTTATGTGCTGAATCACATAGATTGATTTGAGGATATTGTACCAGCCTTGTCTTCCTAGAATAAATACCAACTAATCATGATGTATGATTTTTTTCATGTATTGCTGAATCTGGTTTCTAATATTTTGTTGAGAATTTTAGCATCTAAGTTCATCAGGGATATTACTCTATAGTTTTGTTTTTTTTTTTGAAGTGTCTTTGCCTGGTTTTAGAATCAGCATTATGCTTACCTCATAAAAGGAGTTTGGAAGTCTTCCCTCCTCTTAAATTTTTTGAAATAACTTGAGCAGGATAGGAGTTAGTTCTTCTTTGAATGTTTAGTAAAATACCCGTGTGAAGCCCTCTGGCCCAGGACTTTTGTTTGCTGGGAGATTTTTGATAACTGTTTCAATCTTATTTGAAGAAATCGGTTTGTTTAGGTTTTCTTATTTTTCTGCATTGATTTTTGAAAGATTATATGTTTCAAGGTATTTGTCCATTTCACCCAGGTTGTCTAATTTTATGGCATACAGTTCTTTATAGTATTATCTTACAATCCTTTGTATTTCTGCTGTGTCAGTTGTTACTTTTCCTCTCTCATTTTGAATTTTATTTATTTGAGTCCTCTCTTTTTTTCTTGGTAAGTCTGGTTAAAGGTTTATCAATTTTGTTTACCTTTTCAAAGAACCAGCTCTTGATTTCATTGACCCTCTGTATTGTTTTTTTAGCCTCTATGTCATTTATTTCCTCTCTGATCTTTATTATTTCCTTCCTTCTACTTCTTCTAGGTTTTATTTGCTGTTCTTTTTCTAGTTCTTTTAGATGCAGGGTTAAGTTGTTTATTTAAGCTTTTTATAGCTTCTTAAGATATGCTTCTAGTGCTATGAACTTCCCTCTCAGGACTGCTTTTGCTGTGTCTCATAAATTTTGAGTTGTTATATGTTCATTTTCATTTGTTTCAAGAAAATTTTTGATGTCTTCCTTGATCTCATTGTTAAGCTATTTGTTATTTAATAACATGCTATTTAGTTTCCAAGTGTTTGAGTGTTTTTCAGTTTTTCTATTGTAGTTAATTTCTAGTTTCATGCCATTGTGATCAGAGAAGATGCGTGATATGATTTCAATCATCATAAACTTGTTGAGAGTTGTTTTGTGTCCTAACATGTGGTCTATCCTAGAGAGTGTACCATGAGCACTTGAAGGAATGTATATTCTGCTGCTTTAGGGTGAAAGGTTGTGAAGATATCTATTAAATCCAGTTAATCTAGTGTGTCCTTTAAGTCTGCAGTTTCTTTGTTAATTTTCTTTCTTGAGGATCTATCCAGTGATGTTATTGGGGTATTGAAATCCCCTACTGTTATAGTGTTGCTGTTGATCTTGTCCTTTATGCCCATCAAAATCTGCTTTATGTATTTAGGTGCTCTTATATTAGGTGCATAGATATTTATAATGATTATATCTTCCTGTTGGATTGTTCCATTTGTCATTATATAGTGACTTTCTTTATCCCTTACTAAAGCCTTTGTTTTAAAATTATTTTGTCTGATGTAAGTATTGCTTCCCCAGCTTTTTTTTCATTCCCATTTGCATGAAATACTTTTCCATCCCTTTACTTTCTGCCTATGTGTATCTTTTGTTTTGAGGTGGGTCTCTTGTAGACAGCATATATACGGGTTCTGTTTTCTTATCCACACAGCTACCCTATGTCTTTTGATTGGATCATTTAATCCATTTACATTTAAGGTTATTATTGATATATAGTTGTTTATTGCCATTTTATTCTTTAAATATACATTCCTCTTTTACTAGGTTCCCCCCCTTTGTTATGTTTATAGCAAGCCCCTTAACATTTTTTCTAGCATGGTTTGGTTGTAATGAATTACTTGAGGTTTTTTTTTGTCTGGGAAGTTTTTTATTTCTCTTTCAATTTTAAATGATAGCCTTGGTGGATAGAGAAGTCTTGGTTATAGGCTCTTGTTTTGCGTTACTTTGAATATTTCTTGCCATTTCTTTCTGGACTCTAATGTTTCTGTTGAGAAGTCTTATGTCATTCTTATGGGGGCTCCTCTGTAGGTGATAGGCTGCTTTTCTCTTACAGAGTTTAGTATATTTTCTCTATCTCTTAATTTTTGTATTTTAATTATGATGTGTCTTGGTGTTGGCCTTTTTGGTTTCATTCTTAATGGCACTCTCTGTGCTTCTTGAACTTGTATGACTTTTTTCTTCATCAATTTAGGGAAGTTTTTATTTATGATTTCTTCAATCAGATTCTCTATCCCTTGTTCATTCTATTCTCCTTCAGGAACCCCTATGATGCAGATGTTATTTCTCTTCATGTTGTCACAGAGCTCTCTTAAAGTTTTCTTAGACTTTATGAGCCTTTTTTTTTGTTGTTGCTCTGCTTCCATGCTTTCATTTATTTGTCCTCTAACTTGCTGATTTGATCCTCATCTTCATCCATCCTGCTTTTAATTCCTTTCAATGTGGTCTTCATTCCTGATAATGTATTTGTCATTTGTGACTGATTCTTTTTCATTATTTCTATGTTCTTTTTTATACTTTGTTTAGGTGCTGGTTATGTCCATCCATTGTTGCTCTAAGATCTTTGAACATCCTGACAATCATTATTTTAAACTCTGCATCTGGTAATTTGGTCATTTCTGACTCATTCAAGTCCTTTTCTGAGGATTTCTTTTGATTCATTTGGGTTACATTTCTCTGCCTTCCCATTTTGCCTGTGTATAAGAAGGGTGTGGCCACAGGAGTCTCATGGGTGTGGCCTTTGTGTTCCCTAGGTGTGGTCTGTCTGCAGGCCCACCACCTCCTCTGTCACTGCCTCAGGTGTTTGGGTATGGGCGTTGCGAGTGCCAGCCCGCTGTGGCGTTCACTGTAGTTTTTGCCTCGCCTTCACGTTTTGGACTGTGTTTGCGTGCCCGAGCTGCAAGCCCTGGCTGGCCCTGCCTTTGCCCTGCCCCTGCGGGCGGGACTGCAAACAGAATTGCTCTCCCTTTCCTGGCTCACAGATGCTTTCATGTGCCCCTTCCACAGCCACATCCACCCTCAGCCTTCGTCCTTGCTGAGCAGGACTGCACTTGTGCTGGGCCTCAGTTGTGGCTGGCCCTGGTTTCAGCCCCTGTGGGCAGGACTGTGCTTGTGCCTGGGCTGCTGCTGTGGCCAGTCCCTGGCTTCTGCCCCCACTAATGGGGCTATGCTTTCACATCCTGCCACCTCCAGCCCTCTGGCTAGCACTTAGCAGTGTGGGGTGGCTATGCAGCTCAGACCTTAGCACTCAATATTGTATTTCTGAACGCTCCCTGCTTCTTAGTGACTGTGCTCTGAGTGCAGCAGGAGAGCTTCTGTTTGGCTGGAAACCTGCTTCCCTTTGCTGGTATTGCTGGTTCCAGGAAATATATTCACTTTAGATTTGGGTAGTGACTCAGCCCTCGGGTTAGGGTTGCTGTCCCTCAAAGTGTTTCTCCATGTGCCTCCTAGATTATATTCTCTTCCTGCTACTCCAGTCCTCTCCTCTCTCCCCATCCCCTGGAGCCCTGGGTGAGTGTTTGTGATAGAGGTTTTCTGCGCTGCCCCTTTTAGAAGAATCCTGGGTCTGAGAAATCTGTCTCTTTCTCACATACAGTATCCTGGCTTGTTTCACAGCTATATACTGTTTGTATGCCTCTTCTGGGCTCTGGGGATGCAGGCTGGGGCTTTGGTCCTGGGGTGCAGGACCCTCTCCTCTTCACAAAACTCACTTCCCACTGTGCATGTCCCTCCAGACTGCTGTTTGCTCCCTGGAGCTGGGCAGCCCTCTCTGCATTTTTGCTTTTCCTACCAGTCTCTGTGGCTTCTTCAGTGATCCTTGGTTAAAGAGTTCTCTTATTTAGTCCAAAGATGGTTTTTTCAGATGATTGTTCTTAAAATTAAGTTGTAATCCACTTTGGTTCTGGGAGGTGCAAGTAGGTATGTCCGCCTACTCCATTGCCATCTTGCCGCCCTCCAGATCACTTTTAATACATTTTAAAAAATGATCAAACCACAGCTATTTTTAAAAAAATCATCAGAAGTTATATAACCATCTGTGGACGTTTAGGTTGTTTTCAACTAGTCTCTTTTGTTAGATATTAGGATATTTTCCAACTCATTACTATTGCATTACCTATTGCTTCCATAACATATTACTCATATTTAGTAGCTTAAAACAGTGCAACTTTGTTCTCTTGCAGTTCTGGGGATCAGAAATCTGAAATCAGTTTATTGGGCTAAAATCAAGATGTCTGCAGGGCTGGTTCCCCTGGAGGCTCTGAGGGTAAAATCTATTTTTTTGCAGTCTCCAGTATCTAGAGGCTGCCAGCACTCCAGTCTCTGCTGCTGTCACACTGCCTTCTCTGACATAGTATCTCCTCCATAGTAACTCCTCCTTTTGCCATATAACAAATTTCTGGGTTCTGGGGATTAAGACGTGTACATCTCCAGAGGGCCATTATTCAGCTGATAACAGCCAGTATTAACAATATGAGCAGGTAGGATAGTCTGGTAAAAACACCAAAAAAAAATCCTGAAAATGTTATGAAAAGTTATAAAAAATGTTTAAAGATGTATAAACAGTTGTAAAACTGCCAAAATTTCTAATACTGCCTAAAATAGGGACCAGTGGTGTCACTTTAACCAAGGCATTTCAACCAATTTGAAGTCTTGACCAACTACTTTTTTGTCAAGTAAACTAAAGTACCATGTAAATACAAAGACAGGTAAGTAAGGTGGACTATGGGGGTCAGAATTTGAGTCTCAGAGAAAGTGGACACTAAGCTAAGATATGAAGGAAAAGAAGTGAACCTAGTGATAGAGCATAATGGAGAAAGCTCCTGCCACAGGGAGTGTGGTATGGATGTGAGAAAAGATCTCAAGATAAGAGAGACTGTCATATGTTTAAGGAATGAATGAAGGTTTATACTGCTAGTCACATACTTTGAGTTGGCAGTGGGAGGGAAGTGCTACAAAAAAAGAAAGCTGGTTAATTAATGAAAAGATGTATCAAGATGGACATTTTCCAGCCTGTTGTGCATACATTTTATTTTAAGGCAGAGACAGAGCCCTTGAATATATGAACTTAATATTGTTACTAGAGCAACATTCCCCAAGTTGATTTGTAGATTTAACACAATCCCTGTCAGAGTTGCTGCTGGTCCCCTCCCCCCACCAGAAATTGATGAGCTGATCCTAAAGTTTATATGGAAATGAAAAAACACAGAAATTTTAAAACATTCTTAAAAAAGAAAAACTAAGTTGGAGGACTTAATTTCCTCATTTCAAAAATTCCTACAAACCTACAATAATAAAGATAGAACAGGGTGACATAAGCATAAACCTGTAGACCAAGGGAATAAAAGCCTTTACATTTACCATTTATGGTCAATTGATTTTTGACAAGGGTCTTATGATAATGTAAAGAGAAATTATAGTTTTTTCAATAAATGTGCAATAATAGTTGGTTATTTATAATTAAAAAATAATAACATGAATGTAGACCAGGGGTCCCCAAACTTTTTACACAGGGGGCCAGTTCACTGTCCCTCAGACCGTTGGAGGGCCGGACTATAAAAAAAACTATGAACAAATCCCTATGCACACTGCACATGTCTTATTTTAAAGTAAAAAAACAAAACGGGAACAAATACAATATTTAAAATAAAGAACAAGTAAATTTAAATCAAGAAACTGACCAATATTTCAATGGGAACTATGGGCCTGCTTTTGACTAATGAGATGGTCAATGTGCTCCTTTCATTGACCACCAATGAAAGAGGTGCCCCTTCCGGAAGTGCAGCGGGGGCCGGATAAATGGCCTCAGGGGGCTGCATGTGGCCTGCGGGCCGTAGTTTGGGGACCCCTGATGTAGACCTTACCTTATATTATATACAAAAATCAACCCAAAATGGATCATAAATATACATGTAAGAGTTAAAATTTGAAAATATCTAGAAGAAAACATATAGCTTTCTTTGAATCATTAGTTATTAGCAACATGCAAATTAAGACTACAGTGAAATACCACTTTCCACCACTGGAATATCTATGTTACAAAAGGACTGATGATAACAACCAGTGGCAAGAATGTGGCGGGATTGGAACTATCATACCTTGCTAATGGGAATGGTAAATGGTGCAACCATTTTAGAAAAGAGTTTGGCACTTTCTCAAAATGCTAAGCATATAGTTACTTTAAGACTTAGCAATTCTACTTTTAGGTATCTTCCCAGACAATAAAAACAACTTGTATAAGAATACTGGTAGTAGCACTACTCATACTGAAGATTAGAAATAAGCCAAATGTCCATCACGTGATGAATGGATAAATAAATGTGGTATGTCTGTACAATGGAATATTATTTGGCAATAAAAAGGAATAAAGTACTGATACATACTAAAACTTGGATGAATCTTGAAAAGATTATACTAACTGAAGGAAGGCAGTAAAAATGATCACATATTGTATGATTCCATTTATAAATGTTTAAAGTAGGGAAATGTTTAGCAGCAGAAAAGTAGATTAGTGGTTGTCCAGGGCTAGGGGTGGTGGTGGGAAGAATAGTAGTGGCTGCCAGTGAGTATGGGTTTCTTTTTTGGGTGATGAAATGTCCTAAAAATAGTTTATGGTGATGGTTACACAACTCTGTAAGTATACTGAAAACCCATTGAGCTGTACTTTTAAGTGGGTACATTTTATGTTATATAAATTCTGTCTTAAAAATATTTTTAAAATGAGGTCGAATACATACTACAACATGGATAAACCTCCAAACATTATGCTATCTGAAAGAAGCCAGGCACAAAAGGCCACAGATGGTTTGATTATATTTAAATGAAATGTTCAGAATAGGCAAATTTACAGAGATAGAAACTAGATTAGTAGTTTACTAGGGCTTGAGGTGTGGGAAGAATAGGAAATGAGGTTTCCTTTTGGGATGGTGGAAATGTTTTAAAATCAGATTGTGATAAAACTTATTGAATTGGCCCTGGCCGGTTGGCTCAGCGGTAGAGCATCGGCCTAGTGTGCGGAGGACCCAGGTTCAATTCCCGGCCAGGGCACACAGGAGAAGCGCCCATTTGCTTCTCCACCCCTTCGCTGTGCCTTCCTCTCTGTCTCTCTCTTCCCCTCCTGCAGCCAAGGCTCCATTGGAGCAAAGATGGCCTCTACCTCAGGCGCTAGAGTGGCTCTGGTTGCAACATGGTGATGCCCAGGATAGGCAAAGCATCGCCCCCTGGTGGGCAGAGCGTCGCCCCATGGTGGGTGTGCTGGGTGGATCCTGGTCGGGTGCATGCGGGAGTCTGTCTGAGTGTCTCTCCCTGTTTCCAGCTTCAGGAAAAAAAAAAAACCTTATTGAATTGTGCACTCTAAACAGGTGAATTTTATGGTATATAAATTATATCTCAATAGAGTTGTAAAAATGTTTTTTTAAAATTGCCTTGAAATTGGCATGTTTAATTTTTATCAGTGTTGGAATGGAAGGGACAAGATTGCAACAGGTGCACAGGTCAAATTTTTCAGATGAGAGTTAGAGCTGGCTGGTTTTTCCTAAATTTTATTTTATTAAAAATAAATGTCCATTATCTAAATTATATGTTAATAACATTTCCCAGCTCTAGTCACTTGCTTCTCATTCTCATCATTTGTGTTACAGCCACAGCACACATAGCTATGTAACATGTGATACATGTATGGAGAAAAGATGCTTTAGGTTTCATGAGATTAGCATTTGCTACTTAGCAGGTCAGCTGATTGAGAGGCAGGGGATTGGTCAGCCTGACAGATTGTTTCCCTGAAAGTAGATGTAGCAAAAGTGATAGTGACCTGTGGCTTCCTCAGGTCAGCAAGGCAGCTGTGTAAAATGTTTTATGCTTGCAGTGTCCCAGGGTCTCTCTCCTTGGTTATTGTTGAGGGCTTTCTCTCTTTAGATACACAGGGGCCTCTTCCATAACAAGTGGGAAGTACTGATATATTAAAAAGAAAAACTTAGTTTCTTACATATCCCTTGGCCTCTCAGCAAGAAGTTGCACTTCATATAACAATACCCTCATGAAAATCGATTTAATTTTAGTCTTCATTCTTATGATGAAGATACAGGCAAGCCATAATGTCATGTTACAAAATTCAATGCACGTAGTAAAATTTTAATAGTTGGAGACATATTTTAAAACCATATAAAGTAAAAACCAATTTAAACACATAACTGGGTGTTATATTTGTTTCTCAACTGTTTGGAGGACAGCACTTGCTTAGAATATAAGAAAATGAAGTAGATTAGTGTGTCCATTAATCTAATGGTGTGATACAAGTATTACCTAGGATTCTAAATGATTATAAAGCTGAGAGAATGATGTACAGTAGGGGTCCCCAAACTACAGCCGGCGGGCCGCGTGCGGCCCCCTGAAGCCATTTATCTGGCCCCCGCTGCACTTCTGGAAGGGGCACCTCTTTCATTGGTGGATGCATCCTGTGCTCCTGGAGTACTGTATGCGGTGGCACCGCAAAGCGCGATGTCGCTCACGTACAGTACTACTTCCTGTGACGCGGAAGGCATGTGTCACTGCTCTGGAAGCACGTCATATCACTTGTTACGACTAGCAGTGACAAATATGGAACCGGACATTGACCATCTCATTAGCCAAAAGCAGGCCCATAGTTCCCATTGAAATACTGGTCAGTTTGTTGATTTAAATTTACTTGTTCTTTCTTTTAAATATTATATTTGTCCCCGTATTATTTTTTTACTTTAAAATAAGATATGTGCAGTATGCATAGGGATTTGTTCATAGTTTTTTTTTTTACAGAGACAGAGAGAGAGTCAGAGAGAGAGTCAGAGAGAGGGATAGACAGGAACAGACAGACAGGAACAGAGAGATGAGAAGCATCAATCATTAGTTTTTCGTTGCACATTGCGACACCTTAGTTGTTCATTGATTGCTTTCTCATATGTGCCTTGACCGTGGGCCTTCAGCAGATTGAGTAACCCCTTGCTTGAGTCAGTGACCTTGGGTCCAAGCTGGTGAGCTTTTGCTCAAACCAGATGAGCCCATGCTCAAGCTGGCAACCTCAGGGTCTCGAACCTAGGTCCTCGGCATCCCAGTCCGTTGCTCTATCCACTGTGCCACTGCCTGGTCAGGCCATAGTTTTTTTTATAGTCCGGCCCTCCAATGGTCTGAGGGACAGTGAACTGGCCCTCTGTGTAAAAAGTTTGGGGACCCCTGATATAGAGGAATATAAAGGCCAAGGAATATCTGACAAGCTCTGCCTGAGCAAGAGACTGTAGTTCAGCTGCAAACTTGCTGTCATTGCTGTAAAGTTTGGGTTCTCTGGAGTTATGCAGAAGTGTCCATCTGCAGTTGATAGGGAGTTTGAGCTTTTCTTGTAGACCATGTAACAGCCCTCAAATATTCTTCTAGCCTTTGTTAATAGGATAGTTCTCATACTCATTAGGAGCTCAGGTATTTTTTTTTCTTAAAAGCAGAGACAAATCTGGACAGAATGTGTTATTGTCCTTGGGAGGGAGCCAGACTTTCACCAGGGTCCTGGAAGAACAGCAAGGATCACACTATCTTGGGGGATGGTGTTGAAAACATACAGCTCACAGTTGCAGATCTAGGAGCCTGGGGACCAACACATGAGATTAAATACCAGTGGTAATCTGCATCGCCATTCATCTGGTGTCTTTTGGCCAGACGGTGGTTCTTTAAGTCAGAGACCTGTGAAAATGGTAATTAGGTTTAAAATATTATTGAAGAGACAATCTCACTTTAACAACAGGACAAAATGCTTTCTCCAACTATTATTAAGCTACCATTGAACTTGACCCTTAAAAACTTTATCCAGAACCCATGCTTTAACTGACCCTTTTGGATTCATAGACATCAAAAGAGGCCATTAAGACTAAACTCCCCTGTTCTAGAATAAGGACCTGGTGGTCCAAAGAAATGGAGACAGGGCCAGACAGCAAAGAAACTGGATTTTGGGGTCTACCCTTCTGAATATGTTCTGTGTTTTTTCTACCACAAGGTATCAGAAAGGGCTGACTTTGTAATCTTCACATTAGAACATACTAGCCTTGAGGACTTACATATTTACATTTGAATAGTAAAGAAAATTAGTCATATGTGGTGTTATGAGAACAAGGTGAGATGTTGAGCATTCATAACTGTCAATCTAATAAGACCCCTCTGTATAAAGCCATGAAGTTGTTTTTCTTATTCTCTGCCTCTCTTTGATGAATTCTACTCCATTTGGAGGACAGAATCACTGTGGACCCAGTAAAATACCCTGTCATCCCGGGAATTACAAACATGCTGGAAACCAGAGACTGCCGCACAGGTCAGAAGCCTTATCAGCACTGAATTTAGACCCTGACCTGGAGGAAGAAAAATGTATGTGAAAACAATTCATAAAATGTAAAATGCTGAAAGACAAGATGACAACGGAGTAGGCGGACGTTTTAACTCCCACATCCCAGAACCAAAGTGATTACAACTTAATTTTGAGAACAGTCATCTTGAAAGACCAACTTTGAACTAAACTAAGAGGATTCTACAGCCAAGGACCACCAAAGAACCCACACTGAGACTGGTAAGAAAAGTGGAGATGCGGAAAGGGCTGCCCTGCTCCCAGGAGGAAGTGGCGGCCTGGAGGGACTCTCACGGTAGGGAGGAGTGCCTGGCAAGTTGTGGGTTGTGGAACCCAGCCTAGAGTCCTAGAGCCTGCAAAAGGTGAACAGACTGTATTTGGCTGAGAAAGGAGCCTAGATACTGTTTGAGAAAAGAAGACAGAACTCTTGGGCCCAGGTTCCGTATTAAAGGGACCATATGGAGAGGCTTGCTCACAGCCACCTACCTGGGGCTCTGGGAGTGGGGAGCACTGGGAGGACTGGAGTTGCCAGGGGAGAGTGTGATCACCGAGGCACAGGGGGAGATACTTTGAGGGATGGACACCCTAACCCCAGGACTGAATCATGCCCCAAATCAAAAGTGACCATTTCTTTTTTCAGAGCAGCAAAACCAGCAAAAAGAAATTACCCCACCCACTGGAGAGGCTCTCCTGCTCCAGTCAGAACAAAGAAGTGCTTAGAGGCAGGCAGCACATTAAGGACACAGGTAGTGAGTGCTAGGGTCTGAGCTAAACCTCCCTCCCACACTGCTGAATGCTTGCCAGGGGCAGGTGGGCCGGTGGTGTCAGAGGCCCGGACGACAGCAGAAGCGGTCTGAATGGGCATGCACGAACTGCAAGCGAAGGCAGAAGCTGCGTTGGGCTGCTGCGGAGGTCCGAGCTTGCACACAATCCAGCTTGTGGCATGAATCGAACCTTGGCAGCAGTGGGGCTGGGGTAACATTGGGGGCAGTCTGAGCGATGCACGTGGGCCCATGAGGGCAGTGGAAGCTGCAGCAGCCATGGAGGCGAGACAGCCAAATATCCGAGACAGCAACAATAGTGGCAGAGAAGGGGGTGGGGGGCAGACCACACATTGGGTGCACAGAGGCCACACCTACTGGACTCCTGAGACCACACCCTTCTGAGTGCTGAAAGAGAAGAAAAAAATAAATAAAAATTCTGGAGGCCCTGGCCGGTTGGCTCAGTGGTAGAGCATCGGCCTGGTGTGCGGGGGATGCGGGTTCGATTCCCGGCCAGGGCACATAGGAGAAGTGCCCATTTGCTTCTCCACCCCCCCTTTCCTCTCTCTCTATTCCCCTCCTGCAGCCAAGGCTCCATTGGAGCAAAGATGGCCCGGGCGCTGGGGATGGCTCCTTGGCCTCTGCCCCAGGCGCTAGAGTGGCTCTGGTCATGGCAGAGCAATGCCCCAGAGGGGCAGAGCATCGCCTCCTGGTGGGCAGAGCGTCGCCCCTGGTGGGCGTGCCAGGTGGATCCCAGTTGGGCGCATGCGGGAGTCTGTCTGACTGTCTCTCCCCATTTCCAGCTTCAGAAAAATACAAAAAAAAAAAAATTCTGGGCCCTGGCCGGTTGGCTCAGTGGTAGAGCATTGGCCTGGCGTGAGGGGGACCCGGGTTCGATTCCCGGCCAGGGCACATAGGAGAAGCGCCCATCTGCTTCTCCACTACCTCCCCCTCCTTCCTCTCTGTCTCTCTCTTCCCCTCCTGCAGCCAAGGCTCCATTGGAGCAAAAGATGGCCCGGGCACTGGGGATGGCTCCTTGGCCTCTGCCCCAGGCGCTAGAGTGGCTCTGGTCGCGGCAAAGCGATGCCCCTGGAGGGGCAGAGCATCGCCCCCTGGTGGGCAGAGCGTCGCCCCTGGTGGGCATGCTGGGTGGATCCCGGTCAGGCGCATGTGGGATTCTGTCTGACTGTCTCTCCCCGTTTCCAGCTTCAGAAAAATACAAAAAAAAAATTAAAAAAAAAATTCTGGATAGAAAGACATCTGAGGCTAAGGGGCAAGCCACATCCAATACCGTACCTAATCACTGAATTACAGTACTGAGCCCAACAAGTAGCGAGCAATAAGAGGCAGCAGAAAGTGGATCTCAGTGGAACTTGAACTTTTAAAGGAACTTCCCCAGGCCAAGATGAGATGAAAACTAGCCAAGGAGTGCAGCTGATATTTACAACAGCACCTGGGCCCAGCAGAGGCAGTCACAAAATCTGGATTACTTGTAGCTCCAAAATGGTTGATAAGAGCCAGTCATAGGCAGTGACCCCCACAGATTTGCACCAGGCACCGGCCAGGGAGGTCCAGAGCAGGCACATCCAGAGGCCAGATACGAGAGCATCAGTTCAGGACCTAACAACCCTTGTTAGAGTGGTAGCTTAAGGAAAGGCTCCTCACACCTGAACCAGCTAAGACATAGAAAATGCCAACACAAATAGCAAAAGGAATAGTGATAGCAGATAAGTATTTTACAGCATATTACAAAGAACAGCTGATGCCAACCCAAGAAGACCTAGAAACAACACAACTGAAAATTGGAGGCAGACAATACCAATGCTATACTCAGCTAGCTATACAAACAACACACCCAAAGAACAACACACACACACATAGACAAAATGAAAAGACAAATAAATGCAATCCAAATGAATCAACAATAGAAATCTCCAGAAAAAGAACTGAGTGAGATGGAAATAACCAAATTACTGGATGCAGAGATTAAAATAATGATTGTTAGGATGATCAAAGATCTAGAGCAACAATGGATGGACATAATGAACACCTAAATAAAGAGATAACAAGCATCAAAAAGGACAATGAAATCATAAAAAAAGAACCACACAGAAATGACAAACACAATATCAGAAATAAAGACTGCACTAGAAGAAATTAAATGCAGGCTGTATAAAGCACAGGATCGAATCAATGACTTAGAGGACAAGATAAGCAAAGGCATGGAAGGAGAAAAGCAAAAAGAATAAAGGATCAAAAAATCTGAATAAGCTCTAAGAGAGCTCTGTGACAACATAAAGAGAAACAATATTTGCATAATAGGGGTTCCTGATGGAAAAGAGAAAGAACAAGGTTTAGAGAACCTGATTGAAGAAATTATAGCTGAAATTTTCTCTAAATTGATGCAGAAAATAGTCACACAGGTTCAAGAATCAGAGAGAACCCCATTAAAAAAGAACCTAGAGACCCACACCAAGACACCTTATAATCAAAATACCAAAGCCAAGAGATAAAGAAAAAATACTAAAAGTTGCAAAAAAAAACACCCCAGTCAATTACCGACAAAGGGAGCCCCATATAATGATTTTTCAGCAGAAACATTTGAAGCCAGAAGGAAATGTCAAAAAATATTCAAAGTAATGCAGAACAAGAACCTACAACCAAAACTTCTTTATTCAGCAAGGCTATCATGTAAGATTGAAGGAAAAATTAAAAGCTTCTCAGACAAAAAAACAAACAAACAAAAAACAGCAACTCAAGGAATCCATCACGAGCAAACCAATGCTGCAAGAAATGTTAAGGGAGCTGCTGTGGACAGAAAAATGGGGGAAAAATTTTGTAAAAAGAAATGTAGATTTAAAGGAAAAAATGGCAATAAAAAACTACATATCAATAATAACCTTAAATGTAAATGGATTAAATGCTCCAATCAAAAGATACAGAGTAGCTGAATGAACAAGAAAACAGGACCCATATGTATGCTGTCTACAAGAAACCCACGTTAAAAGACAAAGACTATAGTAAGGGATAAAAAAGGTCACTACATAATGATAAAGGGAACTATCCAACAGAAAGAGAAAACCATTATAAATATCTATGTACCTAATATAGAAGCACCTAAATATATCAAGCAGACTTTGATTGACATAAAGGCCAAGATCAACAGCAATACTATAATAGTAGGGGATTTCAATAACCCAATAATATCACTGGATAGATCCTGATCCTCAAGAAAGAAAATTAGCAAAGAAACAGTAGACTTAGGGACACACTAGATCAATTAGATTTAATAGATATCTTCAGAACCTTTCACCATAAAGCAGCAGAACATACATTCTTTTCAAGAGCACATGGTACGTTCTGTAGGAAAGACCACATATTAGGGCATAAAATGAGTCTCAACAAATTTAAGAAGATTGAAATCATATCAAGCACTTTCTCTAACCACAATGGCATGAAACTACAAATCAACTACAATAGAAAAACTAAAAAACACTCAAACACTTGGAAACTAAAGAGCATGTTATTAAATAACAAATGGGTCAACAATGAGATCAAGAAAAAATTAATTTTTCTTGAAACAAATGAAAATGAGCATAAAACAGCTCAAAATTTATGGAACACAGCAAAAGCAGTCCTGAGAGGGAAGTTCCTAGCATTATAAGCATATCTTAAGAAGATAGAAATAGCTCAAATAAACAACATAACCCTGCACCTAAAAGAATTAGAAAAAGAATAGCAAGTAAAGACTAGAGGAAGTAGAAGGAAGAAAGTAATAAAAATCAGAGTGGAAATAAATGACATAGAGACTAAAAAAACAACAACAAAAAAACACCAGAGAATCAATGAAACCAAGACAAGAGCTGGTTCTTTGAAAAGGTAAACAAGATTGATGGACCCATAGCTACACTCAAAAAAAAAAAAAAAAAAAAAGAGGGAAGACTGAAATAAAATTAGAAATGAGAGTGGAGAAGTAACAACTGACACAGCACAAATACAAAGGATTGTAAGAAAATACTATAAAGAATTGTATGCCAAAAAATTAGACAAAGTAGGTGAAATAAACAAATTTCTTGAAAAATATAATATTTCAAAAATCAACCTAGAAGAATTGGAAAACTAAATAGACCATTTAAAACAAATGAGATTGGCCTGACCAGGTGTTGGCGCAGTGGATAGAGTGTCAGACTGGAATGCAGAGGACCCAAGTTCAAGATTTTGAGGTCACCAGCCTGAGCACGGGCTCATCTGGCTTGAGCAAAAGTTCACCAGCTTGGACCCAAGGTCTCTGGCTTGAACAACGAGTTATTTGGTCTGCTGAAGGCCTGTGGCTAAGGCACTTATGAGAAAGCAATCAATGAACAACTAAGGTGTTGCAATGAGAAACTGATGATTTACGCTTCTCATCTCTCTCCATTCTTGTCTGTCTGTCCCTGTCTATTCCTCTCTCTGATTCTCTCAGTCCCTGTAAAACAAAACAAAATAAAACAAAACAAAAAACAAATGAGAGCGAAGCAGCTATCAAAAAACTCCCAACAAACAAAAGCCCTGGGCCAGATGGTTTCACAGATGCATTCTACCAAACATTCAAAGAAGAACTAACTCTTATCCTTCTCAAGCTATTTCAAAAAATTCAAAAGCAGGAAAACTTCCAAGCTCCTTTTATGAGGTTAGCATAATTTTGATTCCAAAACAAGGCAAAGACAGCGCAAAGAAAGAAAACTATAGGCCAATATCCCTTATGAATTTAGATGCCAAAATTCTCAACAAAATATTAGCAAACTGGATAAAGCAGTACATAAAAAAATTATACACCATGATCAATTGGGATTTATTCTGGGGAGGCAAGGCTGGTACAACATCCACAAAGCAATCAATGTGATTCATAATATAAACAAAAGGAAGGAGAAAAACCACATAATAATATCAATAGATGCAGAAAAAGCATTTGATAAAGTCCAGCACCCATTTATAGTTAAAACTCTCAGCAAAGTAGGAATACAGAAAACATACCTAAACATGAGAGAAATCATCTATGCCAACATCATACTCAATGGGCAATAATTAAAAGCAATCCCCTTAAGATTAGGAACAAGGTAGGGGTGCCCTCTTTCACCACTCTTATTTAACATAGTTCTGGAAGTCCAAGCCACAGCACTTAGACAAGAAAAAGAAATAAAAGGCATCCAAATTGGAAAAGAAGAAGTAGAACTATCATTATTTGCTGATGATATGATGCTGTACATAAAAAATCCTAAAGTCACAGTAAAAAAACTACTAAACCTGATAAATGAATTCAGCAATGTGACAGGATATAAAATTAATACTCAGAAATCAGAGGCATTTTTATACATCAACAATGATTAGTCTGAAAGAAAAAGTAAGAAAAAAGTCCTCTTCACTATTGCAACAACAACAAAAAAATCTAGAAGTAAATTTAACCAAGGAGGTTAAAGACTTATACTCGAAAAATTATAAAACATTGATACAAGAAATCAAATTAGATACAAACAAGTGGAAACATATCGTGTTCATGTTTAGGAAGAATAAACATCATTAAAATGTTCATATTACCAAAAGCGATTTATAAATTCAATGCAATTTCTATGAAAATAACAATGGCATACTTCAAAAATATAGAACAAGTATTTCAGAAATTTATATGGAACCAAAAAAGAACACAAATAGCCTCAGCAATCTTGAAAAAAAAAAAAAAGAATAAAGTGGGTGGTATCACAGTTTTTGATATCAAATTATATTACAATGCCATTGTACTCAAAACAGGTTGATACTGGCATAAGAACAGGCATATAAATCAATGTAACATAACAGAGAACCCAGAAATAAACCCACACCATTATGGACAATTGATATTTGACAACGGAGGTAGGAGCATACAATGGAGTAAAGACAGTGTCTTTATCAAATGGTGTTGGGAAAATTGGACAGCTAGCTGCAAAAAAATGAGACTAGACCACCAACTTACACCATTCACAAAAATAAACTCAAAATGGATAAAATACTTAAATATAAGTAGTGAAACCATAAGCATCCTAGAGGAAAACAGGCAATCATCTCTCTGACATTATTTGCAACAATATATTTGCTGAATTATCTCCACGGGGAAGGGAAATAAAGGACAGGATAAACAAATGGGACTATATCAAAATGCAAAGCTTTTGCACAGCTAAAGACAATATGAATAAAATAAAAAGGGAAACCACACAATGGAGAACCTATTTGATAATACGTCTGATATGGGATTAATAACCAAAATTTATAAAGAACTTGTAAAACTCAACATCAGGAAGATAAAAATTCCAATAAAAAATGGACAAAAGAAATGAATAGACACTTCTCCAAAGAGGACATAGAGATGGCCAATAGGCTGATGAAAAATGTTCAACTCACTTATCATTACAGAAGTGCAAATTAAAACCACAATAGATATCACCTCACATGTCAGAATGGCACTTATTAACAAAACAACATATAATAAGAGCTGGCAAGGATGTGGAGAAAACAGAATCCTCCTGCACTGCTGGTGGGAATGCAGACTGGTGCAGCCACTGTGGAAAAAGGATGGAGATTCTCAAAAAATTAAAAATGGAACTGCCTTTTGACCCAGCCATCTCACTTTTAGAATATTTCCCAAGAACACCACATGAATGATTCAAAAGGAGAACTGCACCTCCATGTTTATGGCAGCATTGTTTACAATAGTCAAGATCTGGAAACAGCCCAAGTGTCCATCAGTGAACAAGTGGATTAAAAAGCTCTGGCACTTATACACAACAGAATATTATGGGGCCATGAAAAAGAAGAAAATCTAACTTATTGTGACAACATGAATGGACCCAAAAACTATTATGTTAAGTAAAATAAGCCAGGTAGAGATAGAAAAATACCATATGACTTCACTTGTTTGAGGAATCCAAGGAACACTGTGAACTGAGGAACAGAATAGAGACAGAAGTGGGATGAAAGGGTCCAGAGGGAAAGGAGATGATAGGATGGGATGAGAGCAGAAAAGCAAAACCAGGACCTGAACATGGCAGCAGAGCAGGCAGATGCACAGACTCCCAGCTCACACCACTGAACTGGATTAGAAACTAATTTATGAACAATCAGTGTGAAAAAACAAATCTGGACTATAAGAACAGCTTTCAAAAATCAAGGAGCAAAGAAGAAGCCACAACAAACCTGGTAGGGAGTGCCTGAATCTCCCCTGCTTACAGGAACAGGGGGGGGGGGGTGAAGCTGGGCTCTCACTCCAAGGAAAAGAGCAGTAACTACTGCTCACAGCCACTTTCCTGGTGACCAGGGAACAAGGTGTGTTGAAAGGGCCTGCTTGTCTTCCAAAAAAGAAAGGAGAGAGAGAGAGAGACAGATGGTTAGGGGGAGAGGAATATAGATGATGACATGAAAAGTTGACTCATTCAGTGCTGGAGTTGGCCATAACTGGGACAGGGGCTGATCCTTCCACAAAGCAAAATACAAAAGTACTTCCAGGTCACAGAGATACAGACATCTCTCCAGCTCCAATCAGTGCAACAAAACACAGCTGAAAACAAGAAGTGGGGAGGAGGGGCAGTAACTCAGGTCTCCATGGAGATCTGAGGTACAACTCCCCCTACTGAAGCTGAGAAAGCAACCCGCCCCCAGAGAGATTAACTGGCAGAGAGAACTTCAGAACCTCAGGTCACACCCACCGCATTCCTGGATACAGTTTCAAATAAGCCCCCTGTTGATATCAGCAAACAAGGCAATCACCTATTAAGAAAACAAACAAATCAAGACTTCAAAGTGGCCCAAATCCTAAAGTGGATTACAAATAATAGCTGATGCCAACCCAAAAAGATCTAGAAACAACACAAGTAAAAACTGGAGGCAGACCACACCAAGCCTAGACTCAACTAGCTCTACAAAGAAAACACCAAAACACCCAGAAACAATGTGAAGATGAGGAAGTGCAATCCAAATGAAACCACAAGAGAAACCTTCAGGATATGAACTGAGTGATACGGAAATAATCAAGCTTCCAAATGCAGAGTTTAAAATTAATAATTGTAAGGATGCTTAGGGATCTTAGAACAACAATGGATGGTCATCACAAACACCTAAATAAATAGCAAGTATAAAAAAGGATATTGAAATATTAAAAAAGAATCAGTTGGAGATGACAAATACAATATCAGAAATGAAGACCACAATGAAAGGAATTAAAAACAGAATGGATAGAGCTGAGGATCGAATCAGCGAGTTGGAAGACAACTGGAATGAAGGAATAAAGCAGAGAAGAAAAAAGAAAAGGTATTCAAAAAGTCTGAGGAAACTCTTAGAGAGCTCTGTGACAACATAAAGAGAAATAACATCCGCATCATAGGGGTTTCTGAAGAAGAAGAGAAAGAACAAGGGACAGAGGCTTTGTTCAATCATATCATAGCTGAAAACTCCCTAAATTAATGCAGGAGAAACTCTCACAAATTCAAGAAGCACAGAAAACTCCACTAAAAAGAAACCCAAAGAAACCTACACCAAGACACATCAAAATTAAAATACCAAAGCTAAGTAATAAAGAGAAAATATTAAAAGCTGCAAGAGAAAAAAGGGCTATAACCTACAAAGGAGCCTCCATAAGGATGACATCAGACTTCTCAACAGAAACACTTGAAGCCAGAAGGGAATGGCAAGAAATATTCAAAGTAATGCAGAACAAGAACCTACAACCAAGACTACTTTATCCAGCAAGGCTATCATTTAAAATTGAAGGAGAAACAAAAAGTTTCCCAGACAAAAAACAACAACAACAACAAAAAAACACAAAAACCTCAAGAAATTCATTACAACCAAACCAATGCTGCAGGAAATGTTAAGGGGCTTGTTGTAAACAGATCAAAGTGGGAAAAGAATATAACAAAAGGGGAATACAGCTTTAAGGAATAAAATGGCAATAAACAACTACATATCAATAATAACCTTAAATGTAAATGGATTAAATGATCCAATCAAAAGACATAGGGTAGCTGCATGGATAAGAAAACAGGACCCGTACATATGCTGTCTACAAGAGACACACATTAAAACAAAAGATGCACATAGTTTGAAGGTAAAAGGATGGAAAAAAACATTTCAAGCAAATGGAAATAATAAAAAAAGCTGGGATAGCAATACTTATATCAGAAAAAAATGGACTTAAAACAAAGAATATAGTAAGGGATAAAGAAGGCCACTACATAATGATAAAGGGAGCAATCCAACAGGAAGATGTAACTATTATAAATATCTACACACCTAATATAGGAGCACCTAAATATATAAAGCAGACTTTGATGGATATAAAGAGCAAGATCAACAGCAACATTATAATATTAGGGGATTTTAATACCCCACTAACATCACTAGATAGATCCTCAGAAAAGAAAATTAACAAAGAAATAGCAGACTTAAAGGACACATGAGATCAACTCAACTTATAGAAATCTACAGAACCTTTCACTCTAAAGCAGCAGAATATACATTGTTTTCAAGTGATCATGGTACATTCTCTAGGATGGACCACATGTTAGGGCACAAACGTGGTCTCAACAAATTTAAGAAGATTGAAATAAAATCAAGCACTTTCTCTGATCACAATGGTATGAAACTAGAAATCAACCACAACAGAAAAGCTCAAAAAATCTCAAACACATGGAAACTAAATAATAGGTTGTTAAATAATGAATGGATTAAGAACGAGATCAAAGAAAAAATAAAAAAATTCCTAGAAACGAATGATAATGAGCATACAACCACTCAAAATTTATGGGACACAGCAAAAGCAGTCCTGAGAGGGAAGTTCATAGCACTACAGGCACAGTTTAAAAAGCTAGAAAAAGCTGAAATAAACAACTTAACCCTGCATCTAAAAGAACTAGAAAAAGAACAGCAAGTAAAGCCTTATGTAGTATAAGGAAGAAAATAATAATAAATAATAAAGATCAGAGCAGAAATAAATGACATAGAGACTAAAGAAACAATACAGAGGTTCAATGAAACTAGGAGCTGGTTTTTTGAAAAGGTAAACAAGATTGATGAACCTTTAACTAGATTCACCAAGAAAAAGAGACAGAGGACTCAAATAAATAAAATTAGAAATGAGAGGGGAAATATAACAACTGACACAACAGAAATACAAAATATTGTAAGAAAATACTATGAAGAACTCTGTCAAAAAACTAGACAACTTAGATCAAATGGAGAAATTCCTTGAAACATACAATCTTCCAAAAATCAATCTGGAAGAATCAGAAAACCTAAACAGACCGATTACACCAAATGAGACAAAAACAGTTATCAAAAACCTCCCAACAAAGGAAAGTCTTCGGCGAGATGGCTTCACAAGTGAATTCTACCAAATATTCAAAGAAGAACTAACTCCTATCCTTCTCAAGCTATTTCAAAAACTTCAAGAGAAAGAAAGACTTCCAAGCTCCTTTTATGAGGCGAGCATAATTCTGATTCCAAAACCAGGCAAAGACAACACAAAGAAAGAAAATGATAGGCCAATATCCCTGATGAATATAGATGCTAAAATCCTCAACAAAATATTAGCAAACCAAATCCAACAATATATGGAAAAAATCATACACCATGATCAAGTGGGATTCATTCTGGGGTGGCAAGGCTGGTACAATATTCACAAATCAATCAATGTGATTCATCACATAAACAAAAGGAAGGAGAAACACCACATGATAATTTCAACAGATGCAGAAAAAGCATTTGATATAATCCAGCACCCATTCGTGATCAAAACTTTCAGCAAAGTGGGAATACAGGGGACATACCTTAACATGATAAAAGCCATCTATGAGAAACCCACAGCCAACATCATACTCAATGGGCAAAAATTAAAAGCAATCCCGTTAAGATCAGGAACAAGGCAGGGGTGCCCCTTTCACCACTCTTATTCAACATAGTTCTGGAAGTCCTAATCAAAGCAATCAGACAAGAAGAGGAGATAAAAGGCATTCAAGTTGGAAAAGAAGAAGTAAAGCTATCATTATTTGCAGATGATATGATATTGTATATAGAAAATCCTAAAGTCTCAGTAAAAAAACTACTGGACCCGATAAATGAATTCAGCAACATGGCAGGATATAAAATTAATACTCAGAAAGCAGAGGCATTTTTATACACCAACAATGAACATTCAGAAAGAGAAATTAAGGAAACAATCCCCTTCACTATTATAACCAAAAAATAACGTACCTAGGAGTACATTTAACCAAGGAGACTAAAGACTTTTACTAGGAAAATTATAAAGCATTGATAATAGAAATCAAGGAAGATACAAACAAGTAGAAGCATATACCATGGTCATGGTTAGGAAGAATAAACATCATTAAAATGTCTATATTACCCAAAGTAATTTATAAATTCAATGCAATACCAATTAAAATACCAATGACATACTTTAAAGATATAGTGTAGATCACATATTCCAAAAATTTATACGGAACCAAAAGAGAACATGAATAGCCTCAGCAATCTTAAAAAAGAAGAATAAAGGGGGAGGTATTATCACACTTCCTGATATCAAGCTATACTACAAGGCCATTGTACTCAAAACAGCTTGGTACTGGCATAAGAGCAGGCTCATAGATCAATGGAATAGAATGGAGAACTCAGAAATAAACCCACAGATCTTTGGACAACTGATGTTTGACAAAGGAGGTAAGGGCATACAATGGAGTAAAGACAGCCACTTCAACAAATGGTGTTGGAAAAATTGGACAGCAACCTGCAAAAAAATGAAACTAGACCACCAACTTACATCATTCACAAAAATAAACTCAAAATGGATAAAAGACTTAAATGTAAGGCACGAAACCATAAGCATCTTAGAAGAAAATGGGCAGTAAGCTCTCCGACATCTCTCGCAGCGATATATTTGCTGATTTATCTCCACGGGCAAGGAAAATAAAAGACAGGATAAACAAATGGGACTATATAAAAATAAAAAGCTTTTGCACAGCCAAAGACAATAAGAACAGAATAAAAAGATAAACTACACAATGGGAGAACATATTTGACAGTATGTCTGATAAGGGGTTAATAACCAAAATTTATAAAGAACTTGTAAATATCAACACAGAAAGACAAACAATCCAATCAAAAAATGGGCAAAAGAAATGAGTAGACACTTCTCCAAAGAGGATATACAGATGGCCAATAGGCTCATGAAAAAATGCTCAACATCACTAATCATTAGAGAAATGCAAATTAAAACTGCCATGAGATATCACCTTACACTGGTCAGAATGGTGCTCATCAACAAAACAACACAGAATAAGCGGTGGCAAGGATGTGGAGAAAAGGGAACCCTTCTACACTACTGGTGCGAATGCAGACTGGTGGAGCCTCTGTGGAAAACAGTATGGAGATTCCTCAAAAAATTGAAAATCGAACTGCCTTTTGACCCAGCCATCCCACTTTTAGGAATATACCTCCAAAACACCATAGAACTGTTCCAGAAGGAAAAATGCACCCCCATGTTTATAGCAGCATTGTTCACAATAGTGAAGATCTGGAAACAGCCCAAGTGTCTGTCAGAGGACGAGTGGATTTAAAATGCTTTGGTAATATATACTATGGAATACTACTCAGCCATAAGAAATGATGACATTGGATCATTTACAATAATATGGATTGACATTGACAACATTATACGGAGTGAAATAAGTAAGTCAGAAAAAACTAAGAATTATATGAACCCATGCATAGATGTGACATAAAAATGAGACTCAGAGACATTGACAAGAATTTGATGGTAACAGGGAGTGGGGTGGAGGTGTGGGGAGTGGGCGAAGAAGGAGAGGGAGGCGGTGGGGGGAGGGTAGGGGCACAAAGAAAACCAGATGGAAGGTGATGGAGGATGATTTGACTTTGTGTGAGGGGTATGCAGCATGATCAAAAGTCAAAATAATCTGGGGATATTTTCTCAGAATATAGGTACCCTGATTTATCAATGTCACTGCATTAAAATTAATAAAAATAAGATTAAAAAATTAAAAATGTTAAATACAAAAAAAAAAGCAAAACCAGGTGGAAGGCGTTGGAGGAAGATGGCAAGGGGGATGTGGTAGGGAGTACAGGGGAGGGTGGGAGGTGTTCTGGAGGACACTAGAATCTATGTACACCCAATAAGTTAAAATAAAATAAAGTTAAAAAAGAAAAAAATGTAAAATGCTGTAGAAATGTAGTTTTTGTTATTATTAATGTAACTTCTCCTAATTTAATAATTTTTTTAATGGTCCATAGCTCAGCTTTTGCCAAGAGGATTAAGAGAATTCAGCTTTGGGGTAAACATATCTTTGTGCAATAGTAGCCCTTGGCAATGAGAGAGGTAATTGCTTAGAACCAGCTGCCTTCTGGTGAGAAAAGGAGAGCAAACAGGAGTGAGAAATAGTTCCAAACTGTTTCAAAAAAGGGCATAGACCAGGATTAGTCAACCTTTTTATACCTGCAACCCACTTTTGTATCTCTGTTAGTAGTAAAATTTTCTAACTGCCCACTGGTTCTACAGTAATGGTGATTTATAAAGTAGGGAAGTAACTTTATAAAATTTAT
This sequence comes from Saccopteryx bilineata, assembly GCF_036850765.1. Taxonomy (NCBI): domain Eukaryota; kingdom Metazoa; phylum Chordata; class Mammalia; order Chiroptera; family Emballonuridae; genus Saccopteryx; species Saccopteryx bilineata. Next base: position 166,110,542 of record NC_089491.1, on the reverse strand, counting down.
AAAGCAGAGTTACAGCAAGTTAAAGCATATAATAATAATAATTACTTACCAAGTACTTTATGTCGGATTTTCGCTAAGTTTGGCAGAATAAACCTTTATAAAACAACAAAGTATAGTTAAATCTATCTTTAAAAAAATTTATTTTTTATTTTTTAAATAATTTTATTTTTTTAATGTGGCATCATCAATAAAGCAGGATACATATATTCAAAGATAACAAGTCCAGGTTATCTTGTCGTTCACTTATGTTGCATACCCATCATCCAAAGTCAGATTGTCCTCTGTCACCTTCTATCTAGTTTTCTTTCCCTGCCCCTCCCCCTCTCCCTCTCCCTCTCCCTCTACCCCCTCCCCCATAACCACACTCTTATCAATGTCTCTTAGTTTCACTTTTATGTCCCACAGACGTATGGAATAATGCAGTTCCTGTTTTTTTCTGATTTACTTATTTCACTTCGTATAATGTTATCAAGATCCCACCATTTTGCTGTAAATGATCCGATGTCATCATTTTTTATGGCTGAGTAGTATTCCATAGTGTATATGTGCCACATCTTCTTTATCCAGTTATCTATTGACGGGCTTTTTGGTTGTTTCCATGTGTTGGCCACTGTGAACAATGCTGCAATGAACATGGGGCTGCATGTGTCTTTACGTATCAATGTTTCTGAGTTTTGGGGTTATATACCCAGTAGAGGGATTGCTGGGTCATAAGGTAGTTCTATGTTCAGTTTTTTTTTTCTCTTTTTTTATTTTTATTTTTTTTGAAGCTGGAAATGGGAGAGACAGACAGACTCCCACATGCGCCCGACCGGGATCCACCCAGCACGCCCACCAGGGGTGATGCTCTGCCCACCAGGGGGCGATGCTCTGCCCTTCCAGGGCGTCGCTCTGCTGCGACCAGAGCCACTCTAGTGCCTGGGGCAGAGGCCAAGGAACCATCCCCAGCGCCCGGGCCATCTTTGCTCCAATGGAGCCTCGGCTGCGGGAGGGGAAGAGAGAGACAGAGAGGAAGGAGGGGGGCGGGGTGGAGAAGCAAATGGGCGCCTCTCCTGTGTGCCCTGGCCGGGAATCGAACCCGGGTCCCCCGCACGCCAGGCCAACGCTCTACGGCTGAGCCAACCGGCCAGGGCCTCTATGTTCAGTTTTTTGAGGAACCACCATACTTTCTTCCATAATGGTTGTACTACTTTACATTCCCACCAACAGTGGATGACGGTTCCTTTTTCTCCACAGCCTCTGCAACATTTGCTATTACTTCTCTTGTTAATAATAGCTAATCTAACAGGTGTGAGGTGGTATCTCATTGCAGTTTTGATTTGCATTTCTCTAATAGCTAAAGAAGATGAGCATCTTTTCATATATCTGTTGGCCATTTGTATTTCTTCCTGGGAGAAGTGTCTGTTCATGTCCTCTTCCCATTTTTTTATTGGATTGTTTGTTTGTTTGTTGTTGAGTTTTATGAGTTCTTTGTATATTTTGGATATTAGGCCCTTATCTGAGCTATTGTTTGAAAATATCATTTCCCATTTAGTTGGCTTTCTGTATATTTTGTTATCAGTTTCTCTTGCTGAGCAAAAACTTCTTAGTCTGATGTAGTCCCATTCATTAATTTTTGCCTTCACTTCTCTTGCTTATGGAGTCAAATTCATAAAATGCTCTTTAAAACCCAGGTCCATGAGTTGAGTACCTATGTCTTCTTCTATGTACTTTATTGTTTCAGGTCTTATGTTTAGATCTTTGATCCATTTTGACTTAATTTTAGTACAGGGGGACAAACTGTAGTCCAGTTTCATTCTTTTGCATGTGGCTTTCCAGTTTTCCCAGCACCATTTATTGAAGAGGCTTTCTTTTCTCCATTGTATGTTCTTGGCCCCTTTATCAAAAATTATTTGACTATATATATGTGGTTTATTTTTCTGGGTTTTCTATTCTGTTCCATTGGTCTGAGTGTCTATTTTTCTGCCAATACCATGCTGTTTTGATTGTTGCGGCCCTATATAATATAGTTTGAAGTCAGGTATTGTAATGCCCCCAGCTTCATTCTTTTTCTTTAGGATTGCTTTGGCTATTTGGGGTTTTTTATAGTTTCATATAAATCTGATGATTTTTTGCTCCATTTCTTTAAAAAATGTCATTGGAATTTTGATGGGAATTGCATTAAATTTGTATATTGCTTTGGGTAATATGGCCATCTTGATTATATTTATTCTTCCTAACCAAGAACAAGGTATATTCTTCCATCTCATTATATCTTTTTCAATTTCCCTTAACAATGGTTTATAGTTTTCATTATATAAGTCCTTTACATTCTTTGTTATGTTTATTCCTAGGTATTTTATTTTTTTTGTTGCAATCGTGAAGTGGATTATTCTTTTGAGTTCATTCTCAAATGTTTCATTGTTGGCATATAGAAAGGCTATTGACTTCTGTATGTTAATTTTGTATCCTGCGACCTTACTGTATTGGCTTATTGTTTCTAGTAGTCTTTTTGTGGATTCTCTGGGGTTTTTGATGTATAGGATCATATCATCTGCAAAAAGTGGTACCTTTACTTCTTCTTTTCTGATATGGATGCCTTTTATTTCTTTGTCTTGTCTGATTGCTCTGGCTAGAACCTCTAGTACCACATTAAATAAGAGTGGAGAGAGTGGACAACCCTGTCTTGTTCCTGTAAATCTATCTTTTTATTAATACTTTGGTTGCTTCATTACTGCCCACCATGATAGCTGTAATGCCCACTAGTGGGCAGTAGGGACCAGGTTGACTACCACTAGCATAGACTAAACCAAGAGTCCCCAAACTACGGCCCGCGGGCTGAATGCGGCCCCCTGAGGCCATTTATTCGGCCCCCGCCGCACTTCTGGAAGGGGCACCTTTTTCATTGGTGTTCAGTGAGTACTGTATGTGGCGATGCTGCAAAGCACAGTATTGCTCACGTACAGTACTACTTCTGGTGATGCGGGATGCACGCATCATGTCTCTGGAAGCACGTCATATCACTTGTTACAGCTAGTAGTGACAAATATGGAACTGGACATTGATCATCTCATTAGCCAAAAGCAGGCCCATAGTTCCCATAGAAATACTGGTCAATTTGTTGATTTAAATTTACTTGTTCTTTATTTTAAATATTGTATTTGCCCCATTTTGTTTTGTTTTTTACTTTAAAATAAGATATGTGCAGTGTGCATAGGGATTTGTTCATAGTTTTTTTTTATAGTCTGGCCCTCCAGTGGTCTGAGGGACAGTGAACTGGCCCCCTATGTAAAAAGTTTGGGGACCCCTAGACTAAACCTTAACAACTCAAGAGAGTGAATTCAGGCTGCTGGTTTGTGTGGTCTGTCACTCAGAGTGCCATTTTGTTTTGACAAAGCCAGACTCTGAAGCATGTCTGAGAAGAGATTCTCTTGGGAACCTGTCTTTTTCTTTAAGTCTTTTCAATATCCTTGTGAAAGTCTTACAGTGGAAACTGAGGGCCATCCACATATTATTTTTAAAAATATTTATTTATTTATTTATTGTGAGAGACAAAGAGAGAAGAACAGACAGAGAGAGACAGGAAGGGAGAGAGATGAGAAGCATTAAATGATAGTTGTGTCACTTTAGTTGTTCATTGATTGGTTTTTATACATGCCTTGATGGTTGAGTGGGGTGATCCAGCTGAGTCAATGACCCCTTGCTCAAGCCAGTGACCTATAGCTTCAAGCCAGTGACCCATTGCTCAAGCCAGCAACCATGGGGACATATCTTTAATCCCAGGCTCAAGCTGGTAATCCTGTGCTCAAGCCGGATAAACCCACACTCAAACCAGCAAATTTAGAGCTTGAACTGATGTCCTCAGCATCCCAGATAAATATTCCGGCCAGGCCCATCTACATTTTGGAAAACAGATTAGTCAGACATTTGACAGCCTGAGATGTCACTCAGTTAGGAGCCAAGGGTGTGTCACCTGCTAGCTCACTTGTGAAAGTTTAGTTGACTGTCAGGAGACTGAAGCCTCCAGTTTTGCCAGGGAAGTAGTAATGGGAGCCTATGAAGGGAAAGACCCTGCACAAATATGAATGGTAGTTAACTTCAGAGCAGGGGTTACTTGGAGACAACCATAACAGGAGACTGGCCTGGGGTTACTTGAATGCAAGTATGCAGGATTCTTGGAGGAATGCCTTCAAGAACTAGATGTCCTTTATGATTGATAAGCTCTGAGACTCTGACTTTTCTCGTGTCCTTGATGATGAAGAAAACAGTAGACATGCAGGATTAAGGATGATGCAGATGGGAAAAAAGGCTTTTGTAGCATTCTAGTTTTATCTGCTGAACTATGGCTCTTGGGACTCAATAAATATGCAGTAGTGCAGTTTCTCGGGGCTGACTTCACCTTATGAGTTTAGCCCTCTGCTACACTACTTTCATCTGATGTGTCTGATTCCTTGTGAGTCTGAACCATAAAGAAATCGTAACAAGCCTCTCTTGGGTTTCCCCAAGGTCAGGTAGGGATTACACTTAACCAACAATTGTGTACTGAAAGTCCTTCAGTGGGGATGAGGTGGAAAGATGGTGGGGACCAGGTGACTGATAATGCTGATGATATTAGGGTGGGAAATGTGTAGGGGCTCTGTGGTGGGTGGTGTTGGGGTTGAATGTGTGTGGGTGGAGGAGTTGTAAAAAACAAAGGGGGATTTCTTTTTGTAGTAATATTTTTTGTTTATAAAAGAAATAAAAGAATATTGTACAACATGTGGAAAAATATAGAAATATATAAAGAAAAAATTAAAATTACCTGCAATCTATACTACCAATAAGTAATTAGAAATACTTCATGAGTGTCAATCTGGACTGGAACTGAACATGGAAACATGACAACAGTTGGTTTGTTAAAATAGTGGGAAAGGGGATTTCTGTCTCCTATTTCTTCTTTTGAGTTCAGTTTGTAGTGGTTTCTTCATGTGTGTTTAATGGAAATATATGGATGATGGGCTACAAATTTTATAAATTTAGAACACAATTGTATATGCCGTGTTGTTATCTTCACTTTAATCATGCTGTGAGCTTTCCCCTTGTAAGTAAATAATTTTTAAAATATCTATTTAAATGGCTTCTTTATATTCTATCATGTGAATAAATCATAACTGATTCTAGAAATTCTCTATTGTGTACCTTTAATTAGTTTTATTTTTTTACTATTATAAGTAAAAGTGTTCTCAATATCCACACACATCATGTTTATGTGGAACTCTATTGTGTCCTTGAGATAAATACTATAAAGTAAAATCACATGTTCAAAGGGATTTTCATGCTCCTGATACATTCTATGGGATTGTGTCCTGAAAATAGTCCACAGGGAGATGTTTGAGAAGGGGGAAAGCAGGAGCCAGGGAGATTGGGATTCCGGGCATCTGGAGCAGGAAACCAGGAGCTGTCTCTGAGAGGGGTCTGACAGAAACAGCAGGGGAGGGGTTCTAAGGAAAGAACTCAGAAATACTGAGGGATTTGAGCCTGAACTAGTGATAAAGTTAGCAAAGTGAGCTGAGACCAATGCTTTTACTTGAAAAGGTGGTTAAAGAAAATGATATTTATAAAAAATAGTTCCTTGAATGCTTATGGGTTTTGTGAAATTTTTCTAGGGTAAACCTATTAGCATCCCAGTTACTGAGGAGGACCTGACACACAGAAATTAAGTGATGTTCCTGCCGTCACACTAATACAAGTAGCAGAACACAGATTCAAAATGACTTCTTAAAGTCTAAATCCCTTGTGGTTTTTCTCTTGACTTTTTTTATACCCATAAAGAAAGAGCTTGGTTTGATGTCGCCTTTTCTATACTTTCTGATAAAGCAGAATGCCCTTCCTCACCTTGGGGGCAAGAGCAGCTCCCACAAGAGTGGCTGAAATGAGGATGCATGAGGCTGACATACAGTAAACAAGAAATAGACAATTTCTGCTAAAAAATGACTCTATTTTAAACTCAAAACCCACTATATTTTATTATCTATTATTGCTAAGCACAAAAGAAATTTTTAGGAGGCTCTTTTCAAAAGGACTAAGCTCCTGATCCAGATCTACAAATTGCAGGTGTGTGTGAGCTCTGTGACTGTCAAAGGCATGACAATTATGTGTCAAGTAGTGGCAAGCAGAGTCTACCAGGATGTGGCACATACTCACTGAACACTCTTTCAAGGTGGATGGGTGGATTAAAAAGTTGTGGTACATATGATATATACGATGGAATACTATGAGGCCATGAAAAAGAAATATTACCTTTTGTGACAACATGGATGGACCTGGAAACTATTATGTTGAGTGAAATAAGCCAGGCAGAGAAAGAAAAATGGCATATGACCTCACTCATTTGAGGAATCCAAGGAACAGTGAGAACTGAGGACTGGAATTGAGACAGGGAAATGATCAAAGGGACCAGAGGAAAAGAGGACAAAGGGAAAGGGGATGATAGAATGAGATAAACCTGAAGGGAAGGAGGGAGGGTGCTATTGGGAAGGGGGCAAGGGAGATGTTGAGGGGAATATGGGGGGTTGCATTTGGGGTGACCCTAGAATCTATGTAAACACAATTAATTAAATAAAAAAGAAAAAAAAGCTTTAAATACTGTATGTCTCCTAAACTCTTATTTTTATTAAATTATTTATTTATATTATTAATTTTAATGGGGTGGCATTGATAAATTAGGGTACATATGTTCAGAGAAAACATCTTCAGGTTATTTTGACATTTGATTATGTTGCATACCCATCACCTGAAGTCAAATTGTCTTCCATCACCTTCTATCTGGTTTCTTTTGTGCCCCTCCCCTCCCCCACCTCCTCCTTTGCCTTCCCCCCCATAACCACCACACTCTTGTCCATGTCTCTGAGTCTCATTTTTATGTCCCATCCATGTATGGAATCAAAAAGTTCTTAGTTTTTTCTGATTTACTTATTTAACTCAGTATAATGTTATCAAGGTCCATTCATGTTGTTGTAAATGATTCGAAGTCATTTCTTATGGCTGAGTAGTATTCCATAGTATATATGTACCAAAGCTTTTTAATCCATTTGAACACTGACAGACACTTGGGCTGTTTCCAGATCTTTGCTATTGTGAATAATGCTGCCATAAACATGGGGGTGCATTTCTCCTTTTGGAAGAGTGCTATAGTGTTCTTGGGGTATTTTCCTAAAAGTGGGATAGCTGGGTCAAAAGGCAGTTTGATTTTTAATTTTTTGAGAAATCTCCATACTGTTTTCCACAGTGGCTGCACCAGTCTTCATTCCCACCAGCAGTGTAGGAGGGTTCCCTTTTCTCCACATCCTCGCCAGCACTTATTCTGTGTTGTTTTGTTGATGAGCACCATTCTGACTGGTGTGAGGTGATATCTCATTGTGGTTTTAATTTGCATTTCTCTAATAATTAGTGATGTTGAGCATTTTTTCATATGCTGATTGGCCATTTATATGTTCTCTTTGGAAAAGTGTCTATTCATTTTTTTGCCCATTTTTTTGATTGGATATTTTATCTTTCTGGTGTTGAGTTTTACAAGTTCTTTATAAATTTTGGTTATTAACCCCTTATCAGACATATTGAAAAATATGTTCCCCCATTGTGTAGTTTGTCTTTTTATTCTGTTATTATTGTCTTTAGCAGTACAAAAAAGCTTTTTAGTTTGCTATAGTACAATTTGTTTATCCTGTCTTTTATTTCACTCCTGTAATGATAAATCGGCAAATATATTGCTGCGAGAAATGTTGGAGAGCTTACTGCCTATGTTTTCTTCTAAGATGCTTATGGTTTCATGGCTTACATTTAAGTCTTTTATCCATTTTGAGTATATTTTTGTGAATGGTGTAAGTTGGTGGTCTAGTTTCATTTTTTTGTAGGTAGATGTCCAAGTTTTCCAACACCATTTTTTAAGGAGGCTGTCTTTACTCCATTGTATGCTCTTACCTTCTTTGTCAAATATCAGTTGTCCATAATGGTGTGGGTTTATTTCTGGGTCTCTGTTCTGTTCCATTGATCTATATGCCTGTTCTTATGCTGTTTTGAATACAATGGCCTTGTAGTATAACTTGATATCAGAAAGTGTGATACCTCCTGCTTTATTCTTCCTTTTCAAGGTTGCTGAGGCTATCTGTGTTCTTTTTTGGTTCTATATAAATTTTTGAAATATGTGTTCTATGTCTTTGAAGTATGCCATTGGTATTTTAATTGTTATTACATTGAATTTATAAATTGCTTTGGGTAATATAGACATTTTAATGATGTTTTTTCTTCCTAACCATAAGCACGGTATATGCTTCCACTTGTTCGTATGTTTCTTGATTTCTTTTATCAATGTTTTATAATATTCCTAGAACAATTCTTTAATCTCCTTGGTTAAATTTACTCCAGGTACTTTATTTTTTTGGTTGCAATAGTGAAGGGGATTGTTTCCTTAATTTCTCTTTCTGACAGTTCATTGTTGGTGTATGAAAATGCTTCTGATTTCTGAGTATTAATTTTATATCCTGACACCTTGCTGAATTCATTTATCAGGTCCAGTAGTTTTTTGACTGAGACTTTAGGGTTTTCTATATACAATATCATATTATCTGCAAATAATGATAGTTTTACTTTTTTTACTTTCCAATTTGGATGCCTTTTATTTCTTCTTTTTGTCTAATTGCTGTGGCTAGGACTTTCAGAACTATGTTGAATAAGAGTGGTGAAAGGGGGCACCCCTGTTTTGTTCCTGATCTTAAGGGGATTGCTTTTAATTTTTGCCCATTGAGTATGATGTTGGCTGTGGGTTTGTCATAGATCGCTTTTAACGTGTTGGGGTATGTTCTCTGTATTTCCACTTTGTTGAGAGTTTTGATCATGAATGGGTGCTGTATTTTATCAAATGCTTTTTCTGCATCTATTGAAATTATCATGTGGCTTTTCTCCTTCCTTTTGTTTATTTGATGAATCACATTGATCGGTTTGTAAATATTGTAACATCCTTGCCTCCCCAGAATAAATCCCATTTGATCATGGTGTATGATTTTTTTTATATATTGCTGGATTTAGTTTGCTAATATTTTGTTGAGGATTTTAGCATCTATATTCATCAGGGATATTGGCCTATAATTTTCCTTCTTTGTGATGTCTTTGCCTTGTTTTGGAATCAGAATTATGCTTGCCTCATAAAAAGAGTTTGGAAGTCTTTCTTCCTCTTGAATTTTTTGAAATAGCTTGAGAAAAATAGGAGTTAGTTCTTCTTTGAATATTTAGTAGAATTCACTTGTGAAGCCATCAGGCCCAGGGCTTTTCTTTGTTGGGAGTTTTTGATAATGGTTTCGATCTCATTTGTTGTAGTTGGTCTGTTTAGGTTTTCTTATTCTTCCAGATTGATTTTTAGAAGATTGTATATTTCAAGAAATTTGTTCATTTCATCTAGGTTTTCTAGTTTTTTTGGCATATAGTTCTTCATAGTATTTTATTACAATATTTTGTATTTCTGTTGTGTCAGTTGTTATTTCTCCACTCTCATTTCTAATTTTATTTATTTGAGTCAGTTTTTTTCTTTGTGAGTCTAGTTAAAGGTTCATCAATCTTGCTTACCTTTTCAAAGGACCACTCCTGGTTTTACTGATCCTCGGTATTGTACTTCAGCTTCTATGTCATTTATTTTCACTCTGATCTTTATTATTTCCTTTTTTCTACTACCCCTTGCTATTCTTTTACTTGCTATTTGCTATTACTTGCTATTCTTTTTTTAGTTCTTTTAGATGCAGCATTAAGTTGTTTATTTGAGCTTTTTCTAGCTTCTTAAGGTATACTTGTAATGCTATGAACTTCCCTCTTGGGACTTCTTTTGCTGTGTTTCATAAATTTTGAGTAGATATATGCTCATTATCATTCATTACTAGGATTTTTTTTATTTCTTCTTTAATCTCATTGTTAAACCACTCATTATTTAATAACATGCTATTTAGTTTCCAAATGTTTGAGTATTTTTCAGTTTCTCTGTTTTCGTTGATTTTTAGTTTCATGCCATTGTGATCAGGGAAGATGCTTGATATGATTTCAATCTTCTTAAATAGTTGAGACTGCTTTTGTGCCCTATTATGTGGTCTATCCTAGAGAAAGTACCATGAGAACTTGAAAAGAATGTATATTCTACTGCTTTAGGGTGAAAGGTTGTGAAGATATCTATTAAATCAAGTTGATCTAGTGTGTTTTTTAAGTCTGCTGTTTCTTTGTTAATTTTCTTTCTTGAGTATCTATCTAGTGAGGTTAGTAGGGTATTGAAAACCCCTACTATTATAGTATTGCTGTGGATCTCACCCTTTATATCCATCAAAGTCTGCTTTATATATTTAGGTGCTCCTATATTAGGTGCGTAGATATTTATAATGGTTATATCTTCATGTTAGATTGCTGCCTTTATCATTATGTAGTGTCCTTCTTTATCTCTTACTATATCCTTTGTTTTAATGTCTATTTTTTCTGATATAAGTATTGTTACCCCAGCTTTTTATTCATTTCCATTTGCATGAAATATTTTTTCCATCCTTTTACCTTCAGTCTATGGGCATGTTTTGTTTTGAGGTGTGTCTTCTGTAGACAGCATATGTACAGGTCCTGTTTTCTTATCCATGCAGCTACCCTATGTCTTTTGATTGGATATTTTAATCCATCTACATTTAAGTTTATTATTGATGTGTAGTTGTTTATTGCCACTTTATTCTTTAAAGCTGTATTCCTCTTTTGCTATATTCTTTTTCCCCTTTGATCTGTTTACAACAGGCCCCTTAGCATTTTTTGCAGTATTGGTTTGGTTTTAGTGAATTTCTTAAGTTTTTTTTTGTCTGGGAATCTTTTTATTTCTCCTTCAATTTTAAACAATAGCCTTGCTGGATAGAGTAGTCTTGGTTGTAGGTTCTTGTTCTGCATCACTTTGAATATTTCTTGCTATTTCCTTCTGGCCTCAAGTCTTTCTGTTGAGAAGTTTGATGTCATCTTTATGGGGGCTCTTTTGTAGGTGATACTCTTTTTTTCTCTAGCAGCTTTTAATATTTTCTCTTTATCACTTAGCTTTGGTATTTTAATTATGATGTGTCTTGGTGTAGATTTTTTTTGGTTTCTCTTTAATGTCCTGGTGTAGCAGAAATTACAGCCGATGAAAGATAGATATCCAGACAACTTAATAAAGGAAGAGGAATTTATTAGCAGCCGGTGGAATACGTGGGACTAGTAACACCAAAGCACGAGCTCCCGAAGTTAGATCTTTTACATCTTATATACTTTTACAGCTTTAGCTTTCTTGTGACAAGTGTCTGATTTCTTTTACTTCTTTGTTTATAGACCTATGTGACTTTTGTGTCTCTAGGGAGGGGGTAAGAATGATGTGGATTGTCTATCTTTGACTGTTTACTTATCTTATTTTCCTTGCTGGTGCTGCAAGTTTATTTCAGGGAGCTGATAAAGGGCTTCAAAGCTGAGGTGTGTCACTTTCAAACTTTCTCAGCCCTTCTAGTCCTTCCTCCCTCTCTGGTAGACAGAAACAAGGATAGAATGGAGGAGAGAAAGAAGGAAAGTAATGGTGGTGGTGGTGGTGGTATGTGTGTATATATGAGAGAGAGAGAGGTGGGTGAGAGAGGGAGAGGGAAAGATAAGTTAGATCTGAGAAAGCTTGGGTGGGTTTGACTCACACATCTTGTCTCAGGAGAACATGGATGAAAGGGCAGATGAACTCCTTTTCAGAGAATGCTGCGACCCCACTCATGGAAAGTGATGCACTGAATGCTAATTATCTTCATAATTAGTTCCTCTAGCCTGACCAGATGGTGGCACAGTGAATAGAGCATTGGCTTGGGATATTGAGGACCCAGGTTTGAAACCTGGAAGTCACCTACTTGAGTGCCAACTCACCAGCTTGAGCATTGGAGTACTGGCTTGAGCATGGGATCATAGATATGACCCCATGGTTGCTAGCTTGAGCTCAAAGGTTTCTGGCTTGAGCCCAAGGCAGCTGGCTTGAGGCCAAGGTCGCTGGCTTGAGCAAGGGGTCACTGAATCGGCTATAGCCCCCCCATCAAGGCACATATGAGAAAGCAATGAATGAACAACTAAGATGCTGCAATGAAGAATTGTTGCTTCTTATCTATCTCCATTTTTTTCTATCCTTCTCTCACTCTCACTAAAATATATATATATATATATATATATATATATATATATATATATATATATATATATGTGTGTGTGTGTGTTTCCTCTACAGTTCCCACCCACTGAGTAGGGAGGAGTGGAAGTTCGTTTATCTGTGGAAGGAGGTGACAACAAAGGTAGAACAGTTAAGTTCTCTCCCTCACCAATAAAAGTGTTTGGAGATTGTGTAATCTGTAATTGTGCTATTGATTTCTAATAGCTGCATAAATATTTTTATTTTAAGTGGGCTATGCTTCTACCTGCTCAATTCTTAGTGACAAATACCAGTTTCTGTCTTTTCTTCACACAGTATCCACTGTTAAGTTTAGTCAGAGGTCATGGTTAAGCTTATCCAACACTTTATTGGGGTCTGGGTGGCTACTATTTTAGCTGATGATGATTACAGAAATACAAGGTCAATTATTTTAAGGATAAAATTAACAGTGCCAACCTCTGTATTGCATTCTCTGAAACCATCCCCAAAGTCTATTCCAATAAGAAAATGCAAAAAGCTATTGATGCTATAAAAAAATACATTATCAGTCATTGTACTTCATGCACCTGATAATGAACTCAGTCCTTCTGTGCTGGAATGGTTTACCAGAACATATCTGACAGAAAGACCATGAATAGCAAGTGAAGCCTGGATGACCTCAGCTCTCACTGCAAAGCCTGAACATTTCTCACATTTTGGTGGAAGCATTAAATTTGCAATAGCAAGAGCTGACATACCAGGATTAAAAGAATTTTCTTGTGATGTTCCTCCTGGTAAGGATACAAATGATGTTCTGACCACTGAATTCTGTTTTTTTTTTTCTTTTGAGTCCCAGTTTTTTTAATTAAATTTTTTCTAAGTATAGAATCTTAAGTATAATATGTAGATTTTAAACTTTACAAAACAGAACAAAAAACTCCTTTGCACTAGGCCAGGACAGAAGGTCAGCAGGTCCACCCCCGCACCTCCTCATTGTGGTCTCTGTGGGTCGGGGGCCAGTCTGTGCAGGACAATGCTGAGGGCCACCTCTTCTTTCTTCCAGAGCTGTCCCTTGTTTCCCATCCCCATCCCCAGCCCCCAGGCCCTAACCCCAAGCCACTCCTGAACACACATGGAATCAGATTTCCAGTGTTTTGTTCTTTCAAATACCAGTTATTTCATAAAAATGTTATTTGTTTTATATATTTTTTTACACCAGTGTAAGAGAAAGGTGGAAGGAAAGGGAGGAAGACAGTATATTTTATGCCATAAATGTGTGGTGGTGAGGTACAGGGTGGCTGGGCAAACAAAACACAGGGTATTTATGGAAACATCAGGTTCTGATAGCAAAACATGGTGGGAAGCATGCTATCTCCATCTCAAAACATCTTAGAGATGGAGAAGGATGGTCAGTGGCTTTATTCTCAGGGTATGATGGTGCTGTGCAGCTCTGTGATGCTGGTTGTGTGACCTTTTGGGGAGGGAAAAGACAATTCAAGGAAGCAGAAAAAGTTTTCTAAGAAAGGAATCTAGCAGGGCATGGCATGTCAGGTTAGTGTGAAGCAGAGATTTTTAACTTGGCTGCTTTCTATTCAAAGCCTGCACTAGGTTATTCTTAAGAGCTACTTGTTTTGATCTTGTTACTGGAACAAACCAGGATTCATCTTGTCTGATGCCTTTTTTTTTGCCAATTCATGAAAGACAGTAACAGAGTAAGTATAATATCATCTTTAATTCAAATTGCAGCAACTTGAGAAGTCAGGGGACTTCTGTCCAAAAGAACTGCTTAACACTCTCCTGGTACTGGTGGTTTTTATAGGGTTCAGGGGCTGTTAGTGATGGTGTCAGGGGGAAAAAAGTCCATGTAGTCAGTCATGTAACAATGTACAGGAGGTGAGAGTTCAACTGCAGGAACATCTCCTCTGCAAATTTTTCTGATGTAACACAAGCCTAATCAGCACAGTCCTATCTGGTGTCCTTGGTAAATCCTCAAGACATCTGGATCAGGTGTCTCCCAAGAACAGCTGGGACCTGGCACCTCTGGGACAATCTGCTTCTGGGAATTGTCTGTGAAAAGACTCCCTGTTTTCTTAGGATACAATGTAAAGATTTAAGATTGGTGAATTAAGTTTCTAATTAATTTATAGGCCTTAACTTTACACAGTAAATCCTGTGGCTAGCCTTTTACAAACAACTATTATGATTCAAACTCCCTGAATTGTCAAGTTCCTCACCATTGTAAGCTTTCCTGGACATTTCTGCAAAGGTAAACTTTTTTTTTTTTTGTATTTTTCTGAAGTTGGAAATGGGGAGGCAGTCAGACAGACTCCCGCATGTGCCTGGCCGGGATCCACCCAGCATGCCCACCAGGGGGTGATGCTCTGCCCATCTGGGGCATTGCTCTGCTGCAACCAGAGCCATTCTAGTGCCTGAGGCAGAGGCCATGGAGCCATCCTCAGTGCTCGGGCCAACTTTTTGCTGCAATGGAGCCTTGGCTGCGGGAGGGGAAGAGAGTGACAGAGAGGAAGGAGAGGGGGAAGGGTGGAGAAGCAGATGGGCGCTTCTTCTGTGTGCCCTAGCCAGAAATCAAACCCGGGACTCCTGCACGCCAGGCTGACACTCTACCACTGAGCCAACCGGCCAGAGCCTGCAAAGGTAAACTTCTGCCTGCATTTCAAAGGGAATGCCAGGGAACCATTGAAAGAGAGAATAACAAGCAGGTTAACTATTTCTTAGTGCTTACATATCTCCTATTTATTATAGTTAAAAAGCTACTATTACTAAAGCCCAATTTCTAACTTTTGTGCTCCCATATCAATTTGTCTGCAAAAGTGCACAAACATCAGCCCACTGGCAATGTCTGTTGTTTTCCCAAAGTAGACCTCATTCAGACCACTTCTGGTTTTGTTTTCTGTGTCCTCTACCAAGCGCCCATGTTGACTATGTGTTGTGAGCAGTTGCTCCTAGTTTCATCTTTCTCCATCTGTCTGATGAGGCAGCCTTTGAGGTTCTAATTATTTAATTGCAATTGATGCAATATTATATTAGTTTCAAGTACACAACATAATGGTTAGACATTCATAAGCTATTACAATTTTATTTTTTCTCTTTCTATAGCAATAGAAGAGTTTTCTTTAAATTTTTTTAAAATTACAGTTGACATTCAATATTATTTTAAATTAGTTTTGAGTGTTACAGCATAGTGGTTAAAAAATCATATCCTTTATAAAGTGGGCCCCTCCCAATATTTCAAGTGCCTACCTGGTACCATACATAGTTATTATAGTATTATTGACTATATTTCTTATGTTGTACTTTACATCCCCATTTCTATTTTATAACTACTAGTTTGTATTTTTTAATCCCTTCACCTTTTTCATCCCTCTCACAATGCCCCCTCCTTTTTGGCAATCATCAACCTGTTCTTTGTATCTATAAGTATATTTTGTTTGTGCCTTTATTTTGCAACAGGAGATCTTTGATATGTAGTACTGAGAAGTAGTTGGTGGGCTAGAGATGGGGGTCCTCTGGGTACACAATGTAAAGACAATACCCAGAGAAGTGTTGAGGGAAGTTAAGAAGAAACCCCATTGCTAACCAGAAATTAAGAAGAAACCAGACAGCTGAACTTTTTACCCTTAATGAAATATTAGTTGTAGGGGAGTAGGACTATGTGCTTTTGATATTTTAGTTTAGTGTTTATTACAGGGTGACCTGAGGGTTGTAGTAAAATGATAGGGTGGTGGAAAAGTGTTAGCAATTTAATCTTTTACCTGAATCTCAGAATAAAGGAACCAGGAGGAGTGAAAGATAGCTGAAAGTGGGTGTTAGTACCCCCCAGTGTTTTCATTTTGCTGCATACAAACTTTTTTGGAGGAAGTCTTTTTTCATCTTATTTTTTATCTACCTGTATTCCCTCTTCTTGTGTGGCTCTTTTGCCCTGAGGATTGAGATCTCCAGTCTTTAAAATTATGCTGGGAAAATATCTACAAATAAGTGACAAGGAAGTAAAATTCTGAGCTTCTATGCTGGGCCAGACACCTAGCAGGTGTTTTTTTTTTTTAAACTCTTTTAATTTTTTTATTTTCTCTTTACTTTCCATGGGTAACTAAATATATATAAACTTATACACACTCACAAAAGCATATGCCTACATACAGACTAGTTCTTCCTTTTCTTTTCTCACTTTTATGCAGCACTTGTATTCCTTATGACAGTATATAAAAATAAAACCTTTTAAATGTTTGCCACTCTAGTGGCATTTTATTTCTTTGGCCTACACCTGCTCTCTAATACAGTAGCCCCTAGTTACATGTAGCTTTTAAAATTTGAATCAAGATTTTTCTCTTAAGCAAAATGGATATATCTTTGGGCTTCTGGTTTAGTGCAAAAAGAAACTGGCCTGGACCTGAGACTTAAAGGAAATTTAAGTCATAGTCTGGAGGACTAATAATATACAGTGGTACCTTGAGATATGAACAGACCAACATACAAACTTTTAAGATACAAACTGCAACTTGGTCTGTATTTTTGTTCGAGATCTGAGCAAAATTCCAGGATATGAGTTGTGATTTGGGAAGCTGCCACTAGTTGGCACATTGGCGCACAGGTCCAGCATCAGCAGTTTGATATACGAGTTGACTGACTTACAAGCTTGGTTACAGAACCAATTAAATTTGTATCTCAAGGTATCACTGTATAGTACTTCCTGAAGATGGCAGCAGAGTAGGCAGACACACAGACTGCCGCCTTTCATGACCCAACTGGATTACAAATTAATTTAAGAACATTATCATGAAAAACCAACTTTGGACTAAAAGAACAGTACTCAAAAACCAAGGAGCACAGAAGAATCCACACTGATATTGGTATAGAGTGTGGAGGCACAGTCAGGGCTCCCCTACTGAGGGTTCAGAAGGGCTGTTATTGAAATAAGAGAGACCCTGAGAGGTGGGGTCCTCAGTCCCAGGACCAGAGCCACAGCCTAGAAAACCAGGGACTAGATGAGACAGTCTGACAGCATTGAGTGGGGAGAAGAGCAAGATATATGTCTGTGGAAAGTGGCTGGTGAAAGAAAGTGCAGCCTTGAAGGGCCTGTGCAGAAAATATTGCTCACAGCAATGTGCCTGGGGCTCCTGGGGTGAGGAGAGCTGACAGGACTGGTCGTGCATGAGGAGAGTGGGGAGATCGAGGCACAGGGATGCTGAACTCAGCTGAACTGAGTCATTCTCCAGTGCTGAGGTGGCTATAGCTGGGAGAGGGATCGCTCCCTCCACCCTGCACAAGTTTAGTGTGGAACCAGTTGACCCACCTCCAGAAAGCTCTCCAGCTCAAATCAGAACAAAAGGTTGTTGAGAAAGAAGGAAGTAAAGGGGAGCAGCAGTGACTCAGGTTTTCAGGAAAACCTGAGCTACACCTCCCCCTTCATATTGAGAACCTGACCCACCCTTGGAGAGGCACTGGGCAGAACACAACTTCAGATTCTCAGAGGCCACACCTACTGCATTCCTGGATATAATTTCAACTGCCCCCCCCAATCCACAAACAAACAAACCCTTGGGTTTTTTGTTTGTTTGTTTGTTTGTGGATTGGGGGGGCACTTCCCCCCTCCTAAACAGTGAAGCCCCCTGCTGGGATCAGCAAATACAGAAGCTCCCTGATGGAATCAGCAAACAAATGGCAGGGAAATTAAGACTTTTAAGCGGCTCTACTAGTGAGGGAGAACTAAAACCCAAGGAACCAGCAGAGGCTGAGAAATAAAGTCCTGGAGAAGAAGCTGCATTCCATAAACCAACCTTAGACCCACAACTCTAACAAGCTTGCAAACCACACACAGGAAGAATGGGAAGACAGAGGAATGTAAACCATATAAATCAATAAGAAAGATCCCCAGAAAAAGAACTGAATGAGAGAGAAGTAATCAAAATACTGACACAGAGTTTAAAATAATGATTGTTAGGATACTTAAGGATTTAAAAGCTACAATGGATGGTCTTAATGAGCACCTAAATAAAGAAATAGCAAGCATCAAAAAGGACACTGAAATCATGAAAAAGATTGAAATTGTATCCAGGAATGCAGTAGGTGTGGCCTCTGAGAATCTGAAGCTGTGTTCTGCCCAGTGCCTCTCCAAGGGTGGGTCAGGTTCTCAATATGAAGGGGGAGGTGTAGCTCAGGTTTTCCTGAAGACCTAAGTCACTGCTGCTCCCCTTTACTTCAGTCAGAAATAGCAATTACAATATCAGAAATGAAGACTACACTAGAAGGAATCAACAGCAGACTGGATGAAGCAGAGAAACGAATCAGCAAATTAGAGGACAGGATAAATAAAAACACAGAAACAGAGCAGCAAAAAGAAAATAGGCTCAAAAAGTCTGAGAAAACTGTAAGAGAACTCTGTGACAATATGAATAGAAATAATATCCTCATCATAGGGGTTTCTGAAGGAGAAGAGAAAAAACAAGGGATAGAGTACCTGCTTGAAGAAATCATAGCTGAAAACTTTCCTAAATTGATAGAAGAAAAAGTCACACAAGTTCAAGAAGCACAGAGTCCGATATAAAGAAACCCAATGAAGCCTAAATCAAGACACATCATAATTAAAATACCAAAGTTAAGAGATAAAGAAAAAATACTAAAAGCAGCAAGAGAAAGGAAGTCAATTACCTATAAAGGAGCCCCCATAAGGATGTTATCCGACTTTTCAACAGAAACAGTGAGGCCAGAAGGGAATGGCAAGAAATATTTAAAGTAATGCAGAACAAGAGCATACAATCAAGACTTCTTTATCCAGTAAGATTATCATTTAAAATTGAAGGAGAAGTTAAAAGCTTTCCAGACAAAATAAAAAAACAAAAAATCAAAAAAACCCACCAAAAATAAAACTCAAGGAATTCATTACAACCAAACCAGTATTGCAAGAAATGTTAAAGGGCTTGCTGTAGAGAGAGCAAAGGAAAAAAGAAATAGAGAAAAATAGGATTATAGATCTAAAGAATAAAGGGGCAATAAACAACTACATATCAATAATAACCTTAAATGTAAATGCATTAAATGCTCCAATCAAAAGATATAGAGTAGCTGCATGGATAAGAGAATAGGACCTGTATATATGCTGTTTACAAGAGACCCACCACAGAACAAAAGATAAACATAGACTGAGAGTAAAGAGATGGAAAAAAATATTTCATGCAAACAGAAAGGAAAAAAAAACCTGACATAGCAATACTAATATCTGACAAAATATTAGTATTGTTTTAAAGGCTAATAGTAAACAAAGGTTATATAATAAGAGATAAAGGTCACTACATAATGATAAAAGGAGCATTACAACAGGAAGATATAACTATTATAAATATATATGTGCCTAATATAGGAGCACCTAAATATATAAAACAGATTTTGATTGACAAAAAGGGTGAAATCAACAGCAATACTATATCCCACTAACATCAATGGATAGAACCTCCAGATAAAAATTAACAAAGAAATAGCAGCCTTAAATGACACACTAGGTAAACTGGATTTAATACATATATTTAGAACCTTTCACCCCAAAGGAGTAGAATATATATTCTTTTCAAGTGTTAATGGTATATTCTCTAGAATAGACCACATGTTAGGACACAAAACAAGTCTTAATACACTTAAGAAGATTGAAATCATAACAAGCACCTTTACTGACCACAACTAGAAATCATTTACAATAGAAAAACTGGAAAATATTCAAACAGTTGGAGACTAAATAGCATGCTATTAAATAATGAATGGGTTAACAATGATGTCAAGGAAGAAATAAAAAAAATTCCTGAAACAATGAAAATAAACATATTTACACAACAACTCAAAATTTATGGAACACAGCAAAAGCAGTTCTGATAGGGAAGTTCATAGCATTACATTATTCTTAAGAAGCAAGAAAAAGCTCAAATAAACAACTTAACCCTGCATCTAAAAGAACTAGAAAAAGAATAGCAAGTAAAGCCCAGAAGAAGTAAAAGGAAGGAAAATATAAAGATCAGAATGGAAATAAATGACATAGAGCAAAAACAAAACAAAAACAAAAAAACAACAATACAGAAGATCAATGAAACCAAGAACTGGTTTTTTGAAAGGGTAAACAAAATTGATGAACCTTTAACCAGACTCACAAAGAAAAAAGAGAGAGAGCTCTAATATATAAAATTAGAAATGAGGGAGGAGAAGTAACAACTGACACAGCAAAAACTCAAAGGATTGTAAGAAAATACTATGAAGAACTGTATGCTCAAAATGGGACAACCTCGATGAAATGGATAAATTCCTTGAAAAATATAATCATTCAAAATTATTATGGAAGAATCAGAAAACCTAAACAGACTGATTACACCAAAAAAGATTGAAACAATTATCAAAAAACTCCCAACAAACAAAAGTCCTGGGCCTGATGGCTTCACAGGCAAATTTTACCAAATATTCAAAGAAGAACTAACTCTTATCCTTCTCAAGTTATTTCAAAAAATTCAAGAGGAGAAAAAACTTCCAAACATTTTTTATGAAGCAAAAATAATTATTATTCCAAAACCAGGTAAAGACGCTACAAAGAAAGAAAATTATATACCAATATCCCTGATAAACTTAGATGCTAAAATTCTCAACAAAATATTAACAACCCAGATCCAGCAATACATTAAAAAAATTATACATCATGATCAAATGGGATTTATTCTGAGGAGGCAAGGCTGGTACAATATTCACAAGTCAATCAACATGATTCATCACATAAATAAAAGGAAGAATAAAAACCACATGATAATATCAAGAGATGAAGAAAAAGCATTTGATAAAATCCAGCACCTATTTATGGTCAAAACTCTCAGCAAAGTGGAAATACAGAGATCATACCTCAACATGATAAAGGCCATCTATGACAAACTCACAACCAACATCATACTCAATGGGCAAAAATTAAAAGCAATTCTCTTAAAATCAGAAACAAGGTAGGGTTGCCTTTTTTTTTTTTTTTTTGTATTTTTTCGAAGCTGGAAATGGTGAGGCAGTCAGACAGACTCCCGCATGTGCCTGACTGAGATGCACCCGGCATGCCCACCAGGGGGCGATGCTTTGCCCATCTTGGGGCGTTGCTCTGCCACAATCAGAACCATTCTAAGTGCCTGAGGCAGAGGCCACAGAGCCATCCTCATCGCCCGGGCAAACTTTGCAAAAATGGAGCCTTGGCTGCAGGAAAGGAAGAGAGAGACAGAGAGGAAGGAGAGGGGGAGGGGTAGAGAAACAGATCGGCGCTTCTCCTGTGTGCCCTGGCTGGGAATCGAACCTGGGACTCCTACACACCAGGCCGACGCTCTAGCACTGAGCCAACCGGCCAGGGCCGGCAGGGTTGCCTTTTTTCACCACTTTTATTCAACATAGTTTTGGAAGTCATAGCCACAGCAATCAGACAAGAAGAAAAAAAATCCATTTAGAAAAAAAGAAGTAAAACTTTCATTATTTGCTGTTGACTTTATACTGTACATAGAAAACCCTAAAGTCTCAGTCAAAGAACTTCTGGAACTCATAAACGAATTCAGCAATGTGGCAGGATATAAAATCAATATTCAGAAATCATTGGCATTTATATACACTAACAATGAACTGTCCAAAAGAGAAATTAAGAAAACAATCCCCTTCACTATTACAATAAAAAAAATAAAATACCTAGGATTAAATTTAACCAAGGAGATTAAAGACCTGTTCTCGGAAAACTATAAAACATTGATAAAAGAAATCAAGAAAGATACAAATAAGTGGAAGCACATACCATGTTCATGGATAGGAAGAATAAATATCATTAAAATATCTATACTACCCAAAATAATATATAAATTTAATGCACTTATTAAATTACCAATGTCATACTTCAAAGATATAGAACACATATTCCAAAAATTTATATAGAACCAAAAAAGATCATGAATAGCCTCAGCAATCTTGAAAAAGAAAAATAAAGTGGGGGTATCACACTTCCTGATATCAAGTTATACTACAAGGCCATTGTATTAAACAGCTTGGTACTGGCAGAAGAACAGGCATATAGATCAATGGAACAGAACAGAGAACCCAGAAATAAACCCACACCTTTATGGGCAACTGATATTCAACAAAGGAGGTAAGAGCATACAATGGAGTAAAGACAGTCTCTTTAACAAATGGTGTTGGGAAAATTAAACAGCTACCTGCAAAAAAATGAAACTAGACCACCAACTTACACCATTCCCAAAAGTAAACTTAAAATGGATAAAAGACTTGAATGTAAGTTGTGAAAACATAATCATCTTGGAAGAAAACATAGGCAGTAAGCTCTCTGACATCTCTCGCAGCAATATAGTTGCTGATTTAACTCTGTGGGCAAGTGAAATAAAGAATAAGATGAACAGAAGGGACTATATCAAACTAAAAACTTTTTTCTCAGCAAAAGACAACATGAACAAAATAAAAGACAACCCACACAATGAGAGAATATATTCATCAAACATCCTATAATGGGTTAATAACCAAAATCTACAAAGAACTTGTAAAACTCAACACCAGGAAAGTAAACAATCCAATAAAAAATTGGGCAAAAATACTGAATGGACATTTCTCGAAAGAAGACATACAGATGGCCAATGGACAGTTGAAGAAATGTTCAACATCACTAATCATTAGAGAAATGCAAATTAAAACCACAATGAGATACCACTTCACACCAGTCAGAATGGCGCTCATCAACAAAACAACACATAATAAGTGCTGGCGAGGATGTGGAGAAAGGGAACCCTCCTGCACTGCTGGTGGGAATGCAGACTGGTGCAGCCACTGTGGAAAACAGTATGGAGATTCCTCAAAAATTAAAAATAGAACTGCCTTTTGACCCAGCTATCCCAGTTTTAGGAATATATCCTAAGAATAATGAATCACCGATTCTAAAGAAGTAATGCACCCCTATGTTTATGGTAGCATTGTTTACAATAGCCAAGATCTAAAAACAGCCCAGGTGTCCCTCAGTGGATGAGTGGATTAAAAAGCTGTGGTATATATACACAATGGAATACTACATGGCTATGAAAAAGAAGGAAATCTTACCCTTTGCGGCAACATAGATGGACCTGAAGTCTATTATGCTAAGCAAAATAAACCAAGCAGAGAAAGAAAAATATCATATGACTTCACTCATATGAGGAATCCAATGAACAATGAGAACTGAGGAACAAAACAGAGACAGAGAAGGGGTCAAAGAGTCCAGAGGGAAAGGGAAATAGAGGAGGGGATCAAAGAAAGGAAAGACATTAGTGAAAGTATTATATATACACATAACACAGAGATAGAGGGCAGGATAGTAAATTATGGAGGAAAGGGGGAAAGGCAGTGGGGGGAGGGGGCAAAAGGGATATCAAGGAGAACAAGAGGGGCAAGGGAAGGAGATATATTTGGGGGTACACTTGTAACTGTAAACACAACACATTAAAACCAATAAAAAGTCTATAAAAAGCTATCACCAACTGCAAAAAACAATTTGAATTAAGTAAAATGAAATTTAAAATGTAGTTGCTTAGTCCCGTTAGCTGCATTTCAACAGCCATGCGTGACTAAGAACTACCATAGTGGGTAGCACAGATATATCAAACTTCTACACTGCAGAAAGGCAGAGCTGCTCTAGGCCTGGACTAGAAACCATCTCTTGTGACCCAGGGCTCTCTGTTGAATGGAACCTGAGACTTCACTTTAGTATTCTTAGTTCTATGTATTCGGTAGATGCTTAATATACTGTTTTACATAAAAATATATATAGAGATGTTACTGTTTGTATAGACAAAATTTATAAAATGCTCCTATTAAAAATTAATGGAAAAATAATAAAGTGTAGTAATTTTAATTTTTAATATTGCTTCATTAGAGCATAATAATTAACATTTAAAAAAATTGATTTTAGAGAGAGAGAGAGAAAGGGGAGAGAGAGACAGAAACATCAATCTGTTCCTGTGTGTGCCCTGCAAAGGGATCAAACCAGTAACCTCTGTGCTTTGGGATGATGTGTAAACCAAATGAGCTATCCAGCCAGGGCTTGAACATAGTAATTTTAGTTTTCTCATCTTCTTTATTAAAATTGAGGTTATATTTATATAATAAAATTGCTTCAAGTATAGTTGAATACAAATTTACTAAGCATCTCTATGAGTTCAACTCTATATTAAGTGTTGCAGGAAGACACTGTGCTCATAGCACTTATAATTTAATTAATTTATTGTGCAAATATGTACTGTATTGAATATAATATTATACATTTTTGACATTATTCTAGGAACTAGGGTTACAAAATTTTAGGCTTAGCTGGACAAGCCTTGGTTTATAAGGGGATCTTTAGAATAATGGAATTTATTCTCAATAAATCTTGGTGTATAAAGCTTTATTTCTTCTCTTCTTGGTCCTTTCTATTCCTCCCTCCCTCCCAGCTTCCCTTCCTCCCTTGCTCCTTTCCTCTTTCTGCCATAGACAAAAATTTCCTTATTTATAAGTCCTATGCCTCACACTAAATCTTTTCATTTTGTATTTGTGCTCAAACAATTCTCAGCCTCTAGCTGAACTGGGAGAAATTCAAATACAAGGAAGAGAAAATAGAAATGTACATGACATTTTAAAAATTCTTATCAAAGCATAGAGTTAGAGAAGGTTATACTGTACATACAAAAATACTTTTTTTAGTTCAGGTTTATTGAGGTCTAATTTATAGAGTAAAACTTACCCTCCCCTTTTTTTTAGTGAAAGAGAGAGAGAGAGAGAGAGAGAGAGACAGGGACAGACACACAGGAAGAAAGAGAGATGAGAAGCATCAATTCTTCATTGCGGTATCTTAGTTGTTCATTGATTGCTTTCTCATTTCATTGTGCCATGACTGGGGGGAGGTGTCTCCAGCTGATCTAGTGACCCTCGCTCAAGTCAGTGACCATGGGTTCATGTCTACAATCTCATGCTAAAGCTGGCAACCCTGCACTCAACCTGGTAAACCCATGCTCAAGCCCATGACCTTGGGGTTTCAAACCTGCGTTCTCAGCATTCCAGGCCAACACTCTATACCAGGGGTCCCCAAACTTTTTACACAGGGGGCCAGTTCTCTGTCCCTCAGACTGTTGGAGGGCCGGACTATAAAAAAAAACTATGAACAAATCCCTATGAACACTGCACATATCTTATTTTAAAGTAAAAAAACAAAATGGAAACAAATACAATATTTAAAATAAAGAACAAGTAAATTTAAATCAACAAACTGACCAGTATTTCAGTGGAAACTAAAAATAAGACAGCCCTCATCTTTTGGGGGTAAGATTAATATAAGACAGGGTCTTATAATAGGGGAAACATGGTGTGTAGTAATGTGAGGGGAGACTTTTGGGCAAAGGGAGGTTATAGGAGCCATTATGTTGTTGTACATTTGGGGGAGTATGGGGGCCATTGTACTGTGCAGTAATGGTTATAGTGCTTTGCCTTTCTTCCTACTTCTGCTGCTACTTCACACTGCTTCCGGTGATGTGGGGCACCGTAGCCACAGACCGGATGTGTGTCATATGATGCGCTTCCGGAGCCGTGACGTGTGCATCCTGTGTCACTGGAAGTAGTACTGTATGTAAGTGATGCCACGCTTTGTGGCACAGCCACATACAGTACTCCAGGAGCACAAGGTGCAGATGCATCCTATGCTCCTCTCACTGACCACCAATGAAAGAGGTGCCCCTTCCGGAAGTATGGTGGGGGCCAGATAAATGGCCTCAGGGGGCCGCATGCAGCCTGCGGACTGTAGTTTGGGGACCCCTGCTCTATACACTGCGACTGGTCAGGCTAAAGCTTACCCTTTTTAGATAGAGAGTTGACGAGCTTTGTCAAAGGCATATAAAACCTTGTAACCAAGACTACACCAATATATAACATTTTCATCACCCCAAACTCCTCCCTCATGTACCTTTGTGGTCAATTTCTTCCCTCAACTTTCAGCCTTTGGCAGTCATTGTTGTGAATGAGGGGTTTGCCTTTTCTAGAATGTGATATAAATTAAAGTATGTAAAATTTTGAATTAGGCTTCTTTTACTTAGCATAATGCTTTCAAGATTCATCCATGCTGTGTGTCAGTAGTTCAACCTTTTATACTAAGTAGTATTTCAATGTATAAATGTACAATACTTTGTCCTTTTACCACTGATCATTTAGCTTGTTTCTAGTTTTTTTGTGACTATGAACAAAGAAAGCTACTATAAACATTCACATATAGTTCCTTCTGTGGACATTTATTTTCATTTCTCCTGAGTAAATATCTAGAATTGGGACTGTTGGATAGTATAGTTGTGTGGTTAAGTGTAAAGGAGATACTAAAATGTTTTCTAAAGTAGCTGTAGCATTTTTCATTACCACCAGCAATGCATTCGAGTTCTAATTACTCATAGCTACAGTAGCAGTTGATATTGTCAAGGTTTTTTATCTTTATTTCTTTTTCCCTTTTCCTCTCCTCCTTCCCCTTCCCACTCTTCTGTTTTCTTCACCTTCCTTCTCCTCTTCCTCCTCCTCCTTTTTGTTTTTAATCTTAGCCTTTGTAGTAGGTGTATAGTGAGATCTCATTGTGATTCTAATTTGTATTTCTCTAAAGTTTCATGATGTTTAGTATCTTTTTGTGTACTTAGATGCCATTGTAGCTCTTTGGGGAAGCTTCTGTTTAAATCACTTTGCTGACTTTAACAATATTAGGTTGTTTGTTTCTTATTATTAAATTGGATGAGCTTTATATATATTTTGGATATGAGTCTTAAATCACATATGTGTTTTGTGAATATTTTCTTCCAGTTTGTGGTTTGTCTCTTCATTTACTTAGTAGTGTCTTTCAAAGAGCAATAGTTTTAATTTTGACAAAGTCAGCTTACTGGTTGTTTTCTTACACAGCTGAAGTTTTCTGTGTAATATTTAAGAAATATTTGCCTAATTCAAGGTTGCAAATAATTCTCTTCTGTTTTCTTCTAGAAACTTTCTGGTTTTAGGTTTTATATTTAAGTATATGATTCATTTTGTATATGGTATATGCTAAAGTTTATATTTTGCATATCAAAAACCAATTGTTCCAGCATCCTTTATTGAAAAGATTATTCTCCCTCAATTGTGTTACCTTGCTATCTTTGTAAAAGAGCAACTGACCATACATATGTAAGTCTATTTCTGGACTCTTTATTGTGTTGTGTTCATCTGTATGCTTTCCCTTGTGCCAATACTACACTCTCTTGCTTACTATAACTCTACAGGATGTCTTGAAATCAGGTAGTGTGCTTCTCCAACTTGTTTCTCTAAAATTACTGTGGCTATTCTAAGTAAATAGAAGAAGATAGGTACTAAACTCATGGACCTGGGTTTACTGTGGCTATTCTAAGTACATAGAAGAAGACATAGGTACTAAACTCATGATCCATTTTGAGTTAATTTTAGTACAGGGGGACAAAATGTAGTCCAGTTTCATTCTTTTGCATGTGGCTTTCCAGTTTTCCCAGCACCATTTATTGAAGAGGCTTTCTTTTCTCCATTGTGTGTTCTTGGCCCCTTTATCAAAAATTATTTGACTATATAAATGTGGTTTTATTTCTGGACTTTCTATTCTGTTCCATTGGTCTGAGTGTCTATTTTTCTGCCAGTAACGAAAGATGTCTTGAAATCAGGTAATGTGCTTCTCCAACTTGTTTCTCTAAAATTACTGTGGCTATTCTAAGTCCTTTGCTTTTATATATAAATATAAATAGCCAGCTAATTTCTATAAAAAACAAGTTGGAATTTTCTTTTTTTTTTAATTATAATTTTATTTTTTTAATGGGGCGACATCAATAAATCAGGATACATATATTCAAAGATCAACAAGTCCAGGTTATCTTGTTGTTCAATTATGTTGCATACCCATGACCCAAAGTCAGATTGTCCTCTGTCACTTTCCATCTAGTTTTCTTTGTGCCCCTCCCCCTCCCCCTTTCCCTCTCCCTTTCCCCCCTCCCCCCCATAACCACCACACTCTTATCAATGTCTCTTAGTTTCACTTTTATGTCCCACCTACGTATGGAATAATGCAGTTCCTGGTTTTTTCTGATTTACTTATTTCGCTTCGTATCATGTTATCAAAATCCCACCATTTTGCTGTAAATGATCCGATGTCATCATTTCTTATAACTGAGTAGTATTCCATAGTGTATATGTTCCACATCTTCTTTATCCAGTCGTCTATTGACGGACTTTTTGGTTGTTTCCATGTCCTGGCCACTGTGAACAATGCTGCAATAAACATGGGGCTGCATGTGTCTTTACGTAACAATGTTTCTGAGTTTTTGGGATATATACCTAGTAGAGGGATTGCTGGGTCATAAGGTAGTTCTATTTTCAGTTTTTTGAGGAACCACCATACTTTCTTCCATAATGGTTGTACTACTTTACATTCCCACCAGCAGTGGATGACGGTTCCTTTTTCTCCACAGCCTCTCCAACATTTGCTATTACCTGTCTTGCTGATAATAGCTAATCTAACAGGTGTGAGGTGGTATCTCATTGCAGTTTTGATTTGCATTTCTCTAATAGCTAAAGAAGATGAGCATCTTTTCATATATCTGTTGGCCATTTGTATTTCTTCCTGGGAGAAGTGTCTGTTCATGTACTCTTCCCATTTTTTTTATTGGATTGTTTGTTTGTTTGTTGTTGAGTTTTATGAGTTCTTTGTATATTTTGGATGTTAGGCCCTTATCTGAGCTGTTGTTTGAAAATATCATTTCCCATTTAGTTGGCTTTCTGTATATTTTGTTATCAGTTTCTCTCGCTGAGCAAAAACTTCTTAGTCTGATGTAGTCCCATTCATTAATTTTTGCCTTCACTTCTCTTGCCTATGGAGTCAAATTCATAAAATGCTCTTTAAAACCCAGGTCCATGAGTTGAGTACCTATGTCTTCTTCTATGTACTTAATTGTTTCAGGTCTTATGTTTAGATCTTTGATCCGTTTTGAGTTAATTTTAGTACAGGGAGACAAACTGTAGTCCAGTTTCATTCTTTTGCATGTGGCTTTCCAGTTTTCCCAGCACCATTTATTGAAGAGGCTTTCTTTTCTCCATTGTGTGTTGTTGGCCCCTTTATCAAAAATTATTTGACTATATATATGTGGTTTTATTTCTGGAATTTCTATTTTGTTCCATTGGTCTGAGTGTCTATTTTTCTGCCAATACCATGCTGTTTTGATTGTCATGGCCCTATAATATAGTTTGAAGTCAGGTATTGTAATGCCCCCAGCTTCATTCTTTTTCTTTAGGATTGCTTTGGCTATTCGGGGTTTTTTATAGTTCCATATAAATCTGATGATTTTTTGCTCTATTTCTTTAAAAAAATGTCATTGGAAGTTTGATGGGAATTGCATTAAATTTGTATATTGCTTTGGGTAATATAGCCATCTTGATTATATTTATTCTTCCTAACCAAGAACAAGGAATATTCTTCCATCTCATTATATCTTTTTCGATTTCCCTTAACAATGGTTTATAGTTTTCATTATATAAGTCATTTACATTCTTTGTTATGTTTATTTCTAAGTATTTTATTTTTTTTTGTTGCAATCGTGAAGGGGATTATTCTTTTGAGTTTGTTCTCAATTGTTTCATTGTTGTCATATAGAAAGGCTATTGACTTCTGTATGTTAATTTTGTATTCTGCGACCTTACTGTATTGGCTTATTGTTTCTAGTAGTCTCTTTGTGCATTCTTTGGGGTTTTTCATGTATAGGATCATATCATCTGCAAAAAGTGGTACCTTTACTTCTTCTTTTCTGATATGGATGCCTTTTATTTCTTTGTCTTGTCTGATTGCTCTGGCTAGAACCTCTAGTACCACATTAAATAAGAGTGGAGAGAGTGGACAATCCTGTCTTGTTCCTGATTTAAGGGGGAAAGCCTTCAGTTTAGTGCCATTTAATATGATGTTAGCTGATGGTTTATCATATATGGCCTTTGTCATGTTGAGATATTTTCCTTCTATACCCATTTTGTTGAGAGTCTTAAACATAAAATTGTGTTGTATTTTATTGAAAGCCTTTTCTGTGTCTATTGATAAGATCATGTGGTTTTTGTTCTTTGTTTTGTTGATATGGTGTATTACGTTAACCATTTTACGTATGTTGAACCATCCTTGAGATTCTGGGATGAATCCCACTTGATCGTGATGTATTATTTTTTCGATATGTTGTTGTATTCGATTTGATAGTATTTTGTTTAGTATTTTAGCATCTGTATTCATTAGAGATATTGGTCTGTAGTTTTCTTTTTTTGTGCCATCCTTGCCTGGTTTTGGTATGAGGGTTATGTTGGCCTCATAAAATGTGTTTGGAAGTATTGCTTCTTCTTCAATTTTTTGGAAGACTTTGAGTAGAACAGGAACCAAGTCTTCTTTGAAGGTTTGATAAAATTCGCTGGTATAGCCGTCAGGGCCTGGACTTTTATTTTTGGGGAGGTTTTTAATGGTTTTTTCTATTTCTTCTCTACTAATAGGTCTGTTTAGGCTTTCTGCTTCTTCTTGACTCAGTCTAGGAAGGTTGTATTGTACTAGGAATTTATCCATTTCTTCTAGATTGTTGAATTTAGTGGCATAAAGTTTTTCATAGTATTCTACAATAATTCTTTTATATCTACGGTGTCCATGGTGATTTCTCTCTTTCATTTTGGATTTTGTTTATATGAGTTCTTTCTCTTTTTTCCTTGGTGAGTCTTGCCAATTTGTCAATTTTGTTGATCTTTTCAAAGAACTAGCTCCTTGTTCTATTAATTTTTTCTATAGTTTTTCTGTTCTCTAATTCATTTATTTCTGCTTTGATTTTTATTATCTCCTTTCTTCGGCTGGTTTTGGGTTGTCTTTGTTCTTCTTTTTCTAGTTCCTTAAGGTGTGAAGTTAAGTGGTTCACTTGGGCTTTCTCTTGTTTGTTCATATATGTCTGAAGTGATATGAACTTCCCTCTTATCACTGCTTTTGCTGCATCCCATAGATTCTGATATGTCGTATTGTCATTTTCATTAGTCTGTATATATCTTTTGATCTCTGCACTTCTTTCTTCTTTGACCCATTCATTTTTTAAAAGTATGTTGTTTAGTTTCCACATTTTTGTGGGATTTTTTCCCTCTTTTTTGCAGTTGAATTCTAGTTTCAAGGCTTTATGATCAGAAAATATGCTTGGTACAACTTCCATTTTTCGGAATTTGCTGATGTTGTTTTTGTGACCCAACATATGGTCAATTCTTGAGAATGATCCATGTGCACTGAAGAAAAATGTATACTCAGTCACTTTGGGATGAAATGTCCTGTAGATGTCTATCATATCCAGGTGCTCTAGTGTTTTGTTTAAGGCCACTATGTCTTTGTTGATTCTCTGTTTGGATGACCGATCTAGAGCCGTCAGCGGTGTATTGAGGTCTCCAAGTATGATTGTATTTTTGTCAGTTTTTGTTTTAAGGTCAATAAGTAGCTGTCTTATATATTTTGGTGCTCCTTGGTCTGGTGCATATATATTAAGAATTGTTATGTCTTCTTGATTCAGTGTCCCCTTAGCCATTATGAAATGGCCATTTTTGTCTCTGAGTACCTTTCCTGTCTTGTAGTCAGCATTATCAGATATGAGTATTGCTACACCTGCTTTTTTTTTTGATGTTATTTGCTTG
Source organism: Saccopteryx bilineata (assembly GCF_036850765.1). Taxonomy (NCBI): domain Eukaryota; kingdom Metazoa; phylum Chordata; class Mammalia; order Chiroptera; family Emballonuridae; genus Saccopteryx; species Saccopteryx bilineata. The sequence continues at coordinate 166,078,693 of NC_089491.1, read as the reverse complement.
GAGTATTGTTTTCCAGCCTTTCACTTTGAATTTGTTTTTATCCTTGTTACTTAGATGAGTTTCCTGTAGGCAGCATACAGTTGGATTTTCTTTTTTAATCAATTCTGCTACTCTGTGTCTTTTTATTGGTGAGTTTAATCTGTTTACATTTAGTGTAAGTATTGACACTTGTGAGTTCCCTATTGCCATTTTATAGATTGCTTTCTGTTAGTTTTGTGTCTTGTTTGATCCTTCTCTTTCGTTTTTCTATCTTTTGTTTTTATTTGGTTGTATTCCATACATCTTTCCTCTGTTGCTATCTTTTTTATCTCATGTGCTTCTGTGGTGATTTTTTCAATAGTGGTTACCTTTAAGTAATGAAAAGCGTTCCTACCCTGTTCATTGTAGCAAACTATTTTGTGAGTACTTTTGCACTCCATCGTCCTTTGCTACTGTTAATCTCCATCTTCTCCCCCCTTTTCTTTTTGTTGTTGTCACAGTTTAAATTTGGTTTTATTGTGTTCTTCTTGGAGCTTTTACTTGTGGCTCTGTTTTTGTTGTTGTTCTTTGTATCTGACTGGAGAACCCCCTTTAGTAATTCCTGGAGTGGGGGTTTTCTGATGATAAATTTCCTCATCTTTTCTGTATCTGTGAATGGTTTTATTTCTCCTTCATATTTGAAGGATAGCTTTGATGGGTATAGTATTTGTGGCTGAAAGTTCCTCTCTTTCAGGACTTTAATTATTGGGGTCCACTGTCTTCTAGCTTGTATAGTTTCTGCTGAGAAATCTGATGATAATATAATGGGCCTTCCTTTATATGTTGTATTCTTTTTTTCCCTGGCTGCCTTGAGAATTTTTTCTTTGCTGTTGGTTTGTGCCAATTTCATCATGATGTTCCTTGGAGTAGGTTTGTTGGGGTTAAGAAAACTCGGAGTTCTATTTGCTTCTTGAACTTGAGGCTTTAGTTCTTTCCACAGGCTTGGGAAGTTCTCATCTATTATTTGTTTGAGTATGTTCTCCATTCCATTTTCTCTCTCTTCTCCCTCTGATATACCTATTATTCCTATGTTATTGTTTTTGATGAAGTCAGATAATTCTTGTAGGGCTATCTCATTTTTTTTTTAATTTTTGAGTCTCTTCTTCTTTCTGTTGTGCCTCAAGTTGCTTGTCTTCTATTTCACTAATCCTCTCTTCTATCTGACCTGTTCTATTTGCTAAGCTTGTTTATTTTTCAGCTCGTGAATTGAGTTTTTCATCTCTGTTTGATTTGTTTTTATAGTTTTTATTTCCTTGGACATATATTCTTTGTGTTCATTAAGTTGTTTTCTGAGCTTCCTAAATTGCTTTTCTGTGTTTTCTTGTATATCTCTGAGTATTTTTAGGATTTGTATCTTGAATTCTCTGTCATTTAGCTCCAAGTTTTCCAATATATTAAATTTTTTCTCCATAGATTTTTCCTCATCTAGCTGTGTTACCTCTCTTTCTTTTGTATCCATGATATTCGATTTTCTCTTTCTTAATGGCATCTGAGGATGGTTTTGTTGATAGTATTAATGAGATTTAATAAGGAATAAAAAGTTAAAAAATAAAAAATCGAAAAGAGATGGGTTTTTAAAAAAAATAATAATGAAATAAAGAAAAATAAAATAAAAGAAAAATTAAAAGAAAGGAAATTATTCTCCCCTCCTTTTTTCCTCTCCTCTCCTCTCCCCTCTTTCTTGAGAAAATCTTGTGGTGAACTGTGAATTATAACAAACAATGCCTGTAATGGAGGGCCTGAATTTGGGAAAAGTAATAAAAGGGCAAAAAATAAAAAAATAAAAAATAAAAAAGGAGGGGGTATGGACCCACAAAAAGCAAATAAGGAAAAATTTTGCGTCAAGAATAAAATGATTTGCTTTTAGGTGTTGGTTGACTAAGAGTTATGATGAGAGGAATAAGAGGGAAACAGAAAAATGGGGGGAAAAATTAAAAAATTACTATTGTATTTAGTGGAACAAGAACTAGATAAAATGGAGAGTCAGGGATGGGAGCATTGTTAGTGAGTTAAAAAGGTGAAGTAAAAACCCCCCAAAATGCCACAAACATAAGTTTGATTCCCAGATAAGATAATTTGTTTGTTATTGAGGTTTGAATGAGAGGAGATGTAAAGGAGAAGGGAAGAAACTAATAAAGAGGGAGAAAAAAAAGAGAGTGAGAGAAAAAAAGAGGGAACCACTAAAAGAAGAAAAAGGAAAAAAGAGGAGAGAGAGAAAGAGAGAGAGTTAAGGGTTTTGGAGTGCAACCCTCATAGAGAGAAAGGAAGAGGAAAGAAAAGATAATGGGAGATGTAACACTTATGGGTAGTGTAGTTCAAGGAGAGGAGAGAGCAAGACCGGCAGAGAGTTAATCGGCCAAATTGGAAGAGGAAAAGAAAATATCAAGAATGAAGATAAGAGAAACAAACGAACAAATATAATAAAATGGGATAGGTTATAGAGTCTGCAGATTATTCTTGATTTTGAGAGGTTATCTTCTTGCTTTTTCTTTTCTCTCCCTCTTCCTGGTCGGTGACTCTGTACCCCAGGTTCTGCCCCTTTGGCACGCTCAGGTAGAGGTTTGTAGTTGATAAGTCTCTATGGCGATGTCATGTATTGTGCTTCAGTCTCGTTGGCAGTTGAGGCTCATTAGCGTTTATAGGCTCCGACAGTGAGAGAGTTCGTGTTCCTGGAGCCTCTCTCCTAGTCTTTCCTTCCTCAATTAGTAGCCTGATAATCCAGCTATGGGGTTGCTGCTGCCTTTGCCTGGATAGTAAGAGGCTCAAAGAGCTGGCAACTCCCCACTCTATTTCCACTGAGCACAGGGCTCTGGGTAAGGCTCAGTCAGTCAGAGCTGCTAGCATAATCAGGCGGGCTTTCCGCCCACTCAAAGACCTCTGGCTCTGCCGCTCTGTTTGGTAATACAGGTGGGCCCCCACTTCCGGGGCGCTTGGAGGAAACTCTCGTTCACTATCTGCACATGCAGACCAGGATATCTGGCCAGCAGTCTCACGCTCTGAGTGAAACCCCCAGCCGCATGGAAAAGTTCTAACGTTGGAATTAGCTCTCGCTCCGTCCCCGTGCGCGGCTTTTGCAAGGCGCTGGGGTGGCCCGAGATTCCGCTTTTACCCACACAAAGGCCCCTGACTCTGCCTTTCTGTGCGATAACACAGGCACGCACTGCCGAGGCACTCGGAGGAATCTCTTGCTATCTGCGCGCGCAAACCAGGATATCAGACCGGCCGCGTTTCCCTCTGAGTGAAATCCCCACCAGCATGGAAAAGTTCCACCATTGGAATTAGTTCTCGCTCCCTTCCATTCGTGGCTTTCCCAAGGCACTGGGGCTGCCCAGAGATTCCACTTTCAGCCCACACAAAGGCCTCTGACTCTGCCTCTCTGTGGGGTAACATGGGCACCCACTCCCGGGGCTTTGGAAGAAATCTCTCGCCCACTATCTGCGCGCGCCGACCAGGATATCGGGTAAAATGGCTGCCCCGCTTGTCTTTCTTTGTCTGGGTTTGGCGCGAGTGTTAGCTTGTATTGTCCGGGTTGCCACAGGAACAGTTTTTCCTTGGCTTGGATCTCCGTGCCACAGCCTGGTTCAGCCGTTTGTTCCGCAGCCTGGATCTATTCACCCCCTTTGCCCGCCTCAGTTTCTATATTCACACATCCCTGAGAAAGCCGCCCTGTTTAGGTTAGTGAGGAAGGCGGAGCATTTCTTACTCCCTAATTCCTTCGGGGTTTGGTTATATATTTAGCCAATTTTTCGCTTGACCATACCTTCGGGTGTATTGCGAAACATCTGGAGGCTCCAAGGATAGGTTTTTCTGTTTCTGGTTGAAGATCTTGTTGAGTTTTGGGGGAGATTTATCGGTATTGCTTCCTACCCCGCCATTACTCTGACGTCATCCTTCTTGTATTTCTTTTGAGAGTTGCCCTCATATATCCTTTGTAATTTTACCCTAATTTCTCTTACGTGATTTGCATATATTTTCAAAGTATTCTAGTTATTAGTCTTGTGTATGTTGCAACTGTTTTTCCCCAGGTTGTTGCTCATCTTAATTCAATATGGTAGGCTTTGTTATGTAGAAGTTTTAAATGTTATGGAGTCAAATGTGTCAAGATATTTTCTTTTATGTTTTCTGAGTTTGTAGCTTGCTTAAAGAGAGCTTTTCTACTCCATAGTAATAGCAATGTTATCTTATAATTTATTTTTACACTTTGTTGTTTTACTTTCAACATTTAACTCTTTTACTCCATCTGTAATTTCTTTCTGTGTGGTGTGTGAGTGATGTCGCTTTATAGTTGTGTAAATGGTTAACTAGTTATTTCAACACCCATTTAATTTAATAGCTTACATTTTCTCTACTCCTTTGAAATGCTATATTTAATCTTTTACTAACTGTTTATGTATCGATGAGTGTCTTTCTGGATTCTGATTTTTCTTGCCTTGTCCTATTTTTCTAAATTTCTGATAGTACCATATGATTTTAATTTCTAGAAACTTTCAAATGTTTACTATCATGTAGGGGGATTTCTACTGTGGCAGGTCCTGTGCAGAGACTCACTCAGCACCCATTTTAAGTCCTGTCCCAAGTGGGAGGGCTAACGGCAGCACTGCACAGATGCTCCTGCACTTCCAGTTCTGTTTGAAATTTAGTATTTAGAAGGTAGAATTTTGGAGGCTGTGCTTTGCCATCTGTTCTGGTGAGCAGAGAGGAGGGCACATTTGGTTTTCTTACACCAATTGCAGCAGAGTTGCCATTGTCTGGCCCTTGCCTTGGTAAAGATTGTGACAAATATGGGGCAGTTCATTGGTCAGTAATTTCCTGACTCTATGAGGAACAGATGCTCTACTGGTGGCCTAATTCTGTATTGAGTCTTTGGGAAGTGTTCCTGGAAACTCAGCTTACATTCTGTTTTCTTCACTTTTCTGATGACTCTAGTACAGTATTTGATATCTAGAACGATTCTCCTGGTGCTAATCAGATGGGGTTTGTTCCTGAAAATGAGCACTGACACAATACAGCTGCCATTGTATTTACAGTGGTCCCTCATCTATTGTGGGGGTTAGGTTCCAGAACCCCTTGCAATAGGCAAAAATCTATGAAGTAGTAACCTTATATTTATTTTATTATTTATATATATATTAAGGCTTTATTAACCCTCCTCAAACTCTTATAAACCTTTATCACATTGTTATTAACTTTTACCACACTCTTATAAACACTTCCTATGCTCTTGAACACTTTCTACACTCAAACCTATGTAATTTTAACAACATAAAAAGTTCTATATGGGTCGTCACCAGTGAATATACTACAACTTGAATGATGAAAATGAGGATGATTTAATATTCTTTTAATATGTTTTAATTAATATTTTATATTGTTTTAAATTTTTTAGGCTAGAAATGCTTATTTTGCTGCAAAAATAATAAAAATAATAAATATATAAAAATACCTATATATTGCAAAATCCAGTGATATAGCAAAAAATCTGTGATTCAAAATTAGATATATACAATTTAAAAATCTGTGATACAGTGAGACTGCAAAAAGTGAACTGTGATATGGCAAGGGATGATTGTATTCTTTATTGGTTGGGAGATAGTGGTGGAAGGAAGACTTAATTATTATGTGCTGTTTTGTCCTTTCTGTCTCCTGTACCAGTGTATGCATTACCTATTTTAATGATGGTGACAATGATGGTGGTGGTGGTGGTGATAATAAAATCCAAGTTCACAAAGCATTTGTGAGTGATGCAAATTTTATTGTAGATTTTTTAGGGAGATGGATTAAACCAGTGTTTGCATACTTCTTGATAAACTTAAGAAAAATCCTTTATAGAGACTTTATTTCTCCTCCCAAAGTTCTTCTCAGCCATGATTTTCTACATTTTCCAATTCTTTCCCTACAGTTCTCTCTTACCTTTTGAATCCTTCGCTTTTTTCTCATTTTATAAATTTACTGTAATATTAAAATATTCAGAATAAACCAACTCAGAGATAGATGTTTTCTTGAAAAAATAAAGAAAATCACACAGGTGCACTGTCTTGAGTAGTTGGTGTTTTGCAATAAAAGGTTTAGAATTCTATGCAGTATTGGAAGGTGTTCTTCCCGTATTTGCATAGAAAGGCTGAGGCCCACACATCTTGTCTTCAGATGAAAGGAAGCCAAGTGATGATGTATCCATGTCAGTTATTAAGACACTGGTTTTAAGATCCAAACCTACCCTTTGCTTTGCAACGTTTTGCAAACTGATGGATGGCAAACCGCCTTTCTGCTTTTCTGGCTGGCTCTCTGTTAGACTCCGTCAATGGGGGGTGCTAGAGGGAGCCTGAAGATTGGAGGAGGAAAAAAGACCTGCTTCCTGCTTGCCTTTTGATTTTGAGTGCCATCCCAGCAATGTGTCTCAACAGGCAGTTCATTCCCTTAGCAACAGTTGAATACAGTTTGCAGTTTTTTTTTCTTTTTCTTTTTTTGCAGTTTTTCTAACACATGTAAAGCCAGCCTCATTGTGTGTCCCCTTAGGACCTCTAGCACCTGGTGGCTGATGCCCCCAGGGTATTGTCCATCCAATTCACTAATGTATCTCCAGAATCTGGAACAATATTTGACTATAGAAGATGCCTAATAAATATTTTATGTATTAATAAATGAATACATTCGAACAGACATGGTGGATTTCAAATGTCAAAAGGAGTTCTTGTCTCATTCCTCCCTAACCCAGATACTATCTCAGAAGCTTTGTATTAATCTTACCAGAGTACACATTAATTGTTCCATTTTTAGATGAAGGAATTGAGACTCAAAGACCTTTAGTAGATTAAATAACCAACTTCACTATCCTTATACACAATAAAGTGGGGTTCAAGCTGTTTTTATCTGAGTCCTAAACCTGCACTTTTTTCCCTCTGCCTACAATCATTGTGATATTTTAAGGCCCATTGGGGAGTCATTGATACAATATAAACATTCTGATGTTACATATGTACACACTAAGAGTGTGTAACTGAGGAGCAAGCATTTATTAGAAATATTAGTATTATAATTTTCATATCTCTAAGGAAAACATGGAAATTGGTATTAAAAGGTGCTTTATAAGCTTGTGAGAGTGATCAGCAGCATACATTCTGAGGAGTCAGGAGACATAGATTATATTTCTGGCTCTGAGGCTAATTAGCTCAATGACCTTGGGTGTGTCCTAGGACCTCCCATGTGTCATTTTTCTCATCTGCAAGATGAGGGAGTCAGTCTCTGGAACTTCTGATGCACATACCATTTAGTCTTATAATTTGGCAATTCTATATATGATACAAAAATGAACTAGCTTATCCTAAGCAGACAATAGGAACCATCCAAATATAATTCAGATAATAAAGGAAAGCATATACCCACTATTCTTCCATTAAAATGTTTGTATTGACACACATAAAAATTCATTGTTACAATTTATGATTTATACTCTAAAAAGAATTTGCAAAAACATTAATGTAATATTTTTCTTTCAATTCCTTTGTTAAAATTTTATTTATTTATTTATTTTAGAGAGAGGGAGAGACAGAGAGGAAGTGGAGGAGCTTCTCATCTGTGCCTTGATCTATAGAGTTTGGGATTTCAAACCAGTGACCTCAGCATTCCAGATGGACACTCCATTCACTGTGCACCAAAAAAGGTAGGCTTTTTTTTCTTTTAAAGCTAGCTTGAAGCTACAATGCTTTTTTAAGATCTGTTTTGTTTAGAAACTGTTTATTCTTCTGATTAAAAATTAAATAGAGGATTCTGTTTTCTGTTATGAGATAATGGAAGATTTTATTGAGAGTTTTATCCAATTAGGTGAATAAAGTAAGGCTTCCTATTTATTTGTCCTTGAATTATTTCTAAAAGAAGGCACTAAAATATTTTGATTAAATCCTCTCCTCTTTGTGGCTTTGTAATTCAGTTATTATTTGGGGGCTGCATCAGAAAGATTTTTAATAAATGACTCAAACAATTAAATAGAATAATTGCATCATAAATTAAATTGAATCAACTCTCTGTCCATTAGTTGAGTATCTGGAGGACCTCTGGCATTCCCACAGGGTTAGGGTCTGGGAAACCTGTGACCACTGTAGTATACAGGTAATAACAATGCTGTCTCCTTTTTGACAAGGTGCTACCCTTTTCTCTTACTTCCAAGAGAGACAATAAAAGAAGGAAGGACAAAATGTCAGTAGAAAGAACCCTGGACTGGGCCTTGGCTGTCATGAGTTCTAGTTTTACCTTGGCCAGGGCTTTGCTGTTACTTTGGGCCAGTGAACCTTTTTCTTTGGGCTTTACCTGTTAAAGGAAGATTGGAACAAAATATCCTGGGAACTCTTTCTGGGTTTATTAGTCTGTGACTTTAAAGTTGAATTTTTGGGTCTATTATTGGTCCAGAGGAGACTGGTTCAACAGAGGGCCATTTGAATAAAGACTGTTGGACATTGAAAGACCAAGGGCTCCCATGGGGGAGTCCTCCCAGTGGCCATGTTCAGATCCCCTGGCAGACAGGCACCTCGCTCAGAGTTGCCTTTTGTTAGTGTTGTGTTCCAGATAGACAAGGATGACTGGGGGCGTTCTAAGGAGGCCTAACTAGGCGTTTCCAGAGGAGTCGGGAATGGCAGTTATCTCGCACAAGCTGTTAGACTAACCGGTTTTGTGCATGTTGTCCTGGGAGTAGCCCAACAAGAACCAGTCCTCCCAGGAGAAGTACTATTTGTTTGAGCAGTTATATTTAATAACCCAAGGTCTCCTGGGACAGAGACTGATACAAGAAAATATTATTTATTTTTCCTTCACAATCCAAAGTGTCACATTCTTCTAGGTCAAAGCTGTATCTTTATTTTTCACCTGATTTTCATGCAGATAATTTGTTTGCTCCATGAATTCTACCTATTAAGGAGAGAGAGAGAGAAAAGAGGACTATAGAAAAAATGTTCGTAGGTTATATGTTTTTAATTTACATCTTCATTTGGGTGTTGATACAAGAAAAGTAAGTGACTAATGGTCCTCTTAATGTGTTTGTTGTATTATACTTAGTCATGTGGAGGAGTCCCGGGCCTAGGGGGACCATCAGAGACAATCTAGTCTGTGGTAGGGTGGTAAACTGGCTCTGTGAAAACAAAGATGCAGATTTGTAGCTTTTCTGATTTCTGTGGTATACATACTCTCACTGTGGTTGATTTCAGAGTATCAACATGACATCACTGAATGTGGAGTCAGGAAGAGATACACATATTGGCTCTTGTGATCTGGTTAAGAGCCCATCTTAGCACATCCATGGACATTCTCAATGCATAGATGTGCTGAGGCATGCAGGGGCAACTTGGGGCATTATTGGAGGGTAGCTAAACAACTGATAAGGTTTAAGGAGTGGGAAGCTTCTCAGGAGAGGACTGCAGGAAAGTAAATGACTTAAATGCAATTGAAGTGAAAGCTGAAAAATGAAGCAAGCAAGACTTCCAGGGCTCAAATCTGTTAGACACTGTCTTAGGCTACTAGGCAGATGAATGGAGCCAGACTGTCCAGAAACAGATGTCAGTACACATAATACATGAATATGTAGACACCATATGATAAAAGTGGTGTTCCAATAAGTAGAAAAAGGGGTATATACATTAATTACATATCACATATATTTATAAGATATATCTACTTTTTCCTTCTTACTTGTCTATCCTGAATAACGTTCCATTTGCACTCAAGAAAAATGTATAAACTGCTGCTTTTGGGTAAAATGTCCTAAAAATATGAATTAAATCTATCTGATCTAATATATCATTTAAGGTCACTATTTATGCATTGATTTTTTTTTTTTTTTTGGTCTGGATGATCTATCCATTGATATCAATGAGTTGTTTTCAAAATGATCGTATATTGCTTTTATAATTGAAAATAGAAGATTCTTAGGGTAAGGGCAGGCAATTGCAGTTTACTTTAGTAATCTTTGAGAAAGCTTCTATAAAATGTCATTTTCTATTAACATCCCAGCCATCAGGCTCTTTGTTTGGTCCCTTGTTAGTAAAAGAAGCTTTATGACCTTTAAACATAAAATAATATAAACTATAAACAACAGTATTTAAAATTACATGGATGAGAGGATTCTGAAAAATGTTAAAAACAGATACTTTTTAGAAGACAGATGTCTTTGACATTTCAAAAAAGGTTGAAATGATTATTAAGCTATCAAGTGACATCGGCTGTTTGTCATATTGAGCAGCATTTGTATTGTGCTTTGCCCTTTACAATGCACACATACAGTCATTGTTTCACTTTTTATTTATTTTTTATTAGTACTTATAACACTCCAGGTCAGGAATAATTATGATTATTTCCAATTTACCACCAGAAAACCAACTTTTGTCTCCTAGATGGTAGAAAAATGATTCAAATCTAGATCTTTTCTGGAGAGATTCCAGGCTCACACCACTCTCCACACAGTTTCTCTATAGTTTTTACATAATTTAGAAGAATCCTGATAACAAAACAGAAATGTGAAATAAATTTTTGTGACAAGACTTTTTAGACTGGAAGCTGTTTTAATTTTTGAGAATGTGATGGCATTTGGAAGTGGGATCCCTGATAAAGCTGAGATAGTGACTCATGATTTTTTTACCCATATATATTGTTTACTAATTTTAGTCTTTCTTCTTCCTGAGAGTTTCTCTACCAGATAGGAGATAGGTGGCAGAAACATTATGATATCTAGGACTGCATTGTACAACTCCAGGAAGCACTATTCATATTCATATCATAGCCTATGTGAACGGCACCTTCTGGAATTGTGCTGTGCCCAGCCTGTGCCACTATACTGAGCTCTGATGACACTGGATGGATCCTGCCTTTTATTACCAATGTTCAGGTAATGTTAGTCCTGAGGATGGTGGTCAGCATAGGATCTAAATCTTTACATCCTAATTTTTTCCCACCTACTATGTCCAAAGCTCCCTGAGTCCCAGGTGATATATGTAGCATAGAGGATGCTACAATAAAATAAATGTTTTGTTATTTGATAAGCTACAGTTCCTTTACTCTAGCTCAGTGGTTCTTAACCCTGGGCACATTGGCAGCATTTGGAGATATTTTTGGTTGTGACAACTGGCTATCTAGTTCTACTAGTATCTAGAGGGTACAGTCCAGGGATATATATCCCATATAGTGCTCTGAAAACCAAGAATTGCCAGACTCAAAGAGTCAATGTGGCAGACCTCTAAATGTACTATGGTCTTGATCAGTTGAGATAATTTATTTGTCAACCTTGAGCATTTTCTTGGCTTGTTCTTGGCTCCATTCAAACCTCTAATAAAAGAAGGCTACAGGCTCTTTTTTTCTAAATCTATATTCTCTGGCTTCCTCTTGGGAATTTTCTATTTTCTTTGTGTAACAGAGGAACAAAAGTCTTTTTTGAGTAATGTTTTCCTGAACAATTTACCCAATGCCCCTTTTCCCTATAAATTTTGGTGCAGCAAGTAGTATGAAATATTTCTTAGGCAGGGAAGAAGTATGATTTTGGAATCCCCTAGAGTACAAGAAGTCATGAACCTTGAGTGTCCCCTGAGAGTTCTCATTGCCTCCACCTTTAAGTGGAGAAGAAAGAATTCACACTTCTTAGGGAATGATGGATCTAGTAAAACAGGCCATTGCTAGATCTTCAAATTCTCTCATTTTATCTTAAAAACATATGTGAATTTTTAATTCTACTCTGTAATAGTCATAATTTTTACAAGATTATTAGATACTTGTCTCATTGTGTTTCTCCAAGTTTTCAAATGAAATTGGAGCCACATGGACATGAATATATTTAACCTGTGGCTCTGCTTATATGACCAAATAGTTTTTCTCTGTTGTCCCTCTTCAGGGGGCATGGCAGGTAACTACCCTCTTTCTGTATTTAGGAAAGAATACCTTTTGGTTGGACCAATGTTAGTAATGTTGAACTGGTTTCCAAGATGTCGATGGAGTAGGCAGATGTTCCAACTTCCATCTCCCAACACCAAATTGGATTACAACTTAATTTAAGAACAATCATCTTGAAAAACCAACTTTGGACTAAATGAAGAAGACCAAGGATCACAGAAGAAGCCACACCGAGACTGGTAGGAAGGGCAGAGATGTGGAAAGTGCTGCCCTGCTCCCAGGAGTGAGGGGCAGCAGAGGGTCCGGAGGGATTCTCACTGTGCGGATGTTTCCCTAAGAGGTGTGGGTGCTCAGCCCCAGGCCCAGAGCCCCATCCTAGAGCCACAGAGCTTAAAAGAGGCACCCAGACAGAACTTGGCAGTGAAAATAGCCATGTTTCTGTCTGCAAGAAAGAGGCAGCTTTCTGAGACGCAGACTCTGTCTTAAAGGGCCTGTGCAGAAAATCTCATTCACAGCCAATTTTATGGGTCTCTGGGGAAGGGAGAACTGAGAGGACTGGAGTTCCATGAGGAAAGTGTAAAGTTGGAGGCCAAGGGAAAGACACTGTCAGGGACAGTCACTGGAACCCCTGTGTTGAGTCATTTTCTAATACTAGAATTGACATCTTTCTTGGGTGGAGCAATCCCCTCTGAGAGGCATCAACCTGGAGAAAAAGCAACTGCTCCACCTTTGGGAGTCTCTCCTGCTCCAGTCGGGGTGAAGCATCATTCTGAGAGGCCAGGAAGCAGGGGGCGCATCAGTGACTCAGTTTTCTGGCGCCGAGGCATGCTCCTGAGTCTAAGACTGGTGCTTCTACCTCACAGGAGACTCAGTTGAAACTGTGGGTGGGCAGGCCACACCTCTAGGTATCAGAAGCCACACCCACTGGACTCCTGGAGCCACACCCTACTGAGGCCTGTGAGAAAACTCTGGACACACACCTGGGGCCAAGGGGTGGAGCCACACCCACCACCTTTTGTAATCTCTGAATTGCTTCAGACTCTAGACTCTAGCAGGGGTTTATTTAGTGGCTAAGATCAACAAGTAGCCAGTAGACAGAGGCTGCAGAAGGACAGACTCAGGGAACCTTGGCCTTTTAAGTGAACTTTCCCCCAGGTCCAGTGTGGATAAAAGCCAGCCTAGGTATGCAGCTGATATTTCCATGTGCACCTGGGCTCAGGGGAGGAAGCCACAAACTCTATATTTCTTGTAGCTCCAAGAAGGTTGCTGAGGGCCAGTCATGGGCAGTGTCTCCCACTGGTCTGTATTGGGTTTCTGCCAGGGAGGCCCAGGGCTGCAACATCCAGTGACCAGCTGTGGAGAGCATCAGGTCAGGACCTAATAACCCTTGCTAGAGTGGTATCCTAAGGAAGGGCCCCACATACCTGGTCCAGCTGAAGTGAGTTTTGCTATCTGTGATCAGCACCAGCACAGCAGCTCTGTGCATTAGATAGGGTAGAGCTTCACAGTCAGCTGGCGTGGGTGCTGGATATCCTACCATGCTGGGATAGACTTCAAAAGGGGAAGGGAGAGAGGTTTGGAGCATGGACATTCAAAGCGTGGGTCCCTGTAAGCCTATTGTTGGATCTGGTTGAGGGGCTTAGCCACTCTCTGGGGGGGCACAGTCAGCCCCAGGAGAGGACTCTCAGTATTTCTCCCTGAGACCAAGGTCTCATTGGCTGTAAGAACTTCTGCAGAGGAAACTGTTGGCCCCACTCAATCTGAACCTGCTGGTCACATTGTTGGGAGAAATAAAATTTGAGTATCCAGCAGTAGCAGAGGGATTAGACTCTGGAGTAGGGACCACAATCCCTGTACTGAGCTACATCCCAAGAGACCCCTGAAGTAGGGGGTCTGACTAATGTATTCCCAACCTCAGCTGCCTTAACCCAAAAAGCTTGAAAACTGTAGAGAAATTGGTTAGGTGAAGCCAGTCTGGGCCCACACTACAGTCTTTCTACAGAAGACTCTGGGAAGAACTGCAAGAGGAGGTGGAGCAGCTAAAAAGTGGAAGAAAATCTTACAGAGATTGGGACTTTTACAGAGCTGCTGTCAACTCTAAGCAGGAGGAAGCTGATCCTTATACACAGGTTGGCCCCTCCCACACTACTCAGGCAGAGAAAATGCTGACACAAACAGCAAAAAGAGCAGTAGCTGCAGACAAGTAGCCCACAGCAGGTTACAAAAAATGGCTGACGCCAAACCTAAGAAGATTTAGAACCAACACAACTGGTAGCTGGTGGCAGACAGCACCAACCCTAGACTCAGCTAGTTACACAAGCAGCATGCCCAAAGGAGGAGTCTATACACAGACAAAATGGGTAGACAAAGAAATGCAACACAAATGAATCAAAATGAAAAATCCCCAGAAATAGAAGTAACCAAACTACCAGATGCAAACTTTAAAATAATTTTTAGGATGCTCAAGGATCTTAGAACAACAATGGATGAACATAATGAGCAACTAAATAAAGAGATAGCAAGCATCAAAAAGGACATTGAAATCATAACAAAGAACCAGTCAGAAATGACAAATACAATATCAGAAATGAAGACTGCACTAGAATAAATCAACAACAGTCTGGATGAAGCAGACAATTGAATCAGCGATTTAGAAGACAAGCTAAAAATAAGCATAGATGTAGAATAGCAAAATAAAAAAAGGCTAAAAAAACTGAGGAAACTGTAAGAGAGCTCTGTGACGCATGAAGAGAAACAACATCGGCATCATAGGGGTTGCTGAAAGAGAAGAGAACAACAAAGGATAGACAACTTGTTTGAAGAAATCATAGCTAAAATTTCCCTGAATTGATGAAGAAAAAAGTCACACAACTTCAAGAAGCATAAAGAGTACCATTAAAGAGGAACCCATGAAGGCCTACACCAAGACACATCATAATTAAAATGCCAAAGTTAAGAGACAAAGAAAGAATACTAAAAGCTGCAAGAGAAAAGCAGTTAATTACCTATAGGGAAGCCCCCAAAAAGATGACATGCAACTTCTCAACAGAAACACTTGAGGCCAGAAAGGATTGGCAAGAAATATTCAAAGTGATACAAAACAAGACCTTCAACCAAGACTACTTTATCCAGCAAGGCTATCATTTAAAATTGATGGAGAAATAAAAAATTTCCTAAACAAAAAAAGACTTAGGGAATTCATTACAACAAAATCAGTGCTTCAAGGAATGTTAAGGGGCCTGCTATAAAAAGAGCAAAGGAAAAAAGAAATCTTGAAAAAGAGGAATGTAGATTTAAAGAATAAAATGGTAATAAATAAGTACATGTCAGTAATAATATGAAATGTATATCAATTAAATGCTCGAATCAAAAGACATAGGGTAGCTGTATGGATAAGAAAACAGGACTCATATGTATGCTGTCTACAAAAGTCCAACCTCAGAAAATAACATACACATAGACTGAAAGTGAAAGGAAGAAAAATGTTTTTAATGCAAATAGAAATGAAAAAAAATAGCTGGGGTAGCAATACTTATATCTGACAAAATAAACTTTAAAACAAAGGCTATAGTAAAAATAAAGAAGGTCACTACATAATGATAAAGGGAGCAATCTAACAGGAAGATATAACCATTGTAAATATTTATGCACCTAATATAGAAGGACTTAAATATATAAAGCAGATTTTGATGGACATAAATGGTGAGGTCAACAGCAATACCATAATAGTAGAGGATTTTCATATCCCACTAACATCAATGGGTAAATCTTCCAGACAGAAAATTAACAAAGAAACAGCAGCCTTAAATGACACACTAGATCAACTGGATTTAATTGATATCTTCAGAATCTTTCACCCCATAACAGCAGGATATATATTCTTTTGAAGTGCTAATGGTACATTCTCTAGGATATAGACCACATGTTAGGAGACAAAACAAATCTCAGTAAGTTTAAGAAGATTGAAATCATATCAGTGTCTTCTCTAATCACAATGGCATGAATCTAGAAATCAACTACAATAGAAAAACTGAAAAGTGTTCAAACACTTGGAGGCTAAATAGCATGTTATTAAATAAATAGGTTAAAAACAAGATCAAGGAAGAAATAAAATTTTTTTGAAAGAAATGAAAATGAACATACAACAACTCAAAATTTATGGGACAGAGCAAAAGCAGTCCTGAGAGGAAAGTTTATATCCACAGGCATACCTTAAGAAGCAAGAAAAAGCTTAAATAAACAACTTAACCCTGCACCTAAAAGAACTAAAAAAAGAACAACAAATAAATACCAGAGGAAGTATATAACAAAGGCAATAATAAAGATCAGAGTGGAAATAAATGACATAGAGGCTAAAAAAAAAATACAAAAGATTAATAAAACTAAGAGCTGGTTCTTTGAAATGGTAAACAAGATTGATGAACCTTTAACTAGACTCATTACAAAAAAAAGAGAGAGAACTCAAATAAAGAAAATTAGAAATGAAAGTAGTGAAGTAATAGTTGACACCACAGAAATATAATGGATTGTAAGAAAATACTATGAAGATCTATATGCTAAAAAATTGGACAACTTGGGTGAAATAGATAAATTTCTAGAAACCTACAATCTTTCAAAACTCAATCTGGAAAAATCAGAAAACCTAAACAGATCAATTATAACAAACGAAATTGAAACAGTTATCAAAAATCTTCCAGCAACCAGAAGTCCTGGATTGGATGGCTTTACAGGCAAATTTTACCAAACATTCAAAGAAGAACTAACTCCTACCTTTCTCAAGCTATTTCAAAAAATTCAAGAGGAGGGAAGACTTCCAAGGTGCTTTTATGAGGAAAACATTATTCTCACTTCAAAACCAGGTAAAGACACTACAAAGAAAGAAAACTACAGGCCATTGTCACTGATGTACTCAGATGCTAAAATTTCCAACAAAATATTAGCAAACCAAATCCAGCAATACATTTATTATTTTTTTTATAAATAAATTTTTATTAATTTTAATAGGGTGACATCAATAAATCAGGATACATATATTCAAAGAAAACATATCCAGGTTATCTTGTCATTCAATTCTGTTGCATACCCATCACCCAAAGTCAGATTGTCCTCCATCACCTTCTATCTAGTTTTCTTTGTGCCCCTCCCTTTCCCCTCCCCCTCTCCCCCCTTCCCTCCCCCCACTTCCCGTAACCACCACTCTCTTGTTCATGTCTCTTAGTCTCATTTTTATGTCCCACCAATGTATGGAATCCTACAGTTCTTGTTTTTTTCTGATTTACTTATTTCACTCCGTATAATGTTATCAAGATCCCACCATTTTGTTGTAAGTGATCCGATGTCATCATTTCTTATGGCTGAGTAGTATATCATGGTGTATATGTGCCACATCTTCTTTATCCAGTCTTCTATTTTTTTTTTACAGTGATTAAAGCCTTTAAGCAAACTCTTGGCCAATACAGCAAGAATCCATAAAAGAGTAGTGTCCTTAACATGTTCTCCAGCAATACATTAAAAAAAATCATACATCATAATGAAATGGGATTCTGGAGAGGCAAGGCTGGCACAATATTTGCAAATCAATCAATGTGATTCATCACATAAGCAAAAGGAAGGATAAAAATCACATGATTATATCAATAGATGCAGAAAAAGCATTTGATAAAATCCAGCTCCCATTTATGATCAAAACTCTCAGCAAAGTGGGAAACAAGGAACATATCTCAACATAATAAAGGCCATCTATGACAAACCAACAGCTAACATCATACTCAATGGGCAAAAATTAAAAGCAATTCCCTTAAAATCAGAAACAAGGCAGGGTTGCCCCCTTTTACCACTCTTATTCAACATAGTTCTGGAAGTCCTAGCCACAGCAATCAGACAAGAAGAAAAAATAAAAGCCATCCTAATTGGAAAAAAAGGAGTAAAATGATCATTATTTGCTGATGACATGATACTGTACATAGGAAACCCTAAAGTCTCAGTAAAAAAAAACTACTAAACCTGATAAATGAATTCAACAAGTTGGCAGAATATAAAATCAATATTCATAAATCAGTGGCATTTTTATACACCAACAATAAACTTAGAAAGAGAAATTAAGAAAACAATTCCCTTCACTATTGCAACAAAAAAATAAAGTACCTAAGAGTAAATTTAATGAAGAAGGTAAAGAAAATTACTCAGAAAATTATAAAACATTGATAAAAAAAATCAAGAAAGATACAAACAAGTAGAACTATATATACCATGTTCATAAATAGAAAGAAACAAATCATTACTCAAAGCAATCTATAAATTCAATGCAATTCCTATTAAAAGACCAATGAATATAGAACAAATATTTCAAAAATTTATATGGAACCTAAAAAGAACATGAATAGCCTCAGCAATCTTGAAAATGAAGAACAAAGTGGGAGGTATCACACTTTCTGATATCAAGTCATACTATAAGGTCATTGGAATCAAAATGGCATGGTACTGGCATAAGAACAGACATACAGATCAAGGGAACAGAACAGAGAACTCAGAAATAAGCTCACACCTATATAGACGATTGATATTTGACAAAGGAGGTAAGAGCATACAATGGAGTAAAGATAGTCTCTTTAATAAATCGTGTTGGGAAAATTGGACTGGTACATGCAAAAAAAAATGAAACTAGACCACCAACTTACACCATTCACAAAAATAAACTCAAAATGGATAAAAGATGTAAATGCAAGTTGCAAAACCATAAACATTTTGGAAGAAAATATAGGCAGCAAACTCACCAATATTTCTTGTAGAATTTTTTTGCGGATTTATCTCCACGGGCAAGTGAAATAAAGGAGAAATAAACAAATAGCACTAGATCAAACTAAAAAGCTTTTGTAGCCTGACCTCTGGTGGCTCAGTGGATAAAACATTGACCCGGAATGCTGAGGTTGCTGGTTCAAATTCCCGGGCTTGCCTGGTCAAGGCACATACAGGAAGCAACTACTACAAGTTGATGCTTCCTGTCTTCTTTCTTTCTCTCTTTCTCTCTCTCCCCCCTCTTTAAAAATTAATAAATAAAAAATAATTAAAAAAATAAAAATAAAAAGCTTTTGTAGAGCAAAAGACACCATTAACAAAATAAAAAGACAACCCACACAATGAGAGAATATATTCACCAATATGTCCGATAAGGGGTTAATTACCAAAATTTAAAAGAACTTCTATAACTCAACACCAAGAAGGAAAACAATCCAATTAAAAAATGGGCAAAAAACCTGAACAGACACTTCTCCAATAGGCATATGAAAAAATGTTCAACATCACTAATCATCAGAGAAATGCAAATTTAAACCACAATGAGATACCACCTCACACTTGTCAGAGTGGCGCTCATTAACAAAACAACACACAATAAGTGCTGACAAGGATGTGGAGAAAAGGGAACCCTCCTGCACTGCTGGTGGGAATGCAGACTGGTGCAGCCACTGTGGAAAACTTTATGGAGATTCCTCAAAAAATTAAAAACCACCTTTTGACCTAGTTATCACACTATTAGAAATATATTGTAAGAATACTAAATCACTGGTTCAAAAGAAGATATGCATCCCCATGTTTATTGTAGCATTGTTTACAATAGCTGAGATCTAGAAACAGCCCAAGTGTCCATCAGCGGACAAGTGGATTAAAAAGCAGTGGTACATATACACAATGGAATACTACACAGCAGTTAATAAGTAGGAAATCTTGCCTTTTGCAATGGCATGGATCACCTGGAGACTATTATGCTAAATGAAATAAGCCAGGCAGAGAAAGACAAATATCATATGATCTCACTTATATGTGGACTCCAAGGAACAAAGTGAACTGAGGACTGAAATAGAGATAGGTACAGGATCACAGGAACCAGAGAGACAGCTGTCAGAGGAAAGGGGGACAAGGGGATGGTATCAGTGAAGGTGAAGGAATTAGTAAAATTATATATACATAACACAGAGATACAGATAATAGGATAGCAAATTTCAGAGGGAAAGGGATGGGAGTTTGGGGGAGGGGGGCAAAAGTGGTATAAATAGGGACATGAGGGAGGGGAGTGAAGGTGTTATATTCAGTGGGGCACCTGAATCCATGTTAACACAATAAATTAAAATTAATAATAATAAATGTTGAATTGTGCTGTGGTCTCCAGCTGTATCTGAACCAAAAGGGATGGTTCATCACAACATCCAAACTCTTAGGAGAAAGGTGTTGAGTACAGTAGTGGATCTGCTATGAATAACAAAGGAGTTCTGAATATCCCTCAAAAGGGGAGGGATAAAGTTTAGATGGTTGCAATCTTGGGACTTGAGTTATAACAATATGGCAAATTAAGTAGAATGGCTTAAGCATTATTAGATCTGGTAAAATCTATTGGGATGCTGATCAGATGGTCTTGAATTTATATAGTAGGACAAGCAATGTGGCCTGTGCTAGATGTTACCAGCTAATGAAACCTAAAGATTTTTAGGGGGGTGAGTGAAAGAAATGTTTAACTCATGTTCTTTTCTTCAACTAATTCCCAACCCTCTTCATTCAGATTCCTCTGACTAGGGTACAGAATGAGAAATAGCTAACTTGTTTACCAATCCTCTAGCCTTCTTGGTCCAGTCATCTGGGTTTTTTTTTCCGACCATTTCTCAAACTCCCTTACCTAGTTAATGATATCCTCCTCTTTCCCCAATTGAAAACGAATAAGATTGGAGCAAGATCCAGCAGCCTTGGGCCTGCATTTGGGATTGTTGGGCAGATAAAATATATTATGCTCACTTTGTTAAAAATAGTGCTACCCACTGTGAGGCTGTTGCCCAGGTGATATTAATGTGTGTTGAGAATCCTTGTAGCCTGGGGCTTGGTTCCTGGGATGATTAGCATGAGAGAACAGAGGGAGCAGAGCAGAGAGCAGAAGGAGGCCACAAGGTGTAGGCCAGGAGAAGCAGCCAAGATGGCAGAGTGCTGAGTGAGATGCCAGTTTGTGCAGAGTTTGTATCTGGGATAAGGAAGGAGATGGGGAACTGAGGAGAATAAGGCTGGTGAGCTAAACACCTTTGATTCTAGAAAACTTGGATAAGTCAGTGGCTTTGTGAGCACTGAATGTGAGTGGGTTTTGGAGCCCAGTGTGTGTTTTTACTTGCCCACCAGGTGCAAGCTAGAATGAAAGAAAATGGACTATCAGTTTTTGGCTCCATTGTTTCTTTACCGACTGTCCGAATCCAATGCGAACCCGCAAGGGCCGGGCTGCGGCTGCTGTGTTGGTGGCACTGGCCCTGGCTTCTGGCTTTACATTTGGCGTAGTCTGTGGCAGGATTCGATACAGATTGGCAAGGAGCCTTTGAGTGGTGGAGTAGAGGACTGGCTAGTGTTAGGGTTCCCCATGGCTGTCCTTTTGGGGATTGTAGGCTGGCTGACTTTTACAGCCATGCACGAGGAAACTGAGAGCTCTGTGGAAGAGGCTGCCTGGGACCTGCAAACTGAGCAGTGGGAAGAGCTGGAACAAATGATCCTGACCCTGGAAATGGAGCAGCTGCTGGAGGAGGATTCACAGGTTCTTGAGTTGCAGATTGCCCTGGATGTGGTGGAGAGCCAGCAGCGGTGGGAGGCCGGGGCTGAGGCTGAGGCTGAGGCTGAGGCTGAGGCCAGGTCTGGAGCTGCAAGGTCTGCGGAGCAGAAGGCTGCGGCAGCCCGGGGCTCGAGACTGGCAACGGGAGCTGGTGTTTTCAGTTCCTCTTTGGAGGATAAGGAGAATCGAGCTGGAGTTGTAATCCGCAGTCTCCAGAAGGTGAAAGCACAGCTGGAAGGAGCACCTACTATGGCCCTGGTAGTTCTGCAATTTTGGGACATAGGGTTGGACACTGTCATGCTCTCTGGAGCAGGGATGAAAATGCTGACTGCCATTGCCATATGCTCCTCTTTGGGACAGTGTAAGACCTGCCAGGATGGCAGGGATGAGGGGGGTGGCTGATGCCCCATGTGCGTGGACTGATTTCCTGGACTACGACCGGAGTGGGCATTGGCTCCTTTGTTGGATGGACTTATGGATTACGGATTTTGGACAATGTGAAATACCTCGAGGGGGGGTGGGGGGGTGGCTTTGCTGGAAGCACTCCCCTGCCCTGGGAAGCTTTTCCCATGGTTAGAAAGAAGGCCGAGGACATTTTGCACTTTGGGCTAAGTGCTGAGAGACTGGTGAAATGTACCCTTGAAATTGTTGAAACTGTATGATTTTTGCTGTTGTAATTTGTGTAATGTTCTAATTTCCTTGCACAGGAATGCCGGTGATGTAGATTGTGGGTAGTAAAGTGAGCATAGGGGTGGATTGTTGGGAAGATAAAATATATTATGCTCACTTTGTTAAAAATAGTGCTGCCCACGTGAGGCCATCGCCCAGGTGATATATATTTTTATAATTTTATTTTTATTTTTTATTTTTTATAAATAAATTTTTATTTTAATGGGGTGACATCAATAAATCAGGGTACATACACTCAAAGAAAACATTTCCAGGTTATCTTGTCATTTAGTTCTGTTGCATACCCATTACCCGAAGAGAGATCATCTTCCACCACTCTCCATCCAGTTCTCTCTGTACTCCTACCCCTCCCCCTCTCCCTCCTTCCCTCCCCCCACCCCCCGTAACCACCACACTCCTGTCCATGCCTCTTAGTCTCACTTTTATGTCCCACCAATGTATGGAATCCTGCAGTTCCTGTTTTTACTGATTCGCTTATTTCACCCCGCACAATGCTACCAAGACTCCACCATTCCTCTGTAAGTGATCCGATGTCATCATTTCTCCTGGCTGAATAGTATACCGTGGTGTATATATGCCCCATCTTCTTCATCCAGTCCTCTATTTTTTTTTACAGTGATTAAAAGCCTTTAAGCAAACTCTTGGCCAATACAGCAAGAATCCATAAAAGAGTAGTGTCCTTAACATGTTCACTAAGTCCAAGTTGACCCCATCACCATGCCAAATCCCTGAAAAATGCAACCCAACCACAGTTCAGTCTGTTAGGAGCTGTCACAGGGAGCAGGAATCCAGGAAAGTTCCCCACAGGAAAAGTCCGCATGGCACTGGAATTGTTGTCACCATCCTATACTTTGCAGCTCATGTCCAAGTCCCAATGACCGCTGCTTCTAGCTGGTAATGATTCAAGTAGACAGGGAAAAGCCATTTGCAGCATGCGTGGATATGGAGCTTCTGTTCTCCTCTGCCTGGAGAGTTGAGACCAGGTTGCTTTTCCCTGGAGCTCTGTGACTGTGGCATGGTAAAGAGAACCTTGGGATACACTAAGCTGGGTGGCAAACGTAAATTCATAATACAAGTTGGCAAAAGGAGGAAAGAGAGCTCTAAATTAGGAGTAGGTCCCAGCCTGAAATATGAGTGGGGCATTGAGGTAGGAGGGATAAAGGGAACACTATATATTAAGCAAAGCAGCAGAAAATAGGACTATCAATACCCACAACAGAGATCTTTGAGGGTAGAATAAAAAACCTGACTATTCAGGCAAAACATAGTTAAGTGGCCCTTGTGCAAATGAGATCAGTTTACCTGCTTCTTGGAAGAAATACCCTAGGCTTGTCCACAGTGTCGTAGATGGGGCTGACGGCCCTGGGCACCTTCAGCCTTCAGTGGCAAACCCCAGCTTTCTGGGCAAGGTTAGGTCATAGGTGGCTGGAGCAGGGCTGGAAGAGACTGAACCCTCCCTTAGAGGAGTGAGGGGGAAGCCCATCTTCCAGTGTCCCTGTTTCCTCACAGCAGATGCGTGTAAGCCTGGCAGGCTTGAGCTCAATGACCTTCCTTTCCACTATTGAAGCAGGATCCAGATGGCATCCTATGAGACCCCTTTGGGGCGTTGGAGCCTTTAAGGATGTATCTTAAAAGCTGGTAGTTCCCCTGATCTCTATTGGGCTTTTTCTGCCTCTAGGTATCTTAAAAGCCCTTCTCAGAAGATCTCGCTGAGGGGTTTGAGGATCCTCATCCGCCTATATACATGTTTTCCATATATCTGGAACTATTTGGAAAAAGGCAAAAACAGTGTTATTATCTAGATCTAATAAAGAAGGTAGTAGTTTGCAGGCGAAAAAGTTTTGGTGTCTCCTGTTCATCAGCATTCAAAAGAAATGTAAATTTTTTTTTTTAAGTAAAAAGCATGATATGGTAGACCCGTCGGAGTCATTGTCCTGGTGTGCAGGATTCCCGGGTTCGATTCCTGGCCAGAGCATACAGGAAAAGCGCCCATCTACCTCTCCACCCCTCCCCCTCTTCTTCCTCTTCATCTCTCTCTTCCCGCCCGCAGCCAAGTCTCCACTGGAGCAAAGCCACCCCGGGCATTAAGGATGGCTCCATGGCCTCAGCCCCAGTTGCTAGAATGGCTCCGGTTGTAACAGAGCAACACCCCAAATGGGCAGAGCATTCCCCCCTGGTAGGCATGCCAGGTGGATCCCAGTCAGGTGCATGCTGGAGTCCGTCTGACTGCCTCCCCATCTCCATCCTCAGAAAAATATAAAAAACAAATAAATAAAATAAAAAATACTAACAATAAAAAAAGGGGGGGCATTCCCTTGTGCTAAAGCTCCAGAGAGCATGGAGTGAACTTGAGTATGTCCTATGAAACATGGAGCTCTATGTTGACATATAAGTCTTTGAAGAAGGAGGAACTGCTGAAATAGTTTATCAGCATTTGTCCATAAGACAGCAGTCTTTATAGTGGGAACACCATACATAAATATTTGCTGTCTGTCTATAGATTAAGGGGGGAATATGGCAAATGCTGAAAAGCCATGATCTTTGTGCCCCTCCCCTCCCCCAACCCCCTCCCTCACCTCCCCCCACCCTGTAATTTCAACACTGTTGTTCATGTCTCTGAGTCTCATCTTTATGTCCCACCTATGTATGGAATCATATAGTTCTTAGTTTTTTCTGATTTACTTCTTTCACTCAATATAATGTTATCAAGGCCCATCCATGTTGTTGTAAAAGATCCTATGTCATCATTTCTTATGGCTGAGTAGTATTCCATAGTATATATATACCAAAGCTTTTTAATCCACTCGTCCTCTGATGGACACTTGGGCTGTTTCCAAATCTTTGCTATTGTGAACAATGCTGCCATAAACATGGGGGTGCATTTCTTCTTTTCAAACAGTGCTATGGTGTTCTTGGGGTATATTCCTAACAGTGGTATAGCTGGGTCAAAAGGCAGTTCGATTTTTAATTTCTTGAGGAATCTCCATACTGTTTTCCACAGTGGCTGCACCAGTCTGCATTCCCACCAGCAGTGCAGGAGGGTTCCCTTTTCTCCACATCCTCGCCAGCACTTATTCTGTGTTGTTTTATTGATGAGCGCCATTCTGACTGGTGTGAGGTGATATCTCATTGTGGTTTTAATTTGCATTTCTCTAATCATTAGTGATGTTGAACATTTTTTCATATGCCTGTTGGCCATCTGAGTGTCCTCTTTGGAGAAGTGTCTATTCATTTCTTTTGCCCATTTTTGGATTGGATTGTTTGTCTTCCTGGTATTAAGTTTTACAAGTTCTTTATAAATTTTGGTTATTAACCCCGTATCAGACGCTATGTCAAATATATTCTCCCATTGTGTAGTTTGTCTTTTTATTCTGTTTTTATTGTCTTTAGCTGTGCAGAAGCTTTTTAGTTTGATAAAGTCCCATTTGTTTATTCTGTCTTTTATTTCACTTGCCTGTGGAGACAAATCAGCAAATATATTGCTGCGACAGATGTCAGAGAGCTTACTGCCTATGTTTTCTTCTAAGATGCTTATGGTTTCACGGCTTACATTCAAGTCTTTTATCCATTTTGAGTTTATTTTTCTGAGTGGTGTAAGTTGGTGGTCTAGTTTCATTTTTTTGCAGGTAGCTGTCCAGTTTTCCCAACACCATTTGTTGAAGAGGCTGTCTTTACTCCATTGTATTGTCTTACCTCCTTTATCAAATATCAGTTGTCCATAGAGCTGTGGGTTTATTTCTGGGTTCTCAGTTCTGTTCCATTGATCTATGTGCCTGTTCTTATGCCAGTACCATGCTGTTTTGAGTACAATGGCCTTATAATATAACGATATCTGGAAATGTGATATCTCCTGCTTTTTTCTTCCTTTTCAAGATTGCTGAGGCTATTCGTGTTCTTTTTTGGTTCCATATAAATTTTTGGAATATGTGTTCTATGTCTTTGAAGTAAGTCATTGGTATTTTAATCGGTATTGCATTCAATTTATAAATTGCTTTGGGTAATATAGACATTTTTTTTTCATTTTTCTGAAGCTGGAAACAGGGAGAAACAGTCAGACAGACTCCCGCATGCGCCCGACCGGGATCCACCCGGCACGCCCACCAGGGGCGACGCTCTGCCCACCAGGGGGCAATGCTCTGCCCATCCTGGGCGTCACCATGTTGTGACCAGAGCCACTCCAGCACCTGAGGCAGAGGCCACAGAGCCATCCCCAGCGCCCGTGTCATCTTTGCTCCAATGGAGCCTTGGCTGCGGGAGGGGAAGAGAGAGACAGAGAGGAAAGCACGGCAGAGGGGTGGAGAAGCAAATGGGTGCCTCCCCCATGTGCCCTGGCCGGGAATCGAACCCGGGTCCTCCGCATGCTAGGCCGACGCTCTACCGCTGAGCCAACTGGCCAGGGCGACATTTTAATGATGTTTATTCTTCCTAACCATGAGTACGGTATATGCCTCCACTTATTCGTATCTTCCCTGATTTCTTTTATCAATGTTTTATAATTTTCCGAGTACAAGTCTTTAATCTCCTTGGTTAGATTTATTCCTAGGTACTTTATTTTTTTGGTTGCAATGGTAAAGGGGATTGATTCCTTGATTTCTCTTTCTGACAGTTCATTATTAGTGTATAAAAATGCCTCTGATTTCTGAGTATTGATTTTATATCCTGCCACCTTGCCAGATTCATTTATCAGGTCTAGTAGTTTTTTGACTGAGACTTTAGGGTTTTCTATATACAATATCATGTCATCTGCAAATAATGATAGTTTTACTTCTTCTTTTCCAATTTGGATGCCTTTTATTTCTTTTTCTTGTCTGATTGCTGTAGCTAGGACTTCCAGAACTATGTTGAATAAGAGTGGTGTAAGGGGGCACCCCTGCCTTTTTCCTGATCTTCAGGGGATTGCTTTTAATTTTTGCCCATTGAGTATGATGTTGGCTGTGGGTTTGTCATAGATGGCCTTTATCATGTTGAGGTATGTTCCCTGTATTCCCACTCTGCTGAGAGTTTTGATCATGAATGGGTACTGGACTTATCAAATGCTTTTTCTGCATCTATTGAAATTATCATGTGGTTTTTCTCCTTTCTTTTGTTTATGTGATGAATCACATTGTTTGGCTTGCGAATATTGTACCAGCCCTGCCTCCCAAGAATAAATCCTACTTGATCATGGTGTATGATTTTTTCCATATATTGCTGGATCCGGTTTGCTAATATTTTGTTGAGGATTTTTGCATCTAAGTTCATCAGGGATATTGGCCTGTAATTTCCTTTTTTTGTGTTGTCTTTGCCTGGTTTTGGAATCAGAATTATGCTTGCCTCATGAAAGGAGTTTGGAAGTCTTCCTTCCTCTTGAATTTTTTGAAATAGCTTGAGAAGCATAGGAGTTAGTTCTTCTTTGAATATTTGGTAGAATTCACTTGTGAAGCCATCAGGCCCAGGACTTTTCTTTTTTGGGAGTTTTTTGATAGCTGTTTCAATCTCATTTGCTGTAATTGGTCTGTTTAGGTTTTCTGATTCTTCCAGATTGATTTTTGGAAGATTATATGATTCAAGGAATTTGTCCATTTCATCTAGGTTTTCTAGTTTTTTGGCATACAGTTATTCATAGTATTTTCTTACAATATTTTGTATTTCTGTTGTGTCAGTTGTTATTTCTCCATTCTCGTTTCTAATTTTATTTGAGTCCTCTCTCTTTTTATCTTGGTGAGTCTCATTAAAGGTTCATCGATCTTGTTTACCTTGTCAAAGAAACAGCTCCTGGTTTCATTGATCCTCTGTATTGTTTCTTTAGCCTCTATGTCATTTATTTCTGCTCTGATCTTTATTATTTCCTTCCTTCTACTAGCTCTGAGCTTTACTTGCTGTTCTTTTTCTAGGTCTTTTAGATGCAGGGTTAAGTTGTTTATTTGAGCTTTTTCTAGCTTCTTGAGGTATGCCTGTAATGCTATAAACTTCCCTCTCAAGACTGCTTTTGCTGTGTCCCATAAATTTTGAGTTGATGTACGCTCATTATCATTCGTTTCTAGGAATTTTTTAATTTCTTCTTTGATCTCAATGTTAACCCATTCATTGTTTAATAACGTGCTATTTAGTTTCCAAGTGTTTGAATGTTTTTCAATTTTTCTATTGTGGTTGATTTCTAGTTTAATGCCATTGTGATCAGAGAAAGTGCTTGATATGATTTCAAACTTCTTAAATTTGTTGAGCCCGCTTTTGTGCCCTATCATGTGGTCTATTCTAGAGAATGTATCATGAGCGCTTGAAAAGAATGTATATTCTGCTGTTTTAGGGTGAAAGGTTCTGAAGATATCTATTAAATCGAGTTGATCTAATATGTCCTTTAAGTCTGCTGTTTCTTTGTTAATTTTCTTTCTTGAGGATCTATCTAATGATGTTAATGGGGTATTGAAATCCCCTACTATTATAGTATTGCTGTTGATCTCACCCTTTTAGTCCATCAAAGTCTGCTTTATATATTTAGGTGCTCCTATATTAGGTGCGTAGATATTTATAATGGTTATATCTTCCTTTTGGATTGCTCCCTTTATCATTATGTAGTGACCTTCTTTATCTCTCAGTATGTTCTTTGTTTTAAAGTCCATTTTGTCTGATATAAGTATCACTACCCCACCTTTTTTTTCATTTCCATTTGCGTGAAATATTTTTTTTCATCCTTTTATCTTCAGTCTATGTACATCTTTTGATTTAAGATGTGTCTCTTGTAGACAGCATATGTATGGGTCCTGTTTTCTTATCCACGCAGTTACTCTATGTCTCTTGATCGGATCATTTAATCCATTAACATTTAAGGTTATTACTGATATGTAATTGTTTATTGCCATTTTTTTCTTTAAAACTGTTTTTCTCTTTTGCTATATTCTTTTTTTCCTTTGATCTGTTTACAGCAGGTCCCTTATTATTTCTTGCAGCCTTAGTTTGGTTGCAGTAAAATCCTTGAGTTTTTTTTTGTCTGTAAAGCTTTTTATTTCTTCTTCAATTTTAAATGATAGCCTTGCTGGATAAAGTAGTCTTGGTTGTAGGTTTTTTTTCTGCATTACTTTGAATATTTCTTGCCATTTTTTTCTGGCCTCAAGTGTTTCTGTTGAGAAGTCAGAAGTCATCCTTATGGGGGCTCCTTTGTAGGTGATAGTCTTTTTTTCTCTAGCAGCTTTTAATATTTTCGCTTTATCATTTAGCTTTGGTAATTTAATTATGATGTGTCTTGGTGTTTGTTTCTTTGGGTTTCTCCTTAATAGAGTTCTCTGTGCTTCCTGTACATGTGAAATATTTTCCTGCCTTAATTGGGGGAAGTTTTCTGCTATAATATGTTTGAACAAAGTCTCTATCCCTTGTTCTTTCTCTTCTTCTTCAGGAACCCCTATGATGTGGATGTTATTTCTCTTCATGTTGTCACAGAGCTCTCTTAGAGTTTCCTCAGACTTTTTGAGTCTCTTTTCTTTTTTTCTGCTCTGCTTCTGTGCCTTTATTTATTGTGTCCTCTAACTCACTGATTCGATTCTCTGCTTCATCCATCCTGCTTTTAATTCCTTCCATTGTATTCTTTATTTCAGATATTGTACTTGTCATTTCTGACTGATTCTTTTTTATTATTTCAATGTCCTTTTTTATATTTGTTATCTCTTTATTTAGGTTTTTGTAATGGCCATCTATGGTTGTTCTAATATCTTTGAGCATCCTAACAATCGTTATTTTAAACTCTGCAACTGGTAATTTGGTTATATCTGATTCACTTAGGTCCTTTTCTGGGGATTTCTCTTGGTTTATTTGTGTTGTATTTCTCTGCCTCTGCATTTTCTCTTCACGGGAGTGGCTGTGATCACGTGCTCAGGTGCACAAGGGTTGGTGGCCTTGGCCTTTGCCCCGCCCCCATGTTTGACGTTATGCTCAGTCCTGAGGGCACTGTCGAGCACCTTTGCTCAGCTGCGGGTCTCTGCCTGTTTCCGAGCTTTTGCCCTGCACTTGCAGGAGGATCCCACTCAAGGAGCAGCTGCTAGCCTTGGCTCTACCCCCGGGCAGGGCTGCGTGCCCAAGCTCAGCTCCGTTGCAGAACTTTGCCTTTTCTGGGCTTTTGGCTCCACCCCCACGGGAGGAGCCGGCTATCAAGTCAGACCGCAAGCGTGGGTTGCACGGGTGGGCAGGGCTGTTTTCCTCTGCCCTTGCTCTGGGGCTGGTTTCCACCCTTTCCGGTCTTCCCGCCCTTCTCCTGAGGGTGGATTACAGGCTTCCGGCAGCTGAGTTTGACCACTTTTGCATGCCCCCTTCTCCCCAGCCAGGCAAGATTGAGCTCATACCTCGGCCCAGTGGTGGCCAGCTGGCTTCCGCCCCTGCCAGCAGAACCGTGCTTTTGTCTCCCACTGCCGCCCTCTCTCCGGTGCGCCCTCAGCTGCGTGTGTGGGGGCGTTGCAGCTCGGACCCTAAGACTCACTACTGTAGACCCAAAAGCTCCCTCCTTCTATTCCACTCTGCTCTGAATGCCACGGGGGAGCTTGTTTGGCTGCTCTCCTGCTTCCCTTTGCTGGTATTGCTGTTTCCGGGGGATATATTCACTTCAGCTTTGGGGAGTGACTCGTCCCAGGGGTTAGGGTGGCTATCTCCCAAAATGTTTCTCCCTATGCCTCCTAGATTACACTCTCTTCCTGTTACTGTGGTCCTCTCCTCTCTCCCCCCGTCCCCAGGAGCCCCAGGTGATTGTTTTTGAGTGAGATGTTCTGCGCGGTCCCTTTAAGAAGGATCCTGGGTCTGCGAAATCAGACTCTCTCACAAACAGTATCCTGACTTGTTTCCAGCTAAATACTGTCCTTACGCCTCTTCTGGGCTCTGGGGCTGCAGGCTGGGGCTTTGTTCCTGGGGCTCAGGACCCTTTCCCCTCTTTAAACTCACTTCCCGCCATGCGAGTCTCTCTCCCTGCTGCCGTTCGCTCCGAGGAGCTGGGCAGCCCTCTCCGCGTTTCCGCGTTTCCCGGTTTCCGCTTTTCCTACCAGTCTCGGTGTGGCTTCTTCAGTGTTCCTTGGTTGAAGAGTCCTTTAGTTTAGTCCAAAGTTGGTTTTTCCAGATGATAGTTCATAAAATTAGTTTGTAATCCACTTTGGTTCTGGGAGGTAGATGCTGGTATGTCTGCCTACTCTAGCGCCATCCAGGTGATATTAATGTGTGTTGAGAATCCTTGTAGCCTGGGGCTTGGTTCCTGGGATGATTAGCATGAGAGAACAGAGGGAGCAGAGCAGAGAGCAGAAGGATGCCACATGGTGTAGTCCAGGAGAAGCAGCCAAGATGGCAGAGTGCTGAGTGAGATGCCAGTTTGTGCAGAGTTTGTATCTGGGATAAGGAAGGAGATGGGGAACTGAGGAGAATAAGGCTGGTGAGCTAAACACCTTTGATTCTAGGAAACTCGGATAAGTCAGTGGCTTTGTGAGCACTGAATGTGAGTGGGTTTTGGAGCCCAGTGTGTGTTTTTACTTGCCCGCCGGGTGCAAGCTAGAATTAAAGAAAATGGACTATCAGTTTTTGGCTCCATTGTTTCTTTACCGACTGTCCGAATCCAATGCAAACCCGCAAGGGCCGGGCTGCGGCTGCTGTGTTGGTGGCACTGGCCCTGGCTTCTGGCTTTACAGGGATAAAAACAGAATTTTCCCTTTCCCCACGTGCTTGCTGGCTGGTTTTCATTAGTGGCAGCACACCCTTTCACAGAAGTTATTTAAGTTGCCTTGCCGAAGTGTTTTGTCTCCATGAGTCTTGCTTAATTCCATCTCTAATAAGGGTGTCCATGAAGGGTAGGAATCTACATACAAATGTGACTAAATTAACCTTTATCTGTCACTAGTCTCTCCTTACATATTTACCTTCCCCCAGTTTGCTGCCCCTAAAAACCAAAACTACTTTTCCTTTGTCTTATGACTTTTCAAATGTATTGTTGGTCATAAGAATGCTCCATAAGCCCAAGTTCTAACCATCTCTCTAACTACTGGGACAGAAGTGAGATAGAAGCCAGAATAGTTCTCTCTCTTTCTCTTTCTTTTTCTCTCATTCCCTGCTTTAGACAGACAGTATCCCCAGACACACACACGCACACACAATCACTAACCATGCGAGGTGATGGATGTACTGATTAGGTTAATTGAGGTACTCATTTAACAATTTATTCACATATCAAAATATCACCTTAAATGTATACAACTTTTATTTGTCACTTATACTTCAATAAAGCTAGAATAAAATAAAAAAACCCCATAAAAATGCTGAGCATAGAAGAACAAGGTTTTTCCAGTACACTGGAGTTTGTGTCAGGGTGCACCTCACCCACAGGCCTGTGCCCCCTCATTGTGGTTATTTCAGCTAAGAAGTAACTTCCAAAAACAAGTTGCTACCCAATCTCATGAACCACAAACTGCAATCTGCCCAGCACTGAAACTTTCTAGGACTGGGGTTCCCAAATTACTTCCCCCAGGCCACATGCAGTCCCCTGAGGCCATTTATCTGGCACCCTCCACACTTCTGGAAGGGGCACCTCTTTCATTGGTGGTCTTTGAGAAGAGTATAGTTCCCATTGAAATACTGGTCAGTTTGTTGATTTAAATTTACTTGTTCTTTATTTTAAATATTGTATTTGTTCCCGTTTTGTTTTTTTACTTTAAAATAAGATATGCACAGTGTGCATAGGGATTTGTTCATAGTTTCTTTTATAGTCCAGCCCTCCAACGGACTGAGGGATGGTGAACTGGCCCCCTGTGTAAAAAGTTTGGGGACCCCTGTTTTAGGATGTAAAATGACTGTTAAGACACTTTTCTCATCATTGGGGAGTAATGCTTCTTTGGTCTTTTCTTGGACATCTCAGTTGGAGACCAAAATTTTGATGACATAGGTTGGTTAGACCCACAACTGTCATTTAAGAAAACGTCTCTATTAGAATCCAGATGACTAGATATTTTTTACCAAAACATCTATTTGGTTTATGTAAAAATGGTTGCATGGTATTCACAATGAAAGCTTAAAATTCTGTATGGGCCAGCAGGCTTCTTTTTTCCTTGTAAAAGTTAGAGAGGAAATGAATTCAGACTTATGTTAAATTTTAAACCAGTTCTGTCCTTATTATAGTCCTGGGTGGTATGTGAACCATTTGCTCACTGGGTTCAATGTAAAATGGCTTTCCAGCAGACACCGAGCAATCACTTCTCTGTAAACCTTCCCATAGTTCTAACAAATGGACAGGCTTTTCTATTCAAACAGCTATCTCTCTTCTAAATACTCAGGATACAGAGAAATCTTTCATCCTTTAATCAATAATATGTCCTTTGATGTTATAATAATGTTTCATTGTACCAGGTGTCAAACCTGGCATAGAGATCATATCTCTAGGAAGTCACATCAGCATTTAATTCAGTTCTTTTTTGCTAAAATTCAGTGTGTAGTGAAGAAAAAAAACCTTATCTGAAATTATAAATGACTGAATACATGAAAAGGGGTAAAGTCAGCCAAGCTCTTTGGAAAAGACCAACAGATAAAATAGTCAAGGATTGTATTAAAATATCAATAAAAAGATTAAACAACTATTATGCTTCTTGTTTTCTTTGTTCTTTTTCAAGTGCTGTGATCCTTTAATGTCTTTTCAGCTTTTGGTGCTCAAGCTTGAAAGAATAGTTTGTTCTGATTTCTTTTGTGTGTGTGTATGTGTGTGTGTGTGTGTGTGTGTGTGTGTGTGTGTAACAGAGTCAGAGAGAGTGACAGAGACAGACAGGAAGGGAGGGAGATGAGAACCATCAATTTTTCTTTGTGGCATCTTAGTTGTTCATTGATTGCTTGTTTATTGATTGCTTTCTCATATGTGCCTTGACCGGGGAAAGGGGTTGGGGGCTACAGCAGACCTAGTGAACCTTGCTCAAGCCAGCAACCTTGGGCTCAAGCTGGTGAGCCGTGCTTAAACCAGATGAGCCTGTGCTCAATCTGGCGACCTTAGGGTTCTGAACCTGGGTTCTCCGCATCGCAGCCTGATGTTCTATCCACTGCACCACCGTCTGGTCAGGCTGTTCTGATTTTCTTGGTAGGCTTTTCTTTAGAGACTTAATTTAGTCTTTCTCTAAAATCACCATATTCCCCCATGTATAAGACACCCTTTTATGAAAAATTTGGGGTCTAAAAGCTGGGTACGTCTTATACAGTGGTTGTAGATTTTTTTATCTTGCATTTCTTGCTTTTTCACACTTGTTTTTCTGCTCATTGTTACAGATTTTCTTACTTGCATTTCCTGTGTTTTTGCACTTGTTGTCTTTTTACTCGTTGTTTTGTACTTGTTACCACTGTATTTTGCCATGTTCTGTCCAGAAACGGCTCAGAAAAGATTTTCCCAAAGTGCTGAATTCAAGTTAAAAGTGATTCAGTTTGCAAAAGTGAATGGAAATCGAGCTGCTGAACGTAAATTTGGTCCTCCTCCAACTGAGAAATCAATCCGAGACTGGCTATGGAAAGCAGAAACCCTACTGAAAATGCCACAGCAGAAGAAGGCCATGAAATGCAAGTCAGCAAAATGGCCTGATTTAGAGAAGAATTGAAGATATGGATTGAAGAGTAAAGAGCATTTGGAATTCCTGTTTCCACAGAGATGGTTCAGCATGAGGCAAGAAGAATTGCTGATGTAAAAGAAGTTACTGATTTCAAAGGAGGACACAATTGGTGCTTCAGGTTAATGAAACAGAATGGGCTAAGCATGAGTACACACACCAGACTTACCCAAAAGATACCTGAAAGCTATGAGCAGAAGGTCCTTGAATTTAATTGTTTTGTCATTCAATGTCGGAAGACACATCAGTTTGAGTTGAGACAGAATGCAAATATGGACTTAGTCCCCCTTCAATTCGATGTCCCAAGTAACAGAACTGTTGATAAGAAGGGGTGAAAACTGTAACTGTGAAGACAAGTGGACAAGAAAAGAGCCATTATACAGTTATTCTATCTTATTGTGCTGATAGAACCAACCTGCCTCCTATGCTGATTTTCAAATGCAAACCAATGTTAAAAGAAGACATTCCTCGAGGAGTGATTGTCCACATTCATGACAAGGGTTGGATGGATCAGGATGGGATAAAGATCTGGTTTCAGAAAGTTTGAAGAAGGCGACCAGGTAGGCTCTTATGTAAACCTACCCTATTGGTGCTTGATTAGTTCAAGGCACACATAACAAAAAACAAAAAAAAGATTGCTGCAGAGCAAAAAACAAAATTTACTGTCATACCTGGAGGCTTGACATCCCAGCTCCAACCACTTGATGTCAGCTTTAACAAATCCTTCAAAGCTGCCATGAAAAATGAATGGAACCAATGAATGAAGTCTTCTGGGGACAATTTGACATCAGCAGGAAGAGAGAAGAAACCAAGTATAGGAGAAGTTTGTACCTGGGTGAAAAATCCTGGGATAATATCAAGATTGAGATTGTTGTCAAGTCATTTAAGAAGTGTGACATTTCAAATGCCATAGATGGAACTGAGGACGAGGCAGTGATTCGTCATCAGACACAGATGAGGACAGGCTAGTGATTGGGAGTTTTGATAGTGATAAGTTCTATGAATTTTATGATGAATAAAATTTGAGTTCAATAACTTTATTTAATACATTATTTTTCAAATTTTGAGCCCCATAGAGTTCCCTGGTGGCCTAGTAGTTAAGATTCAGTGCTCTTTCAAATTTTGAGTCTCAAAATTAAAGTGTGTCTTATACATGGGGAAATATGGTAACCTCCTGTTAATTTGGCCTCCAAAATCTAATACTGGGCTAGGAAATAGGAAGCTTGTAAGAACTGTATACACTTCACAGATGGATGCTTTGTTTTAAAAGTCTTCCCTCTGAAAAGGATTCATAGCTAGCTTCCAAGAGTAACAGTTGCCCAGGTGATAGAGTACAGTGGAGACCAGTTTATAACCACTTTCTCCTGCATTTCCAAATTTGCCTTTCTCTTTCTCTAGACCTGGCCAAGCCATTGCTGTCTTTTCATCTGTAAAGCCAGTAGCCAGGGCCACCATCACAGCAGCCCGGCCCATGCAGGTTCACATTGGATTCGGACAGTTGGTAAAGAAACAAAGGAGCCAAAAACTGGTGGGCCATCATCTTTAATCCTAGCTTGCACTCGATGGGCAAGTAAAAACACACACTGGGCTCCAAAACCCACTCACAAAGCTACTGACTTATCCAAGTTTCCTAGAATCAAGGGTTTCTAGCTGACCAGACTTACTCACCTCTGTTTCCCATCTCCTTCCTTCTCCTTGCACAAACTCTGCACAAACTGGCTTCTCACTCAACACTCCACCATCTTGGCTGCTTCTCCATGGCCTCTTTCTGCTCCCCTGTCTGCTCTCTCCTCTAATGTTAATCTCAGGAACCAAGAGAGCAAGCTCCTATTCTGCCCCTATTTTATAGTGTAGAAATAAAAACCTTTAATCCAATATACAAAATAGGGAAGTCTCTAATACAAAGTCACATATCTGAGTCATGATGGGATTGTACCACCCCACATCAAAAAGAGTGGGAAAGGCTTAGTCCTAAAACCAAGCTCCAGGCTACAAGGATTCTGCCTGCCCACAGCCCACCCCCAACACACATTAATATCACCTGGGCGACAGCTTCCATGTGGGCAGCACCATCTTTAACAAAGTGAGCATAATATATTTTATCTGCCCAATACCATCCAATTTAATTAGCCCTCAATCCCACTTTCTGTGTTATTTTTCTAAATAACAATTGGGTTCAAGTTACTTTTCAGAACAAAAAGGATTCAATTTTTTATACTGCTTGTGGAATAAAGAGTGGACTTCTCAACCTGGCATTGTAGAATCTTTGTGGTTTTGTTCCAGCCCACCTTTGGACTTCTAATACACTATATTTACTTTGTGCTCCAAGAAAAATTTAAGAGGTTTCTTAATTACATCTGGTGCTAAATCATGACAATTTCTACCATTATTTTCCTTTAATTAAAAAATTATCTAGTGCCTGACCAGGCGGTGGTGCAGTGGATAGAGTGTCAGACTGGGATGCCGAGAACCCAGGTTTGAGACCCCAAGGTTGCCAGCTTGAGCACGGGCTCATCTGGTTTGAGCAAACCTCACCAGCTTGGACCCAAGGTCGCTGGCTTAAGCAAGGGGTTACTCGGTCTGCTGAAGGCCCGTGGTCAAGGCACATATGAGAAAGCAATCAATGAACAACTAAGATGTTGCAATGCACAACAAAAAACTAATGATTGATGCTTCTCATCTCTCCGTTCCTGTCTGTCTGTCCCTGTCTATCCCTCTCTCTGACTCTCTCTCTCTGTCTCTATAAAAAAAAAAAAAGAGAAAAGAAAAAAAAGATCTAGTAACACATGTTGATTTTAGAAAACATAGAAAACAGATTGTTGGTCAAATAAGTT